>NC_041384.1:652738795-652802594 GCF_002162155.2 Triticum dicoccoides | reverse complement strand
AACCCTAGCCGCCGCCCTGCCGCCGCCGCCTACCGTCGCCGGAGCCGCCGTGCCGCCGCCTCGCCGACTCGCCGCCGAGGTCGCCTTGAAATCCGCGCCGTTATTTATTTATTTGTTTAATTGTTTTCTTCGAAAAAACCATTCGGGTTTTCCGTTGGTTTTTCATCGGTTTTTTAGTTTCGGTTTTTTTAAATAGATCAGTTTTTCCGATTTATTTAAATAGCGAGCGTTCGTCCGTCCGTTCGTTCTAGCGAACGTTCGTCGTTTTTCTTTTCTCGGATTAAATCCGCGATTTTTTTGATCGTGATTTCTGATCCGATTTTCATTTTAGTATAACTTTTCGCTCGTTTATCGGAATCAGGCGATTCAAGCGCCTGGAGTTTCGTCTCGAAACCCTCTATCCGTTTAACCAACTTAAACAAGTTTTTGCTACTTTAAAAATTTCCCTAGATCCAGATTAGTAGAACAAAGTTGTTTTCTTTTGCCGTTTGACTTTCGTTGCTTCGTTTGATTTGATTCTTTTTGCCAACCGGAGTTCTTAAGTTGAACTTTCTGGTTAGTTTCTCTTATTTGAGTTTTACCTGTGCATTAGATGAGTACTTATTGTATGCTTGTTTGTTTGTCTGCGATAGAATACCCGGAGTGCGCCGCCTGTTACTTCGAATCTCTAGGTTTCGCGAATCATCAGCAAGGCAAATAACACTTTCATCATACCTCCTACTACCCAGTTTTATTGCATTAGATCAATCCTCACACATTGCATGATTAGGATCTAATTAAATTGTGGGTTTGGGAAGTAGTTGAGGTAGTACCTATTACCTGTTATACTATCAAACCTTTGGGAGTTACTTCTACGTTTGCCATTATGCCATGCTATGCTAGTAGACGTGGATTGGGTGAGTGATATCCATGACAGATGTGAGTTTGTTAATTAATGGTTTATCTAAGGTGGCAACTTAAACACACATCTGGGTGGATTGAGGTACCTGGGTATTCCAGGATTGCCTGTTTCTTTTTGGACCGCCACCCAGGCTCAAAGGGATCATGAGATTGTTCATACTAGAAACTTCCGTGTGCAGCCACAAGCCATTATGGGCTCTGGCATAGTTGATTAAGTCGTGCGAACTTTTACAGGGTAGACTAGCAGATGTAGGGGAAAGTAGGTGTAACGGTCTATCCATCGTAAGGTGCTAGCGCTTCTGGAAGACTGTGTCTCGGTCATCCGTCTTCTCAAACACCATGTAGTGCGAGAAACCAAACGGAGACGATCGAGTCTTGTGGGGAAAAGTGCGCAAACCTCTGCAGAGTGTGATAAACTAATCGTGATTAGCCGTGTCCCCGGTTATGGACATCTTGAGTATCTAGTACTTGGATCATCATGTGAATCTCAACATGTTACTCTAAATTAATTTTGTTGGGTTTTGTTAATGATATTATTTTTAATTGGGATTGAGGATGCTGTCAACCATTCTCAATGTTTAACAACTACCATGATAGTTAAATAAATTTATTTCTTTGTAGTAGGGAAAAATTGGCTTTACGCAAAACTATAACCATAGAGCTTTCCACCAGCCAAATATGCATATAGTATAGTTGTTTCATTCCATTATTCTCTATGTGTTACTTTGCCAGCATATTCCATGTGCTGACCCGTTTCGGGCTGCAACGTTAATGTTGCAGACTTTTCAGACGACGATTAAGGAGTTTTTAGGTCATGGTTCTATACTCATGATGTCGTTGGAGTTGATGGACTCACTTATCTTCCAAGCCTTCCGCTGTTATCGTATTTAGATGGCCTTAAGCCATATTTATTGTAATAGGTTCTCTCTTGAGACACTCGATGTAATAAGTGTGTGATTGCTACTCTGTTATAAATCCTCCGAGTACTGTGTGGTGTCAGCATTACTGATCCAGGGATGACACCGGAGCATAGAGATCAGACTGTTTGAGGTCTGGTCGCTACACTCGATTTTGCATTACTCACCATTTTTCCTGAGCTTCCACAATAAGTATCAAGGAATCTTTTCAGAGTGTTTGCACTTTGCAAATTAGCTTTCAAAAGAATTAGGGAATCATCCGCAAACAAGAGGTGAGAGATCATAGGGGCGTTGCTACTCACCTTTATCCCTTCCAAGTTCCCAATCTCTTCCTCATGGGCCAACAAATTCGAGAGTCCCTCTGAACATATAAAAAAGCATGGAGAGAGGGGTCCCCTTGCCGCAACCCCCTCGTGGGAATAATCTCTTCTGTTTCTGTGTCATTGAATCGCATCTTGTATCTGACAGAAGACACACACTCCATTATTAGGTGCACCCATTGTTCCTGGAACCCCATTTCAGCATCATTCTCTCTAAAAAAACCATTCAACTCTATCATAAGCTTGAAGGAAATATGCCCTAGAGGCAATAATAAAGTTGTTATTTATATTTCCTTATATCATGATAAATGTTTATTATTCATGCTAGAATTGTATTAACCGGAAACTTAGTACATGTGTGAATACATAGAAAAACAGAGAATCCCTAGTGTGCCTCTACTTGACTAGCTCGTTAATCAAAGATGGTTAAGTTTCCTAGCCATGGACATGTGTTGTCATTTGATGAACGGGATCACATCATTAGAGAATGATGTGATGGACAAGACCCATCCGTTAGCTTAGCACTATGATCGTTTAGTTTATTGCTATTGTTTTCTTCATGACTTATACATGTTCCCATGACTATGAGATTACGCAACTCCTGAATACCGGAGGAACACTTAGTGTGCTATCAAACATCACAACGTATCTGGGTGATTATAAAGATGCTCTACAGGTATCTCCAATGGTGTTTGTTGAGTTGACATAGATCGATATTAGGATTTGTCACTTCATGTATCGGAGAGGTATCTCTGGGCCCTCTCGGTAATGATCATCACTATAAACCTTGTAAGCAATGTGACTAATGAGTTAGTTATGGGATGATGCATTATGGAACGAGTAAAGAGACTTGCCGGTAACGAGATTGAACTAGGTATGAGGATACCGACGATCGAATCTCGGGCAAGTAACATACCGATGATAAAGGGAACAACGTATGTTGTTATGCGGTTCGACCGATAAAGATCTTCGTAGAATATGTAGGAGCCAATATGGGCATCCAGGTTCTTCTATTGGTTATTGGCCAGAGAGACGTCTCGGTCATGTCTACATAGTTCTCGAACCCATAGGGTCCGCACGCTTAACGTTCGTTGACGATATAGTATTATATGAGTTATGTATAATGGTGATCGAATGTTTTTCGGAGTCCCGGATGAGATCACGGACATGACGAGGAACTTCGGAATGGTCTGGAGATAAAGATTAATATATGGGATAATAGTGTTTGGTCTCTGGAAGGGTTCCAGAATTCACCGGAAGGGGTTCCGGATGTTTCCCGAAATGTTTGGGTACGACAACACTTTATTTGGGCCAAAGGGGAAAGCCCACAAGGTTTTTGGAAAGCGCAAAAGGAAGTTTTGCAGAGTCCAGGGGCCAGATGCTAGGGTCCCTGGCGTCTGTGTCTAGATGCCGGGAACCCTGGCATCTGGCCCTAGAGTCCGAGAAGGACTCTTGCCTTTCGGGTGAAACTGACTTTGTGTAGGCTTTTACTCCAAGTTTCGACCCCAAGGCTCAACATATAAATAGAGGGGCAGGGCTAGCACCCAAGACAATCAAGAAACACCAAGCTGTGTGCCGGCAACCCTGCCCCCTCTAGTTTATCCTCCATCATAGTTTTCGTAGTGCTTAGGGGAAGCCCTGTGGAGATTGTTCTTCACAAACACCGTCACCATGCCGTCGTGCTGCCGGAACTCATCTAATACTTACGCCCTCTTGCTGGATCAAGAAGGCGAGGACGTCATCGAGCTGAACATGTGCTGAACACGGAGGTGCCGTGCGTTCGGTACTTGATCGGGACAGATCGTGAAGGTGTACGACTACATCAACCGCGTTGATAAACGCTTCCGCTTTCAGTCTATGAGGGTACGTAGACACACTCTCCCCTCTTGTTGCTATGCATCTCCTAGATAGATCTTTCGTGATCGTAGGAATTTTTTTGAAATACTGCGTTCCCGAACAGTGGCATCCGAGCCAGGTTTATGCGTAGATGTTATATGCACGAGTAGAACACAATGAGTTGTGGGCGATAATAGTCATACTGCTTACCAGCAATGTCTTATTTTGATTCGGCGGTATGTTGGATGAAGCGGCCTGGACCGACATTACATGACCGTGTTCATGAGACTGGTTCTACCGACGTGCTTCACAGACAGGTGGCTGGCGGGTGTCTGTTTCTCCAACTTTAGTTGAATCGAGTTTGACTAAGCCCAGTCCTTGTTGAAGGTCAAAACAACAAACTTGATGAAAAATCTTTGTGGTTTTGATGGGTAGGCAAGAACGGTTCTTGCTAGAAGCCCGTAGCAGCCACGTAAAACTTGCAACAACAAAGTAGAGGACGTCTAACTTGTTTTTGCAAGGCTTGCGGTGATGTGATATGGTCAAGACATGATGATATATAAATTGTTGGATGAGATGATCATGTTTTGTAAAAGTTATTGGCAACTGGCAGGAGCCTTATGGTTGTCGCTTTATTGTATGAAATGCAATCGCCATGTAATTGCTTTACTTTATCACTAAGCGGTAGCGATAGTCGTAGAAGCAATAGTTGGCGAGATGACAAACGATGCTACGATGGAGATCAAGGTGTCAAGCCGGTGACGATGGTGATCATGACGGTGCTTTGGAGATGGAGATCAAAGGCACAAGATGATGATGGCCATATCATATCACTTATTTTTGCATATGATGTTTATCTTTTATGCATCTTATTTTGCTTAGTACGACGGTAGCATTATGAGTTGATCCCTTACTAAAATTTCAAGGTATAAGTGTTCTCCCTGAGTATGCACCGTTGCGAGCTAAGACACCACGTGATGATCGGGTGTGATAAGCTCTACGTTCACATACAACGGGTGCAAGCCAATTTTGCACGTGCATAATACTCGGGTTAAACTTGACGAGCCTAGCATATGCAGATATGGCCTCGGAACACCGAGACCGAAAGGTCGAACATGGATCACATAGTAGATATGATCAACATAGAGATGTTCACCATTGAAAACTACTCCGTCTCACGTGATGATCGGACATGGTTTAGTTGATATGGATCACGTGATCATTTAGATGACTAGAGGGATGTCTATCTAAGTGGGAGTTCTTAAGTAATATGATTAATTGAACCTAATTTATCATGAACTTAGTCCTGGTAGTTTTTGCATATCTATGTTGTAGATCAATAGCTCGCGTTGTAGCTCCCCTATGTTTTTGATATGTTCCTAGAGAAAACTAAGTTGAAAGATGATAGTAGCAATAATGCGGACTGGGTACATGATCTGAGGATTATCCTCATTGCTCCACAAAAAAATTATGTCCTTGATGCACTGCTAGGTGACAAACCTATTGCAGGAGCAGATGCATACGTTATGAACGTTTGACAAGCTCGGTATGATGACTAATTGATAGTTTAGTGCACCATGCTTTATGGCTTAGAACCGGGACTTCAAAATGTTTTGAACGCCACGAAGCATATGAGATGTTCCAAGAGTTGAAATTGGTATTTCAGACTCATGCCCTTGTCGAGAGGTATGAGACCTCTGACAGTACTTTGCCTACAAGATGGAGGAGAATAGCTCAACCAATGAGCATGTGCTCAGATTGTCTGGGTACTACAATTGCTTGAATCAAGTGGGAGTTAATCTTCCAGATAAGATAGTGATTGACAAGGTTCTCTAGTCACTATCACCAAGTTACTAGAACTTAGTGATGAACTATAATATGCAAGGGATAGCGGAAATGATTCCCGAGCTCTTCGTGATGCTGAAATCGGCGAAGGTAGAAATCAAGAAAAGCATCAAGTGTTGATGGTTGACAAGACCACTAGTTTCAAGTAAAAGGGCAAGGGATAGAAAGGGAACTTCAATAAGAATGGCAAGCAAATTGTCACTCCCATGAAGAAACCCAAAGCTAGACCCAAGCCTGAAACCGAGTGCTTCTACTGCAAAGGAAATGGTCACGGGAAGCGGAACTGCCCCAGATACTTGATGGATAAGAAGGATGACAAAGTGAACAAAGGTATATTTTGATATACATGTTATTGATGTGTACTTTACTAGTGTTTATAGCAACCCCTTGGTATATGATACTGGTTTAGTTGCTAAGAGTAGTAACTCAAAACATGAGTTGCAAAATGAATAGAAACTAGTTGAGGGTGAGGTGACGATGTGTGTTGGAAGTGATTCCAAGGTTGATAATATCACCATCGCACACTCCCTTTACCATTAGGATTAGTGTTGAACCTAAAATAAATGTTATTTGGTGTTTGCGTTGAGCTTAATATGATAGGATCATGTTTATTGCAATACGGTTATTCATTTAAGTCAAAGAAGAATTGTTATTCTGTACATGAATAAAATCTTCTGTGGTCATGCACCCAAGGTGAATGGATTATTGAATCTCGATCGTAGTGATATACATATTCATAATATTGATGCCAAAAGATACAAAGTTGATAATGATAATGCAACATATTTGTGGCACTGCCGTTTAGGTCATATTGGTGTAAAGCACATGAAGAAACTCCATGCTGATGGGCTTTTGGAATCACTTGATTATGAATCACTTGATGCTTGCGAACCATGCCTCATGGGCAATATGACTAAGACTCCATTCTCCGAAACAATGGTGCGAGCAACTGACTTACTGGAAATAATACATACTAATGTATGCAGTCCGATGAGTGTTGAGGCTCGCGGTGGGTATCATTATTTTCTGATCTTCACGGATGATTTGAGTAGATATGGGTATATCTACTTAATGAAACATAAGTCTGAAACATTTGAAAAGTTCAAAGAATTTCAGAGTGAAGTGGAAAATCATCGTAACAAGAAAATAAAGCTTCTACGATCTGACCACGAGGCGAATATTTGAGTTACGATTTTGGCCTTCATTTAAAACAATGTGGAATAGTTTCACAACTCATGCCACCTGGAACACCACGGCATAATGGTGTGTCCGAATGTCATAACCGTACTTTATTAGATATGGTGCGATCTATGATGTCTCTTACCGATTTACCACTACCGTTTTGGGGTTATGCATTAGAGACAACTATATTCACATTAAATAGGGCACCATCTAAATCTGTTGAGATGACACCGTATGAACTATGGTTTGGCAAGAAACCTCAGCTATCATTTCTTAAAAGTTTGAGGTTGCGATGCTTATGTGAAAAAGCTTCAACCTGATAAGCCTGAACCTAAATCAGAGAAGTGCGCCTTCATAGGATACCCAAAAGAAACTGTTGGGTATACCTTCTATCACAGATCCGAAGGCAAGATCTTTGTTGCTAAGAATGGATTCTTTCTAGAGAAGGAGTTTCTCTCGAAATAAGTGAGCGAGAGGAAAGTAGAACTTGATGAGGTAGTTGTACCTTCTCCCGAATTGGAAACTAGTTCATCACAGAAATCAGTTAGTGATGAATCTAATGATGATGATCATGAAACTTCAGATCAAGTTACTACCGAACCTCCTAGGTCAACCCGAGTATGGTATGCACCAGAGTGGTACAGTAATCCTTTCTAGAAGTCATGTTACTAGACATGACTAACCTACGAACTATGAGGAAGCGATGATGAGCCCAGATTCCACAAAATGGCTTGAGGCCATGAAATCTGAGATGGGATCCATGTATGAGAACAAAGTGTGGACTTTGGTGGATTTGCCCGATGATCGGCAAGCCATTGAGAATAAATGGATCTTCAAGAGGAAGACGAACGCTGATAGTAGTGTTACTATCTACAAAGCTCAACTTGTCGAAAAGGGTTTTTGACAAATTCAAGATGTTGACTACGTGAGATTTTCTCACTCGTATCGATGCTTAAAGTCTGTCCGAATCATGTTAGCAATTGCCGCATTTTATGAAATCTGACAAATGGACGTCAAAAACTGCATCCCTTAATGGATTTATTAAAAAAGAGTTGTATATGATGCAACCAGAAGGTTTTCTCAATCCTAAAGGTGCTAACAAAATGTGCAAGCTCCAGCGATCCATATATGGACGGTGCAAGCATCTCGGAGTTGGAATATACGCTTTGATAAGTTGATAAAAGCATATAGTTTTATACAGACTTGCCGTGAAACCTGTATTCATAAGAAAGTGAGTGGGAGCACTACAACCTTTCTGATAAGTATATGCGAACGACATATTGTTGATCGGAAATTATGTAGAATTTTCTGGAAAGCATAAAGGAGTGTTTAAAAGGAGTTTTTCAAAGAAAGACCTCGGTGAAGCTGCTTACATATTGAGCATCGAGATCTATAGATATAGATCAAGACGCTTGACAAGTTTTTTCAATGAGTACATACCTTGACAAGTTTTTGAAGTAGTTCAAAATGGAACAGTCAAAGAAGGAGTTCTTGCCTGTGTTTCAAGGTGTGACAATGAGTAAAGACTTGAAACCCGACCACGGCAGAAAATAGAAAGAGAATGAAAAGTCATTCCCTATGACTCAGTCATAGGTTCTATAAAGTATGCCATGCTGCATTGTGTACCTTGCCATGAGTTTGGAAAGGGGGTATGATAGTGATCCAGGAGTGGATCACTGGACAGCGGTCAAAGTTATCCTTAGTTACCTAAGAGGACTAAGGAAATGTTTCTCGGTTATGGAGATGATAAAGAGTTCATCGTAAAGAGTTACGTCGATGCCGGCTTTTACACCGGTCAGGATGACTCTAAGTCTCAATCTGGATACATATTGAAAGTGGGATAAATTAGCTAGAGTAGCTCCATGAGCATTGTAGACATATAATATTTGCAAAATACATACGACTCTGAATGTAACAGAACCGTTTGAGGGAGTCCTGGATTAGGGGGTCCCCGGGCGTCCGGGCTATGTGACATGGACCGGACTGGTGGGCCGTGAAGATACAAGATAGAAGGCTTCCCCCTGTGTTCGGATGGGACTCTCCTTGGCGTGGAGGGCAAGCTTGGCGTTCGGATATGAAGATTCCTTTCTCTGTGAACCGACTCTTTACTATCCTAGCCCCCTCCAATGTCTATATAAACCGGAGGGTTTAGTCCATAGCGGCAATCATAATCATACAGGCTAGACATCTAGGGTTTAGCCATTACGATATCAAGGTAGATCAACTCTTGTAACCCCTATACTCATCAAAGTCAATCAAGCAGGAAGTAGGGTATTACCTCCATCAAGAGGGCCCGAACCTGGGTAAACATTGTGTCCCTCGCCTCCTGTTACCTTCGATCCTTAGACGCACAGTTCGGGACCCCCTACCCGAGATCTGCCGGTTTTGACACCGACATTGGTGCTTTCATTTAGAGTTCCTCTGTGCTGTCGACAAAGGATTCGATGGCTCATTCGATCATCCACAATGATGCTGTTTTGGGGGAGATTTTCCCCCGGGGCCAAATTTTCGTATTCGGCGGTTCGCGCTGCGTGCCAACTCGATTGGCCACCTCAAGCAAATCGACAGCTACGCCCCGGGTCATCAGATCAGTTTCGGGAAACTAAACTATGTCGTCGATATCCAAGGAGATTTGATCTTCGAAGGGTTCACGGCCCCGGTTGCCGCTCTGGCCTTAGATCCAGAGCAGGCCGCCAGGTCCGAAGACGGGAGTTTAAAGCCCACCGGACTCTCTGCAATTATGGAGCTTGCTACTGGAGATCCGGAGGAGACGACGTCATCGACAAACCCAAAGAAGCACTACAAAAAAATACACTTCCGTGATGATACATGTTTGTCACAGTAGATCGCGTTTTCTGTCATGCATGTACATCCATGACAAATTTATGACAGAATCAGGATAGTCATACCTGTGCTGTCGTAGAAGTGTTCCATGACATTGCCAAAATTATCATCACGGAAGTGTCCACTTCCATGACGATAAATCGCGCATCACAGAAGTGCTTTCGTCAAGGGTGACCGACACGTGGCCGTTAAGCTATCGGGTCGGATTTTGGATCCGATAACCCGTTAACATCCACGACCAATGCCGATTTTCCACGTGTAAAATTCTCATTGGCTGACGGATCCACGCGTCAGCTCCACGTTGGCACAGGTGTCACTCATCCAACGGTCGAGATGGGCCTATGATATGTTGACACGTGGATCGGCCCAAAAGTGGCCCACAAAGATTAGGCCGGCCCAACCGAAGGCCCATAAGATTTAGCGGACCATAATGGGCCGGCCCAGCTAAAGGCCCACAAAATTTAGCGGACCATAATGGGCCGGCCCAGCTAAAGGCCCACATGATTTTGCAGACCATAATGGGCCGGCCCAGCTAAAGGCCCACAAGATTTTGCGGACTAGAATGGGCCGGCCCATCTAAAGGCCCACTAGATTCTGCCGACCATAATGGGCCGGCCCAGCTAAAGGCCCAACATTCTCTGTCAAATCGGCCCGTCAACGGCCTGTCCTAAACTTGTCATCAACGCGGCCCATGGTCACTTCTGGCCCGTTAACAGTTCGCTAAGTAATTGGGCCGAATTACGACCCGGTGTATTTCCGGCCTGTTAAAGGTCCGGCTTCATTTGGGCCCATTTACAGGCCATCAAAACTTTCGGCCCATAAACGACCGTGAAGGATTTGGGTCATATTCGGCCATGTCTTACATTCGGCCTGTTAGAGGCCCACTATAGCTTTGGGCCACTTTCGGCCTATTGTCATTTTCGGCCTGTTAACGCCGGACCTAAACCATGGGCCATATGTGGCCCAACGTCATATCGGGCCCATTAACATCCCATATAAAAATGACGATAATCTAGCCCGACCGAAGTTCCGGCCTGTTAAAGGCCCGTGTATTAGGTCGGCGCATTTACGGCCCGTCCGAATTTCGGCCTGTTAAGTCTAGTGGGTTATTTAGCACAATCAGGGCCCAATCTCAGTTTCGGTCTATTAAAGGCCCATGCATTTTATGGGCTCGAGATATTTACACCTGTAAATGGCCTATTTTTACTGAGGGCCCAAATTATGTTTAGGCCTGTTAAAGGCCCACTATGGGCACATGCCTACCAGAAAAATATGAAAGCTTATGCTGATTTAGGCCCAAATATTTCTAGTGGGCTACATGCCAATTTCGGCTCATAATCGTTTTTAGCCCAATTGGAATGGGCCCGACGAATGTTGGCATGTGGGGCTCCTACGAAGCTTTAGGCCGAATACATTACTAAGATAAACCTACACTATACAAAAATAGCATCGTAATTACTGCAGCCTGAGGCAGCATCATAAATGTTGTATCACAACAAAATAAATTCCAACCATACAACAAAAGGCCTGTTGGCATAAAGTTTACAGTCCTTCCAGACAAAAGCACCATCAGATGTATAGAAGCACAGATCATTTGACCTGAGTACTAATGTTTCAGGCTATAGAATCTGATGGAGCAGCACATCTCCACCTTTTTTCCGCCATTGCTCTTGAACAATGAAGCGAATGTCTGATAGTCTGGTTTCAAAACCATTCATATCTTGACGACATTTCTCAACCACTATTCTTGTTTCCGAAACAACGTCCACTAGGGATTGGATTTGTGTTTGGAGCACAGATATATCACTCTGTCTAGCAGGAAGATTTTTTCAGTAGGCGATTTGGACGAGGTTACCTTGACAACCAATCTAGAATTACGCAAGAAGGTGCTTTTTGCACTGTTAGTGGAGAGATACTGATGCACTGCAGCAAGAGGTGACATTGTGCCTATAGTAGCCTCGTCACCTTCAGGTGGTTGTGGCTGTTCAATCATTTGTTCCATAGCTTCCTGAAAGTTTGAACTTGTAGATTAGTGTACCAGATAAGTTACTAATGAGACAAAACAAACAAAGTAGGTTAACGTTTATACATAACTTATTTTGGTGAACTACTGTAATACATTAGCATGTATTGTATTGCCAACTACATAATAAAATCACTTTCGGGACATATGTCCATGTAGCATGCCTACTGTATTGTCTATTTCCTCACATTCCTTGACATCTAAGGATAAAGAGACATTGTTTAAAGTAGGATGAACATAGTATGACATCATTCATATCATGGGCAAACAGATATAAAACAAACAGGCTATTTTATCATTGTGTGCGCACGTGAACATAACAACTAGATTACAGATCAAGACTAAAAGAATATCCTTCATCTCTTTTAAACCATGTAAGGTGAAATGATACATTAAGACAACTGTGAATAAAAGTGAACAGAGTAACTGACATTGGCTGCAAACCAAGTAGTTAAATGAACACACCACAGTACCAATTAGTTCAAGGCAGGAGGAGTAAGGACTTACAACAGCGGCTTGAACTGGTGTGCTCATGCCCTTCATATTGTTGGTGTGACAATCCTTGAAGATTTGCACTGCATTCGGTTCAAGTTCTTTTTGGTCCGCACGGGATTTCCTCTGTATTTGGAACAAGTCAATATAGATACGATAATATGGCACAAAAAGAAGAAGGAAGCAGCATCTATTTACAAGAGCCTCGTAGTGTGCAATATAGCTACGAGATCCTGTGGTCTATTGGAATTTCACTTTAGAACGGTTGGTTTTGTTCTTCAAACAGTTAGCTTAGAAGAAGATACACTTGTAAGGCACATACATAAATACAAGTTCAATATGTGGTCTGATCAAATACATATAGCCTACCTGATGCTTTGGATCAGACCAGTGTTTAACGAGGGATGTCCAGTCTTCATCTATAATATATTCCACTAGAGATGTCTGGGCGATTTCATTGTTAGCCTTGCCTTCAAAGTGAGATTTTCTAAGGTGGTACCGATACTGTCGCAGAGAAGACTGAAAAACATGAGTGCATGCTTGTCTAATTGCATCATCTTTCGGATCCAACTTGAACCTCATCTGTTGAAAAAAGAATGTAAGTCTTATTAGGAGGAAGCTAGAAAGTATATGTCATATGCACATGTATAACGTATAAACTCAGCAGGTGCAATTTAATCAAAATAGAAGAAATACAGGCTAGACAACATATGCAACATGAAACCAATTATCACACTGTCAACTTAGAGCAAGCACCTGCGATGGTGGAGTATGAGAGATGAACTCATCATGTAGACTTGGGACTTCAACTTCATTAGCAGTAACAGTGGCAAATCTAGAGAGTCTCTGTTTGCGTCGGTGCGGAGGACCACCAACATCCCCTAACTTACTCTTTTCCTTCCTATTTTCTGATATTGCCTTATGAAGTCAAAACCACAAGAAGATGAATAAAATTAGCTCTGCATAACTGGTTGATGCATGATACAGACGAACACTACTTTGATGTAAGGCAAGCGCAGGATAGGAGGATGGAATATATACAAAAAAATATAGCGTTTCATATTCACACGTACGATAGGAGGTTGGAATATGTATGAAAAAACAGTAAGCGGAAGGCATTTCAACAAAATTAGAAGAAATGAAAGCTAGGCACCATATGAACATGCAACCAATATCACTCTATCAGGTAAAAAGTGTCTCATCGTAAGAGCCATTTCAAGAAATTAGAAGCAGTACAAGCTAGAAGACAATGCAAGATGCAACCTACATCACAGTCCCAAGTTAAATGTGTCTTATGGGTAAGTGATCGTTGCAAGTATAAGTTGTAAGCTACGCAGATGCAATTCAACATAATCATAAGCAATACAAACTAGACATCATACGGAAAACGCAACCATGTATAACAGTTCCAAGTAAGAGCAAGCACCTGCGATGGTGGAGTAGGGGAGATGTGCTCATCATGTACACATATGTTCTAGAAACAGGAACACGTGTCTTATTCACAGGCATTATGTGTAAAGTAAGAAGATGCAATTCAAGTTAGAAGCAATACAAGCTAGACATCATACGCAACATGCAACCACATATAATAGTGTCAAGTTAGAGCAAGCACCTGTGATGGTGGAGTATGGGAGATGTGCTCATCATCTACACAGCTACGTTGACTGTCCAGCCTTGTGTTGTCTTGCGAATCTTGTTGGGAGGATGGCGGAGTAGAATCTGTAGAGACCCCTGTTTGAGTTGCTCCGAAGGACCACCATCATCCACTGCCGGACTAATTTCCTTCAGCTGTAATGATTTTGCATTGTGAAGTCAAACCGATAAGAAAAAGGAATAAAATTCGCTCTTCAGAACTCATTCATGCATGATACTGACGAACACTACTCGGATGAAAGGCAAACACATGATGTGAGGATGGTGTGACATATTCACACCTATGATGTGGTAACTAAGCAGAAGACATTTCAACAAATTAGAAGCACTGCAAGCTAGACACCAGATGAAAGATGCAACCAATATCACTCTGCCAAGTTCAAACTGTATGGCATTTCAACAAATTAGAAGCAGTACATGCTAGAAATCATATGCAAGACACAACCAATATCACAGTGGCGACTTAAAGGTGCCTTATCATAAGTGACTGATGCGGGATATGCAAGAATAGTAGTCTGATGTAGAAACAGGAACACATGTCATATTCACAGGCATTATGTGTAAAGTAAGCAGATGCAATTCAACAAAGTTAGAAGCAATACAAGCTAGACATCATATGCAACATGCAACCACATATAATAGTGCCAAGTTAGAGCAAGCACCTGTGATGGTGGAGTAGGGGAGATGTGCTCATCATCTACACAGCTACGTTGACTGTCTAGCCTTGCGTTGTCTTGCAAATCTTGTTGGGAGGATGGCGGAGTAGAATCTGTAGAGAACCTCCATTTCAGTTGCTTGGAAGGATCACCATCATCCAATGCCTTGCCAATTTCCTTCAGCTTTATTGATTTTGCATTGTGAGGTCATACCGACAAGAAAAAGGAATATCATTCGCTCTTCAGAACTCATTCATGCATGATATTGACGAACACTACTCTGATGAAAGGCAAAGTCATGATACGAGGATGGAATATGTACGAAAAAATGGACAGCTTGACATATTCACACCTATGATGTGGTAACTAAGCAGAAGACACTTCAACAAATTAGAAACACTGCAAGACACCATATGGAAGGTGCAGTCAATATCACTCTGCCAAGTTAAAACTGTCTCGTCATAGGTGGCATTCATCAATCTAGAAGCAACAAATGCTAGAAATCATATTCAAGACACAAACCAATATCACACTGCCAACTTAAAGGTGTCCCATCATAAGTGACTGATGCAGGATACACAAGAAGAGTAGTTTCATGTAAGAACATGGTGTGATAGACAGATATAGTATGTACCAAAAACAGGAAAGCGTGTCATATTCACATGTATCATGTGTAAGCTAAGCAGATGCAGTTTACACTAATTAGGAGCAATACGAGCTAGACACCATATGCAACATGCAACCAGATATCACACTGCCAAGTTAGAGCAAGCACCTTGGATGGTGGAGTAGGGGAGCGGAGACTTGGACCTTGTAATGCACTATCAGTACAAGGAGAATCGGTACAGATGCTCCGTTTACGTTGCTGCAGAGGACCACCATCATCGCCTTCCTTACTCTTTTCCTTCCTCTTTCTTGATTTTGCCTTGTCAAGTCAAACCCACAAGAAAAAAGAATAAAATTTGCTCTTCAGAACTCATTGATGCATGATACTAACGAACACTACTTTCATGTAAGGCAGCCGCATGATAGGAGGATGGAATATATATGAAAAACAGGACGGCGTGACATATTGACATGTATGATGTATAAAGCATAAACTAAGCACAAGGTGCTTGAACTTGTTAGAATCGATGCAAGCTAGAAACCATATGAAAGATGAAACCAATATCACTCTGCCAAATTAAAAGGGTGCCCTAACAAATGTATTTGACCAAATTAGAAGCAATACATGGCAACATGCTAGAAATAATATGCAATATGCAACGAATAAAGGTGACTCATCGTAAGTGATTGATGCAGGATACAGAAGAGAGGTAGTTTCATGTAAGAACAAGGTTAACACATAGATGTAGTGTGTACCAAAAATAGGAAGGCATGTCATATTCACAGGTATAGTGTGCAAACTAAGCAGATGCAATTTACCCTAATTAGAAGCATTACAAGCTAGACACCGTATGCAACATGCAACCACATATCACACTGCGAAGTTAGAGCAAGCACCTGTGATGGTGGTGTAGGGGAAGTGCGGTCTTCAGGTACAGAGCTACGTTCAATATCTTCATTTAGGCTTGCTGTTTCTTGAGAATCATGTGGAGAGGATGAAATTGCATTCTTTATAAGAGTATTGCGTCTCATATTAACCCACGCGCGTGACTGTCTCATCATAAGCGATAGACGCAGGATACACAAGAACAGTAGTTTGATGTAAGAACATGGTGTGATAGGCAGATGTAGTATGTACCAAAAACAGGAAGGCATGTCATATTCACATGTATAATGTGTAAGCTAAGGAGATGCAATTTAACAAATTAGGAGCATTGATGAGGGATACACAAGAAAAGTGCCTTATCATAAGATATAGTATGTACCAAAAACATGAAAGCATGTCATATTCACATGTATCATGTGTAAGCTAAGCAGATGCAGTTTACATTAATTATGAGCAATACGAGCTAGACACCATATGCAACATGCAACCAGATATCACACTGCCAAGTTAGAGCAAGCACCTTGGATGGTGGAGTAGGGGAGCAGAGACTTGGACCTTGTAATGCACTATCAGTACAAGGAGAATCGGTACAGATGCTCCGTTTACGTTGCTGCAGAGGACCACCATCATCGCCTTCCTTACTCTTTTCCTTCCTCTTTCTTGATTTTGCCTTGTCAAGTCAAACCCACAAGAAAAAGGAATAAAATTTTCTCTTCAGAACTCATTGATGCATGATACTGAGGAACACTACTTTCATGTAAGACGAACACTACATATCACACTGCCAAGTAAGAGCAATCACCTATGATGGTGGTGTGGGGGAATTGCGGTGATCAACTAGAGAGCTACGTTGACTATCTTCATTTAGCCTTGCTGTTTCTTGAGAATCATGTGGGGAGGATGACACTGCACTCTTTAAACGAGTATGACGTCTCACAGAAACCCACCCGGGTGACTGTCTCATCATAAGTGATTGACGAGGGATACAAAAGAGCATTAATTTGATGTACGAACATGGTTAATAGACATATGTAGTATGTATCAAAAACATGAAGGCATGTCATTATCAAAGGTATAATGTGTAAAGTAAGCAGATGCAATTTAACCAAATTGGAAGCAATACAAGCTAGACACCATATGCAACATGCAACCACATTTGACAGCGCGAAGTTAAAGCAAGCACCTGGGATGGTTGTGTGTGGCAATTGAGATCATCAATTGCAGAGCTAAGTTTACTGTCTCCAACTGCTGACACTGCACCCGTTAGAGCGCTCAAACGCTTAGTGCTTATCTTCGAATTACACTGGAGCAACTTCTGACTTTTCTTTTCTGCATTCATCAACACTGCGTCAGAGTCTGAAATACCCATGCATAAAAAAACAATAGTGTGAGTATGGGTGAAGTGTGTGCACAATTAGTATAGTGTAAAGGTAGCAGATACCAGGTCAGTGAGAAATAAATGACGGGAGACATATGATAGCTCTACAACATGCATGGCACACTAAATTACTACAGGATTCTATGAAAATAACAGTCGACTGAAAGCAAATAGGTCAGTCCATTTTTTCCGCACCGTCCGATGTATAAAGAACGGGAAGATCGCCTTCATCTACCTCCAGCGAGTCAGTGTTGACGATCTTCCTCGAAACGCCAGCGACCACCGGCCCAGTATTCCTCCCCTACCCGCGCCCTCCCCTCGACCTCACCGCACCACCGTGCTTGGCACCGCCTACCCCCCATCCATTCAAGCCCCGCCGACCTCCAGATCGGGCGCAAGCAGCTCCTGCACCCCACACCCCTATGATAGACACCGATGCGCCACTTCCCCAGGGAACAGACGGACTAGGTGCTCCGCGCGCCTAAGCGGTGCTGCTTCTTTTAATTGCGGTTCGACTGACCCTGAATTGAAATCCAGGCGGGCTACTGACCTCTAGCAAAGGTGAAATAGTAAAAGGGAGGAAACCTTATGCATTTAGTATCACGAATAAGATGCAGTAAGAAGCGCTCAACTAGTTTCTTTCGTGCGATGAATACGGTGTGAGCGGAGACGTAAGATTTGCACGAATAAGGGAATAGGAGTACCTCTTTCTGCTAGCAGTGCTGTGTCCATCTTCTGTTTTTTCAACGATCTTCTTGTTGTTCGCCGGAAACTAGAAGTTGTGGAGGACGATGCAGCCTTGGACGAACCCATGGCCAAGTTGTTGAGTGTGGTGCGGTGGCCATCTGTCAGCGGCGGGGAAGCAGATCCGAGGCGCGAACGGTGGCGTAGCGGGAACAACTCCGGTGCGGTGGACGGTTGCGACAATGGAGCCGTAGCAGTGAGGCACAGGACGGCGTGGTCGGAGTGGTTCTGGTATGGCGCACGTCGACGTCAGCATCGTGGAGGCAGCTCTGCCTCGGCTTCAGCTGCTAAGTCCTTGAGGGCGTTGCGGTTGCGTTTGCGTTGGACGACGACATCAGGGTACCGGCTCTGGCATGATGGAGGAGGGCGGCGGTGGATTGGCCGCTATGGGGTGGAGGACGGAGGAGGCTGGGGTTTCGCGGCTGGTGGAGAGGGCGTTTTCGCGCCCACGGAGTATGAATGGGGAAACGGAGGGAGGTGGGGAACTAAGGGGGAACAATGTTTCGGTTTGAGACGCGCTTGTTTGAAATTTGGGGAAAGTTACAAACTTTCCCCCATCTAAAATTTCAGACATATTGCGGGTTGGGGGTAGGACAGTCATGTCAGGTGTCCCAAATGTGGGCGGGATAGATTTCGGCCGAGCACATGGGTAGGCGCCCACGGCGTATGAATGCTTCTCTGGCGTCTTGGTGAAGTTACAAACCTACCCCGGTTTAGACCTTTGGACATCGGACCGATAGGCTACACGGGCCAGAGTCAGGACAGTAATTTCCTACCACCAAAACATTAGTGTCGCGCAGTTTCGGGTGACCAGAGGCCTATTTGGCGCTTCGTTCAGGGCCTCTTTGATTCATAGGATTGTCAAAATGAAGGAATAGGAAAAATGCAGGAATAGGATGACATGTCCCATAGTATCCTACAAGATTTGAAAGAATGTTTGATAGCATTAGGAAAAGCAAAGGAATTCTACAAAGAGGTTTGAGTGGATGGAAATTTTCCTCCAAAATGTAGTACAAATGGATCATATGGAAAAATTCCTAAGGATGCCAATCCTACGAATCAAACGAGCATCACAGGAAAAATTTCTAAGGGTTTAAATCCTCCAAAAATCCTATGCAATTCCTTTGAATCAAAGGAACCCTCAATATTTGGGAGCAGAAGCATTTAACGTTTTCGGTTCTCTTGAATTGAACTTTCAGGATTTGTCAAACTTCACAAATCTTTACTCTTGAAAATCCTAAAGCTACGATTATTTTGGAATGGAGGGGGTACATTTGAATATACATTGTACACGAGTATATATTAAAAAATATGCAACTTACCTCAGTTCATGCATGGTTCCAGATATAATCTCCTTGGTTGCAAAAAAAAGTTAGATATGCATATGAATATATATAGCATGTTCAAACTCACAACAAAGATTGATGCCCCCTTTTACATCTGATTTACAAATGCCATTATCTCGGGTTCAAATAGATGAATGCACTTCCTATGAATTCGAATCTTCGAAACCCCCTTTATGTTGAATTCGACATGTATTCTATTTTGTAGCTAGCAATTTGGAATGTATCCATGCAAGTGACAAATGTATAAAGTGCTTCACACTAACAACATGGAGTGCACTAATTAATGTTTATATATGAATTGCAAAAGCATCCATTGCCTGTATTTCAAACCGCTCTCACTCTATGGATCGATAATACGAAATAAACACATGCACATGCTAGAATTCAATTGCAGTTGAAGAAAGAGCCTACTCCTGGTACTGTATATTAGTGATAGGGGTGTGTACAAAGTACACGTGAATACCAGGCATTGTGCGTGTGTGTATACTATCGACGAACTAGCCCCCAAGCTTGTATAACATACTAAGGGCCTAGGGTTACAAATCATATATAGTCGGCTTATCACCAGTGGGGATAGAGTCCTCCGCGACTCTAGTAGCTTCGTGTTGTACGCCGAGTCCTCCACATGGGTCTTCGTATAACACGTCTCGGTCCAACCTATATGTGGCGCAGGATGGAACCGACCCATGAGTCTTCATGTTGACCCACCACAACTAGAAATGATGTGCCCACCACACCACACACGCAATCGGCCACTAAGAAAATAAGCATATACAATAGTACAACGGTATCTAGCTCACGATACGTCTCCATATTTTGTTGATGACACTGACGGACTTTGCATTTGATGCGTGCTCCGTATTTTGTTGACGACACTTACGGTCATTGTATTTGAAGCGAAAGCACGATATGGTCAGTGGACTTCAGAATAAGCTCATGACGGTCACCACATACATTTTTGTCGTGCTAACCAACATGTGGTTGGATGGTTAGAGGACAGTGGTTTCTCGAGCCCACCAAGGTTAAAGTCCCGGTGCTCGCATTTATCTTGTGTTAATTTCAGTATTTTCCGGCGACGTACGTTCAGTGGGAGGAGACGTTCCACTCGACTACGAGGCACCTATGGTGACTTTGTAAAATCTCAAGATCATATATGCTGGCCCACTCTCTCGAAGGTGCGCTTATAGCGGTGAGTGCTTGCGCGTATATATGAGCCCATGCGTCTGTACCATGTTAAACAAATACATATCATGATTATACGGTCACTGGCTCACCCGTACAACTCCGTATTTTGTTGATGACACAACCAATTGACCAGTCAAACGTTCCACGCGGCGCAACTAGTGTTGCACCATCGGGGCGCGTAACCGTGGGGCCCACCTGTCAGGCCGTATATGAAAGAAAGAAATGGTAGTTTGAGTCTGTACTGTATTAATAAAATAGGAGTACATTTTAGGGTGATCATACGTTCACTGGCTCACCATACAGCTCCAGAATTTGTTGATAACACGATCAATTGACCAGTCAAACGGTCCACATTCAGTAGCGCACATTACCATAGGGCCCACCCGTCAGCGCGTATATGAAGGACAAAAATGGTAATAAATGACGGGCCGGCCGTGGGTGGCGGGGGCTGGCGGTTCGGCCAGTGGTGGCTGGCGGCTCAGGGTGGGGGGTGGAGTTTGATGATAAACTGGAGGCCCTTGATTTCGTATCCAACAACTGGAAAATCTAATGACCAGAGATGAAAAAGTCAGTCGACTGACGTGTAGCCTCACCCCGCACGTACACATGCACACACGCAAGACACGCACGCATGTAGGCGTGCAATACTGACACGTACACACGCACGCATGCTGGCATGCAACACTGACACGTACACATGCACTCACGAACACACGCACGTACGCACCCATGCATGCAACACTGAAACGTACCCTTGCACGCATGCAACACTCGCACGCCTGCATGCACACAGCACACGACGCAAGACACATGTTCAACCTATACGTGCATGCACCCTTTGTTAAGGACATGGATTGTTACGGGTATTAATCAATCTTATCTTTGATAAGCAGAACATTGATGTTTGCAGCGGTCTTTATGAATCACAACGTATCGAACGGGCTATCAACATAGTAGGCTTATCTACATGAAAAAGATGACGTCACACTCAATGAACAATCATCGGTTTATGAAATGCCCGCTTCTGACCGCCCTGGCCCACCAAAGGTTCCTCTGCTGTGTGCTGCCTGCATTGGCTCACTGACATGCATGCCATGCACCCAAAGAGACCACATGTCAGTGGAAGAATGGCATGGTGTCCTAGGTCAGAGTCGAGGGTGCCACTCGCGGCACGCCCGGCTGAACACGCCTCCATGCCACGTTCAAACGCCTCCATGAAACCCGCCCGTGTGGAAGCCGAGAAACCCACTCTGGACACACGTCCGCTCATGACCGGGCCGCTCCCCTATCTCCTCCACCATTTTGTCCACTCTTACAATGGCTTACGAAGAGTAGTTATTCCGCATCCAAGCCGGTTGGGTAGCCCGCCGGATACGAGCTATGCAGCTTGCTGATCCACCTCCCTCCCCTCGCCCGACGGAGCCAGTTGCCGCCCCAAGCCGTGGAATTTTTCCATGTGTTGTTTTCATGGACTAGCAAGATGCCCGTTGAGGGAGTCCTGGATTAGGGGGTGTTCGGATAGCTGAACTATACCTTCAAGCCGGACTCCTGGACTATGAAGATACAAGATTGAAGACTCCGTCCCGTGTCTGGAAGGGACTTTCCTTGGCGTGGAAGGCAAGCTTGGCGATACGGATGTTCAGATCTCCTACCATTGTAATCGACTCTATGTAACCCTAACCCTATCCGGTGTCTATATAAACCGGAGGGTTTTAGTCCGTAGGACAACTTACACATCAACAATCATACCATAGGCTAGCTTCTAGGGTTTAGCCTCTCTAATCTCGTGGTAGATCAACTCTTGTAATACCCATACCATCAATATTAATCAAGTAGGACGTAGGGTTTTACCTCCATCGAGAGGGCCTGAACCTGGGTAAAACTTCATGTCCCCTGCCTCCTGTTACCATCCGGCCTAGACGCACAGTTCGGGACCCCCTACCCGAGATCCGCCGGTTTTGACACCGACATTGGTGCTTTCATTAAGAGTTCCTCTGTGCCGTCACCGTCAGGCCCGATGGCTCCTAAGATCATCAATGGCAATGCAGTCCAGGGTGAGACCTTTCTCCCCGGACAGATCTTCGTCTTTGGCGGCTTTGCACCGCGGGCCAATTCACTTGGCCATCTAGAGCAGATCGAAAGCTACGCCCCTGGCCGTCAGGTCAGATTCGGAAGTTTAAACTACACGTCTGACATCCGCGGGGACTTGATCTTCGACGGATTCGAACCACTGCCGAGCGCACTGCACTGTCACGACGAGCATGATCTAGCTCTGCCGCCGAACAGTGCCCTGGAGGCCGCACCTGCATCAGCTCCGGCCCCTGGTTCGGAGCCGACCGCGCCGATCGAGGATGTGCGGTTGGACGCCGCCTTGGGGGTTGCGATCCCAATGGCGGTTGAGCCGAACACCAACCCCGTACTCTGCAAGACTCGTGACTCCATGGAGCCGGATTCTTCTCCGGACTCCGAACCCTCCGCGCCCCTGCTGAGCGAATCCGATTGGGCGCCGATCATGGAGTTCACGGCCGCGGATGTCTTTCAGCACTCGCCTTTCGGCGATATCCTAAAGTCACTAAAATCTCTCTCTTTATCAGGAGAACCCTGGCCGGACTATGGTCAGCAAGGTTGGGATTTGGACGATGAAGAAATTCAAAACCCACCCACCACCCACTTGGTAGCCACTGTCGACGATTTAACCGACATGCTCGACTTCAACTCCGACGACATTGACGGTATGGACGCCGATGAAGGAGATGATGAAGAATCAGCGCCTATCGAGCCCTAGAACGCCACCTCGTCATATGACGTATACATGGTGGACGCACCCAAATATGACGGCGAGGAACGGAAGGACGCACCGAAGGATTGTTCCCTCGAAAAGCAGTCAAAGCGGCGACGCAAGCGCCACCCCAAATCCCGCGTTGACAGAAATAGCGATCACACTGATCCAGCGCTGGAGCAGGGCGAACCGCTGCCAGACAACGGCAATCCGGATAATCAAACCGAACAAACAAACCCTATCAATGATAATGGTCCGGACGACACAACGCGGGACAGGCACTCGGAGCAGCAGAATGCCTGTAAAAGGCCCGTCGCCACCGCAAGGAGCCTCAAAAAGCAGAAGCGGAGGCTCAAGGCCGCGCAAAACACGCTCCAGTTCAGATGGAGCAAAATACTCAACACTGCAGCAAGGTACAGCGACAATCGTCCCTCCAAGAGCTACCAAAGCGGAAGCTGCTACCCGAATTCGATGAGGAGGCCTCAGACCCCCACAACCAAATATCAAAGCAGCCACCTGGTCGGATAGACGACCCCTCTACCACCACAGAACGACATCCAACGCCGCTCACAATACAACACGCGACCCATGCGAGGGCTCGCACCCAAAGGACGGTGCAACAAGATCCATCTATGGACCACGCAAGCGCGCCCCAGCATACAATGCAACACAACAAGCATCCGAACAACGCGGCACACCCAGCTACAGGGGTGCCGCACACCCCCTATGTTTCACCGATGAGGTGCTGGACCACGAATTCCCAGAGGGATTCAAGCCTGTAAACATAGAGGCATACGACGGAACAACAGACCCTGGGGTCTGGATTGAGGACTATATCCTTCATATACATATGGCTCGAGGGGATGATCTCCATGCCATCAAGTACTTACCTCTCAAACTCAAAGGGCCAGCTCATCACTGGCTCAAAGGCCTCCCCGAAAGCTCCATTAGAAGTTGGGAAGAGCTCGAAGACGCCTTTCGGGCAAACTTTCAAGGGACTTATGTCCGACCTCCGGATGCGGATGACTTGAGTCACATAACTCAACAGCCCGGAGAGTCAGCCTGAAAGCTTTGGAATAGGTTTCTTACTAAAAAGAACCAGATTGTCGATTGTCCGGAGGCCGAAGCCTTAGCGGATTTCAAGCACAGCGTCCGCGACGAATGGCTCGCTAGACACCTCGGCCAAAATAAGCCGAGAACGATGGCCGCATTAACAAACCTCATGACCCGCTTCTGCGCGGGTGAGGACAGCTGGCTAGCCAGATGCAGCACCAGCGACCCTAGTACATCTGAAGTTAGAGATGGAAACGGGAAATCTCGGCGCAACAGCAATAACAAACGCCGGAATAAAGAAGACAACACGAAGGGCACGACAGTAAATGCCGGATTCAAAGTCCCTCGGCCAAACCAAAAGCCGCCCTCCAAAGGCACCAGAGATGAACTGTCCAGCCTCAAGAAAATTCTGGACCAAGTATGTCAGATCCATAGTACCCCTAGCGAACCTGCTAATCATACCCACAGAGAATGTTGGGTCTTCAAGCAGTCCGGCAAGCTTAACGCCATACACAAAGGGGAAGATACACCAAGTGAAGACGAGGACGAGCCTCCCAATCAAGACAAGGGGGAACAAAAGAAATTTCCACCCGACGTCAAAACAGTAAACGTGTTACACGTGATCAAGAGAAAAAACAATGCGACACTCCCTGAAAAATATACCCAAGTGCCCATCACCGCGACGTCCCGCCACTGGTCGTCTCAACCGATCACCTTCGACCATCGTGATTACGCATCAAGTATCCGGCACGCAGGATGGGCTGCACTGGTATTAGACCCAGTAATTGGCGGATACCACTTCACACGAGTCCTGATGGATGGCAGCAGTAGCCTAAACCTAATATATCAGGATACAATCCGCGGGATGGGGTTAGACCCAACACAAATTCGCCATAGCAATACTACCTTTAAAGGAGTAACGCCAGGCCCAGGGGCTCGTTGTACGGGCTCCCTCCTACTACAAGTTATATTCGGCTCCCCTGATAACTTCTGTCGCGAGCATTTAACTTTTCACATCGCTCCGTTTAAAAGTGGCTATCAAGAACTACTCGGGCGCGAAGCTTTCGCTCGCTTTAATGCAATACCACACTGCGCCTCCCTAACACTCAAGATGCCCGGTCCATGTGGCATCATTTCAGTGCACGGAAGTATCAAGAGATCTTTGCGCGCCGAAGAGAGTGAGGCTACCTTAGCAGCCGCACACTAAAGGCGCCCGGACCAGCAAAAGCATCCAATAGGTCGTCAAGACCTCAGACACAACTAACCAAATCCGGCGCCGCTGCTCATATCAAATAAATGGTCACACCCCTATCTTTCAAAAGTACAAGGGGCTCAATGCACGCAGACGAGTGGCGATTTCTTCTTATCTTGAATTATACATGGTTTCTTTAGAAAACTATCCTTTTGCACGACAACCTTTTTACCTAAATTCCTCTCTTTTACAGATAATCATCGTGCTACACCCGTCCAAGATACGGCACAACGGAGACACAGGCGCAGACGTGCAGCAGGGACCCGACCCAAGGATTCTTTTTAGATTAAGACCCTGCGTAAACCTTTTTTACTGTCTCTTGTTGATACATATCCACCATTGAGAAGGATGCTGACGTCTTGGCATGTGGCCACGCCAGAACAATGCACGTACCTGGACACAAGGGGCTTCTTACAAATGCCATTCTTCAGGCCCGGTTTATACCACAAAGACCGATACCTTAGGGAGTATTCGGCGTCGTGAGTTTGGCCCTATATGCATCAGCTCCGAATCATTGTCTTTGGTCAAATGTTGGGTTTGCCCGGCTCCTATGTTTTGGTGCCTTACGTTCCGCTTTACCGGCTAAGGTAGCACCAGGAGAACTACTGCGATTGTGCCCTGGTTCATCCGGACGAGCGCCTCAGTAGAGAAAGCCGAAAACTGACTGTCATGATCTAGTGTGAGACTGGTCAACCACTCGATGACCCATGGGAATGTTAGAATTCCTCCGCCTTAACGAAGGGCCGCTTTCCGGCCAGGCATATACGCACCCCAAGATCGGGAGAGTGCAGAGCCACCAGGGGCTATCTAGTAGCCCCACTGTCAAACTCCTATGGCTAAGTGAAAGTGTTAAAGCATTATAGTCCGTTTGCCTCGCTCGCTCCGCTATCACCTCCTTAATAGGACCAAGACGTTGGGTTAAGTGTGAACGCGTGTTTCTGCGAACACCTCCGCATTATATGCGTGGGGGTTGAAGCCAACGACTGCAATCTTTCAGGTTATACACATGTATACATAAACGGCCACCCAGGAGGCATCACATTACTTCCAGGCAAAAGTATAAAAGTAGCCTCATAAAAATTTAAAAAGCATTTCTCTTACAATGAGATTACATGTCAATCAAACATAATATTTTTTGAGCACTGGGTCTCTATCAAACAAGCACCCTCAAGAACTTCCTCAAAGTAGTGCTCAGCAGCCCTTCGACCTACGGCCGAATCCTGCGCTGCAACAGTGGTAGCATCCATCTCTGCCCAGTATGCTTTAGCACGGGCAAAGTCCATCCGTGCGCCTTCTATGCACATCGACCTCTTCATCGCATTTATGCGCGGCACCACATCGAGGACCTGCTGCACCAAGCTGAAATAGCTGCTCGGTTTTGACCTTCCGGGCCATAGTTGATCCACAACAGACCTCATGGAGAGTCCGGACAACCTATTTAGTTCGGCCCATTCGGCTAATTGGTCCGTCAACGAAAGTAGACGCTCGGGAGAAAGGAATTGCTTCCAAAACAGCTGGTCTACTTCACGGTCCGTCTGACTCTGGAAGTACTTGGCCGCATCGGCAGCGCTCGCCGCCAAATCCATATACGCATCCTCCGAACTCCACAGCCGATCCAGAGGCGCATACCGTGGATCTCCGTACTTCCTCTGCAGCATAAAGGACTTCCCGGCTACAATATCCCCAGCTTCCCGCAGCTCCTCCTTCTTTGCCCTCATAGCAGAGCGGAGGTCTTTTCCCGTTACAGCAGCCTTCTCAAGGTCCGATGCCTTCGCCTGGTTTTCCTTTTCAAGAACCCGACAACGGTCTACGGCGGCTTTTAATTCTACGACCATATTAGCCATCTTCTTTCGGCTCTCGCCATGTGCGGCCTTCTCGGCTCGCAACTCTTTGACCGCCTTCAAAGCAGCCGCATTACCCAATCTTGCTTGTTCCTTGGCTCGGGCAAGTTCCGCCCGCAAGGCTTCAACAGTGGCAGCTCCATCTGCAGTCATAACATGTTAAAAACACTCGCATCATACTCTTCCTATTTGGCGTTTACCAGACAAGGATCCTTACCCCGCGCCTCGTCAAGCCTTCTGTTAACAAGCTCGATGTCGGCATCTGCCGCATCCAACCGCCGTTCTAAACGAGCAAACTGGCTAGTCCGGCTGGCCACCGGAGCTTCCATCTCCTGCACATAAAGGCAGTATGGTTATTACCTGGGAATATGATCCTCCGTCCGTCATCGTTTCCGACGACAACCAGAGTCTTAGGGGCTACTATCTACACAGGGCACACCTAGCATGTGCAGGACTATTACACATTCCTTTTCATGTACCTCAAAGCCTGTCAGTAGACTCATAAAAGCTTCATGCAATCCGCTTTCGGCGGACGATATCCTCTCCATCACCATATGCATCAGCACACAGTGATCATCTGAGATGGCCGCTCGCCCCACCAACTCCCTCAGAACATCCGATCGCACACTAGACGGCGCCGGACTCTTTTGTCTACCCTCTTCGGGAGCCGGACACTGGGAGCCTTGAGGATCGATTGGATCACCTTCTGGCCTCTCCGCACTCGGAGAGGCCCTCCGTGAAGACACTTCAGGGTCGCCCGCTTCCGGAGCGGAGGAGTAGGAGGAGGCGTCTCGCTCTCCATCATCTCTGGAAGAAGATCCCCCGAAGACGAGCTCATTTGGGAGGGGCTAAGGCCCGAACTGCACAAATATATGCGGAGGTTATTTTCTCAGAGGAAAAAAAGGTGGCATATCTGTACTACTAAAGTTTTCGGGTCACTTACGACTCCCGAGAGAATTGATCCCCCCGCGGACTTTTTGCGGCAGCACCGCCCCCCGAGGTAGGGCCCCCGGTAGAAGATTTCTTCTCCCGTTTGGAAGCTTCAGCTTCCGAATTCCCGGGCGCAGTCCTTTTCCTTTTCCGGTCGTCTTCCTTCGTGGAGACGCTCGCTCCCTCGGTTAGAATAGGCAGCGTTGGGGGCCCGCGTCCGCCCGCATTACCCTCCACAGTATCTTCCTTCAAGGGATCCGGGCAAGGTGCGGTCTGGAGCATCTTTTCCAATACCGGATTCTCCAAGCCCTCAGGGAGGGGGGCCGAACACCGAATCAATTTCTCCTTTGTTAGCCAGTCCTGGTCGAAAAAGCAAACTCTCAATAACTTCGTAACGAAGGAAAGATAATATGTTTGGCCGGAAGATTCTTTACCTGTTCGGCGGCGCGGTTACTGCTCAGGCCCACGTCCTCGGTGATTTCCGGACACTCTACTTGATGTCCGAAGAATGACTTATACATATCCTCGTGCGTTAGGCCGAGAAAATTTTGAATGGCATGCGGACCCTCGGGATTGAACTCCCACAAGCGAAGGGAGTGACGTTTGCAAGGCTGGACTTGACGAACCAGCATAACTTGTATTACCGCGACCAAACTGAGATCTCCATTGAAGAGATCTCGAATGCGGCTTTGCAGTAAAGGCATGTGCTTGGCTGGACCCCAGCTCAGTCCTCTGCTGATCCATGACATCAGTTGTGGTGGAGGGCCCGAGCGAAAAACGGGGGCGGTTGCCCACTTGGCACTTCTAGGAGTCGTGACGTAGAACCACTCCTGTTGCCACAATGCAGACACCTCTGGGATGGAACCTTTGGGCCACGGAGCTCCCGTTATCTTGCGTATTGAGGCGCCTCCACACTCTGTATGTTGCCCTTCAATCACCGTCGGCTTTACTTCAAAGGACTTAAGCCATAAGCCGAAGTGGGGGGTAACCCGGAGGAAGGCCTCGCATACGACAACAAAAGTCATGATATGCAGGAAGGAGTCCGGAGCTAGATCATGGAAATCTAGCCCATAATAAAACATCAAGCCCCTGACGAAAGGATCCAGTGCAAAACCTAGACCCCGGAGGAAGTGGGGGACGAACACAATGCTCTCGTTGGGTTTGGGAGAGGGGACGGCCTGCCCCCGGGGAGGCAGCCGATGCGATATTTCGGCGGTTAGATACCTGTCTTCCCTCAACCTTTTGATGTCTTCTTCCGTGACGGAGGAGGGCATCCATCGGCCTTGAAGGATGGATCCGGACATGACTGAAGGTTCGGAGCACCTGACCTGAGCTTTGGGCGTTTGAGCTTGAGGTGGGGGAAGGATTCGATTGAGCACGGGAGGGAAAAGTAAAAGCTTTGCCCCTTTATAGAGAGGGTGGATATCAAGCATCCTCCCTGTTGGGGATATTACTACTGGGCATAAACCGGCCTATCTGGGCCGGGTTAACTTCGTCAGTAGTTAAGAGCCCAAGAAGACAGAGGAGGGCTCAAGGCCCATGGTCGGTTCAAGACCTGTAGCCGTAAACCGGTGTTAGTAGTTAACCTGTATTGCAAGTTAGGAATAAGTAGAGACCAAACCGGACACATCTATGAGCCGGTATTGGGACTCCGTAAGCCGACGGGAGTCACCCGTGTATATAAGGGGACGAACCGGCGGCGGTTCAAGGACAACAGACAACAACTCGAGACATAGGCGAAGCTTGTTTGCTCCCTAGTCATCGAAACCCCATCAATTCCATAACAACTAGACGTAGGCATTTACCTTCATCGAAGGGGCCGAACTAGTATAAACTCTCTTGCATCCTTGTGTCCGCTTTAACCCCTTCAAGCTAACCCGTCGCGATGGCTCCACGACTAAGTCCTTTCTCTAGGACATCTGCCGTGACAAAACCACAACAGTTGGCGCCCACCATGGGGCCGTCGCACGATGGTTTCCTGTTCTTGGAGGGCCGCTTTGAAGGACTCGAGGGCTACGCTGTAGGCCGGATGACTAAGAGTCGTCGCGGTAAGCTCTACATCGACGATGCAGGTTGGGGCCCCGAGGCCGGCTCAATTGAGTACGGGTACCGGGTCCCCTTTGGTAGCATTCACGTTTTCATTGGCAAGATCGGTGAACCGGGCCCTGAGCCGGACATCTGCACCGACCTTGTCGAGACGGCTCAGCGTGCGCGATCCGCCCGGGTTAAACCGGCCATGAAGCGTGCCTTCGTGGGAGTCATCCATGGAGGAAGTTATGAGGACGGATCTGAATTTCGCGGCGCGACCGTCGTTTGTTCCGGTGACGAATCTTCGACCGGAGAAACGGAATCTCTTTATCAGCTACAAGATGGCCGAATTGGGAGTTGTTCCAATGGCGATAGTATTCCGGACCCCTCTGGTCTGCCCAACCGGGTTGGAATATTCATGGCCGGAACACAAGCAGCGCTTCATTCTTCGACAGTTGCGGCAACGGTCTCCGGTTCAGCAGCGGCGACGACTGCCGGGACAGGAGGCCCTGTGCGCCCGCCGGCTCAGGTTCTATCAGAACTATTTGATGTGTTGGCTGCGCTTATGGCGGAAGTTAATCCGCCGGATTAGGACGTTCACAACGCGGATATTGCAAAGGTAAAGGAACATATCACCCAGGCCAAGGCGGATCTGGCGGCTGAGGACACCAGGATGGCCGCAGAGCGGGCCACTTTAGACGCACAAGCCTACAAGCTTATGTTGGACCAGAGTGCGTCGCATGAAGTCATGAGGAGGAAGCACCGATCCCGCTTACCTCCGGTTTTCGAGGCCAGAGACCTTTTCAACACTCCAGGACCAAGAGCCGGCAATCCGCTGGAAGGAAACCGGGCAGAAGCCCCTGGGATCGGTGCACCAGTTCAGCCTCGTCAGATGGACCCGCCTCATCAAAACACCGTTGTACCTTAGGCTGCTTTAACACCTCCGGGTCACTACTCCAACCCAATGGACAATCTTGTTGCCGCTGCTGCACGGCTGGAGGCCATTCCAATTGAAGGTGACTCGCCGCAGGCAGTAGAGATGCGACGGGTCAAGGAACTTCTGAGGACAGCTTTGGCCCAATAGGAAGCGTACTCGTACAGCCGCGACCGGATCCACTTGACCCCCCGTCCAAGCTGGAGCTATAGCAGACATATGGATGAACCGGCAGTGTCGAGTAATGAACGACGTGGGGCAACCCGTGACAACAACCCGGCTGGTGGTGCTGATGACGCTCAGGGAGTGGTGGACCGGGCCCGCGCGCGCAGGGAGGCCGAGTTAGCCACACAACATCAGGCTCGGCAGCTCACGCCGGTTCGTCCAACCACCTTGACTGAACCTGGTGTTACTTCTAGTTCTTTGGGGGTGCCTTGCCTTATCCCCGCTTTACGCAACGTGCGCCTTCCCAAGGATTTCAAAGGCCCACGCAAGGTACCAAATTACACGGCGGCTCAACCTCCAAAGACATGGGTGGAGAGCTATGAGATGGCCATGGAGATGCTTGATGTGGATGGCGCGGCGTGTGCGAAATACTTCACCATGATGCTCGAAGGAATGAGCCGTACTTGGTTAAAAAGCTTGCTGGCTAATTCTATCAGTTCATGGGCCCAATTATGAGCCCGGTTTATCAGCAATTTCAAAGATACCTGTAAACAGCCTATGTCGATAGTGGACTTAGCTGCATGCGTCCAGGAGGAAGGAGAATCAACGACTCATTGGGTGCGCCGGATTTCACAAGTGTTGCACTCCTCAGACCGCATCAATGCTGACACCGCAGTATTAACCCTAGAAGGCAACTGCCGGTTTGGACCCCTGAAGCTGAAGTTGGGACGGATGAAGCGTCATTGCACCGACATGGGTACCCTCATGGCCGCTTTGGTGAAATATGCTGATTCTGATAGTACCAAGGATCCCGAATCTGATGATGACAAGACGGGGAAAGGGAAGAAGAACAGCAGCTCCAAAGGTCAGCAACATCACTAGGCAGGCAATGGTGGAGGAGGCAAGCGTAAAGGGGATGGTAACATGGACTTTGTGGCTAATACCAACGCACAGGACAATGGCCAGCAACGCAAGGGTAGGCCGAAAAATCGTAATGGAGCGCCCAACCCTAACCCAAACCGCCTAAACTATCTGCTAAGCCAGCCCTGTCCAAGACATGGGACGAAGGAGGCGCCAGCAAACCACCTTTGGAAAGATTGCTTTATTATGCAGGAGTTCAAGAATTCTAATAATTTCTGGTATGATCACGAATCTGGCGGTGGCTCGAGATCCGGGCCGGGTTACGGAGGAGGAAGTTCTGGTTCAGGATTCAATGGTAATCCGGGCGGACATAATGGTCAAAATAGGCAGAACAACCAGGGTGGTTACAACCAACAGCAGCAACAGTCAGGTTACCAGAGCAACCCAAAGCAGTTGAGTAATGGGCAGTACCATGTCTTCACCACTAGCTTGGACAAGCGAGACCGGAAAGTTCAGAGGCGGGCGGTCAACTCTGTTGAACCGGCCATACCCCGTTATTTACGTTGGTCTGAACAGCCAATCATATGGAGCAGAGAAGATCACCCTCCCCAGGTCGATAATCCGGGTCATTTGGCTCTGGTGGTGGCTCCTCAGGTGGGAGGTTACAAGTTCACCAAGGTGCTCATGGATGGAGGGAGCAGCATTAACATCCTGTACTATGAGACCTTCCGTCGTATGGGACTAACAGATAAGAATCTCAAACCGTCTAATACAGTATTCCACGGTGTAGTGCCTAGCAGATCAGCATATTCCGTTGGTAAGATAGCTCTGGAAGTGGCCTTTGGGGATGATCATGATTCCAGGTCGGAGATATTGACGTTTGAAGTGGTGAAAATCCAAAGCCCATATCATGCCCTGTTTGGGCGACCGGCCTACGCCAAGTTTATGGCTCGGCCCTGATGTGTATTTGCAGCTCAAGATGCTGGGTCACAAGGAGACAATAACGGTTCACGGAAGCCGCAAAATTGCTTTGGAATGCGAGGAAGGAGATGCGGCTTATGCAGAGTCGGTTTGTGCCACCGAGGAGTTGAAGTACTATAAAGACAATGTTGATCCGGCGGACATGACTCCGTTGAAGAAGCCAACTACGGAGCATGATCCGGCCCTGAAGTTCAAATCGGCAGCAGAAACTAAGCTTGTTGACTTCGTACCTGGTGATTCGTCCAAGCAGTTCAGCATCAGTGCCAACTTGGATCCGAAATAGGAAAGCGCGCTCATCGAGTTCATCCGTGAGAATCGGGAAATTTTTGCATGGAAGCCCTCTGACATGCCAGGTGTACCAAGGCAACTCGCTGAGCACACACTTAATGTGGATCCTAAATATAAACCGGTGAAACAGTTCCTCCGCCGGTTTAACGAAGAAAGACGCAATGCAATTGGAGAAGAGGTAGCCAGGCTCTTAGCAGCTGGCTTTATTGTTGAAGTTTTTCACCCTGAGTGGCTTGCCAATCCGGTGCTGGTCCTCAAGAAAAACGGCACCTGGCGCATGTGTGTGGATTACACAGATCTTAATAAGGCTTGTCCAGCAGATCCTTTTGCTCTCCCCCGTATTGATCAAATTATTGATGCTACGGCGGGCTGTGAGCGTTTAAGTTTTTTGGATGCATATTCTGGCTATCATCAAATCAAAATGGCAGTTAAGGACCAGGAGAAGACGGCATTTATAACTCCCTTTGGAGCCTTCTGCTATGTATCTATGCCCTTCGGGCTCAAGAGTGCCCAAGCGACTTACCAACGGTGTGTACAAAATTGTCTTCACAAGCAGATTGGCCGTAATGTACATGCTTACGTGGATGATATCGTGGTTAAGTCCAGGGAGAAGGAGACTCTGATTGATGATTTAAAGGAAACCTTTGATAACCTAAGGACATACAAGATGATGCTTAATCCAGACAAGTGTGTCTTTGGTGTACCGGCGGGCAAGTTATTAGGCTTCTTGGTGTCCAATAGGGGAATTGAGGCTAATCCGGAGAAGGTCACAGCCATCACCTCCCTCGCTAAACCGAAGTGTATCAATGATGTTCAGCGCCTGGCAGGCCGGATTGCTGCGTTAAGCCGGTTTATCAGTCGCCTCAGTGAGAAGGCAATCCCTTTGTATCAGATGTTGAAAAAGACAGATCAGTTTGTCTGGAGTTCTGCTGCTGATGAAGCATTTGAGGACTTAAAACGGCAATTGTCCAATCCGCTTGTGCTCGCTGCTCCCATTGGCAAGGAGCCGTTGCTGCTATATGTTGCTGCTAATGCTCGGGCGGTCAGCGTGGCTATTGTGGTAGAGCACAAGGAGGCAGGTAAGGAGCATCCGGTTCAACGTTCGGTCTATTATATCAGCGAGGTGCTCATTGAGTCCAAGCAAAGGTATCCGCATTGGCAGAAGCTGGTGTATGGAGTTTTTATGGCAAGCCGGAAGCTTAAGCAATACTTCCAAGGGCATCCAATTACAGTGGTCAGTTCTGCTCCTTTGGGAGATATCATCCAGAACCGGGAAGCAACTGGCCGGATTGTAAAGTGGGCTATAGAGCTGGGGCCGTATGGTTTGAAGTATGTGCCTCGGACAACGGTTAAGTCTCAAGAACTTGTTGATTTCATCAACGACTGGATGGAAATGCAAGCACCTAAAGAAAAGCCAGATCATACGTATTGGACCATCCATTTTGACGGATCCCGGCAATTGGAAGGCTCGGGGGCTGGAGTCATATTAACTTCCCCACGAGGTGATAAGTTTTGTTATGTTCTCCGCTTAATGTTCCCTTGTACTAACAATGCAGCTGAGTATGAAGCCTTGCTCCATGGTCTCCGGATTGCTAAGGAGATGAATCTAAGTCGAGTTAAGTGCTTCGGTGACTCGGACCTTGTGGCTCAGCAGGTGTCTGGCACTTGGGACTCGAAGGACCCACTCATGATAGCATATCGTCGTGAGGTGGATATTGTAGCAGGTTATTTCAGAGGCTATCAGGTGGACCACGTGGACCGGCAGAAAAATGAAGCAGCGGACGCTTTAAGCCGGCTGGGCTCTCAGTGCAAACCGGTCCCGCCCAATGTTTTTCTGGATATGCTGCACAACCCGTCGGTGAAGATCCCTGGTGAAGAGGATTTGGCTATTCCTGATCTGGAGGCTCAATTGGTGGCAGCTCTTCATGTTATTCCGGATTGGACGCTTCCTTACCTGGCGTACAAGAACCGGGGCGAGTTGCTAGAGGATGAGATCCTGGCCCGGCAGATAATCCGGCGATCCAAGTCCATGGCTATCATCAACGGCGAGTTGCATCATTGCAGTGTATCAGGAGCTTTTCAACGTTGCGTGTCTCCTGAAGAAGGCCGTGAAATTTTGCGTGAGATCCATGAAGGAGATTGTGGTTACCACGCCGGTTCAAAGTCTCTGGTGGCTAAAGTGTTTCGCCATGGCTTCTATTGGTTAACTGCTCATGCTGATGCGGAGGATCTGGTCAGACGATGTGATGGTTGCCAAAGGTTTTCAAGATGTGCTCATGTACCGGCTCAAGAATTGAGAATGATTCCAATTACTTGGCCGTTTGCAACTTGGGGGCTGGATATGGTTGGGCCTTTCAAAAGGTCCAAAGATAAGAAGACCCACCTCCTGGTGGCGGTTGACAAGTTTACAAAGTGGGTGGAGGCAGAACCTGTTAGCAAGTGTGATGCGGCCACGGTGGTTCAGTCCTTCAAAAAGGTGATTTTCCGATTTGGCTTTCCGCACAGTATTATCACAGATAATGGTACCAATTTGTCCAAAGGTGCTATGAAGGAGTTCTGCGAACGGGAGCACATCCGGCTCGACGTTTCATCAGTGGCACATCCACAGTCCAATGGTCAAGCAGAAAGAGCTAATCAGGAGATCCTGAGAGGCATCAAGCCCCGGCTCATGGTTCCATTGCAGAGAACACCGGGTTGCTGGGTAGAAGAATTACCATCTGTGCTATGGAGCATCAATACAACACCCAACAGATCAACAGGATACACACCGTTCTTCATGGTTTATGGAGCGGAGGCGGTTCTCCCCAGTGATATCCGTCATGATTCACCTCGTGTAACGGCTTATGTTGAAGCGGACAACGAGACAACACGACAAGATGCTTTGGACCGGTTGGATGAAGAGCGTGACATCGCAGCCGCCCGATCGGCGATTTACCAGCAGGATCTTCGTCGTTATCACAGTCGCCGGGTCATAACCAGAACCTTTCAGTAGGGAGATTTGGTGCTTCGGCTCATCCAAGATCAGACTGGTATGCATAAGTTATCCCCGCCTTGGGAGGGGCCTTTCGTGGTCAGCAAGAATCTGCACAACGGGTCATACTATCTCATCGATATTCGAGAACATAAGGACTCACGTACATCGGAGGAGGAGACCAACAGGCCGTGGAACATAGCTCATCTTTGGCCTTATTATACCTGAGCCATTGGTTCTACTTATGTACATATTACAGCGATGTATGTATTAACTATAATAAATCGGAACCTCAGCTAAAGCGGGGTATCTGTTCTTTTACATCATGTGTGGTTACACGGAGTTGTTTTAAAGCGGCTTCTGGTTTACCCCTTGAGTTCGCTTTGCTAAAAGCATCGTGTTATATCACTTGGTGGATTGGTCGTGTCCGAACCAATACCATGCCTCTTGATAGGCGAGAGCCACCAGATCACTTGGGGACTTGGTCATGTCTGAACCAGTCATGCCTCTTGATCGACCTAAGGCCACAGAATCACTTGGGGGCTTGGTCGAACCCGAACCATGACCATGCCATTTGGTCGGCATAAATGCCACGGTTTCATTTGGGGACCTGGCTGACTAGAACCATAGTTACACCTAACGGGAGCTTGGTCGTGTTTGGCCATGGTAACGCCATTTGACCAGCTTAAATAAACCTTTTTTGGCAAACGGTTTTGTCATTACTTTTGCTTCACACTTTTCTTTGAAGGTTTTTTTTTGCTTTTTATTGCGTTTTTTAAACTGACAAAGTTTTTTTAACCAATCAATTGACGGAACACAGTTCACGTCAATCCGGAGACTATTTGCCCGGTTTGATCCTTGTTGTTAACATCCTCTTATGGAGTAACACGGTGTTTATTATAACCTGGCATGGTTTACATGGTAAACCAGCGTCATATATATATATATATATACAGGAGCTGTTATCTCCTCCAACAGTGTGGGTTTGCAAAACTCCGCTTCAAGATTGGCCAAGCCAACTTCACACTCAACGATGGCAGGTATTATGTATCTCAAAAATTTGATCATATACTTAAAATTTTGTTTTGGATGTTTTGATTTCATATATACAGACATCATATTCCGCCTGACGGTACAACCGCGGTGGCACTTGACGAATTTCTCATTTCAGAAAGTGTTTTGGAAAGTTCATTACCACAGGAAGAACAAATTATGCACGAAGGCATATCAACATCAAAGGTATCAGCTAGCCTATTACAAGGCAACATGGTGCCCATAATAATATAATTGTTTTTCACAAAGGAGAGGCAGTTTTAAAACCGGCTTCCGGTTCAAGCTTGGTCACCAGCCTGGCCTGATGGTTGTGGGTCATCCTGCGCCGCTTCAGCCTCCGTTTCTCTACCCAGTGGCTGGAAATCCACAGTTGTCCAATCGATTCCCATTAATGCTTGAAAAACAGCTTCATCATGGATCAACAATGACGGGTCAATATCGGGAGCGTAAGTATGCTTACGGATTGGAGGGATCAGATTTTCCGATTCATGGATTGGTGCAGCTATTCGCTTGTTCTGACTGTCATATTGCGCTTGATAATGAGACAAGTCTGCTTCCTCAGCCAACTGACAAGCTAGCGGACGTACCTCCCAGTTTATTGCTCGCAGATCCGCTTCACCAAATTCTGACCCGTCTTCCTTCAAGCTGGGATAGCCCTGAGCCGCTTCAATAGGATCAAAATCCGGCACCCAGGCTTTTGCCCGGATTAAGGCATTGATTGCACCGGTTCGAGCAGCAGATTTCTTCAGTTCTTCAACCCGGGCAGGAAGCACCGACAGTTTCATCAGAGTATCTTGAATCAAAGTGGGCACCGGTTTGTTATGAGAGGCGGTACAGATAATCCGCTGGGCACCAGTATACAATTGTTCAACCAATGTATAGGCGGCTTTCAATTTCTTCCGCACATCTGACCCCAAGTGACCAATGCGTGTCCCTGAAATACCATAAAGGGTTAATAAACCGGCGACTCTGTAAGAAAGTAGAGCCAGTTCAGAAGGCAAGCTGGCTTACCAAAGATAGCCATGGTCATGGCATGCACGTGCCGCTTTATGCTGGTCAGTTCATCCGTCACTGGTTTTAGTGCAGCCTCGGCATCCTCTGCTCGTTTGATCAAAGCGGACTTTTCAGTGGCCCAATCCGCCTGTTTCTTCTTGAAGTTCTCCTTAAGTTGTTCCATGGGGCTTAAAGCGCTGGCCAATTCTTCTTTTGCTTTGGAGGTTTCAGCCTGTTGGGTTTTCAGGTTTTCTTGAAGATCGATGACTTGGTTTTCTTTCGTCTTCAGCTCCGCCTGCATGCATACAGATATATGCTTACACAAATCGGTATAAGGATTCAAGTACCAACCACATAACAAGTTATGCGCTTAGCACTTGGGGGCTAATGCATATTCGATCTTCATCTTTCAATTGTTTACAAAGTCCCAAGATCAATACAAGTATTCAGCTTGGCACTTGGGGGCTAATGGCTATTTGATCATATATATTCTGATGTGGCAGTTTCGATCACTTAAAGTACCGGTTTAACTACGCTAAGTTGAACCGGCCCTTGGGGGCTACATCAGCGAATTTCAAAGCATCAAGATTTATATTATTAAGTCCCGGTTTGAAAGAATATTTCAAACTGGCCCTTGGGGGCTAGGAGAGTCAGCAAGAATGGAAGCATACAAGCAGGAAGAAGCATATGGAAGTTACCTCATATTTATCTTTCATCATATTAACCAGACCGGCTTCATAGTCACGACTGGTATACAGCCGGTTCAGATAGCCGGAATGGATATCTTGGGCATTTAGAGCAGCGTAAGTCGTCAGATCAGCGTTCCACTTGCCTTTGCCAAAGGCAGCAAATTCTTCCTTGGCAGAATGTTTGGATAAAGCGACAGGATTGCTTGGCTCAGTATGGCCAGTGCCAGTAATGACAACCTCATCATCCTTGGTACCGCCGGTTTGCACTAGAGCTGTTGGCTTGTCAGTAGGTTTTGCTGGACCGGCGGAGCTTTCAATCCGGATGGAACCTGTGGGCTGATGGATAGGACCTGAGGTATCAGTAGGTCTCTCTTCAGCAATAAGATCATCATCTTGCTGCGGTGGATCGTTGGGAATATCCTCAGGAATAGCCGCTTCAGCATTGGGTGTCTTGCCTGCTTCAAGAACGACATCTTCTTCGGCCGTTTTGTCCAGGCGGGCCTTCTTGCTTGGCCTAGGTTTGGCCTTGAGAAGAATAATAAATCAAATACAACATATGTTCTAAAGCGATGTACTGCAAACATCACAATAAGTATAGCTTACCCAAGCACCGTTTTAAGCAGTGGGAGCTGAGTAGCCGATGACTCACCAGAATATGAGTGGGAAGTAACCTGGTAATCGGAGTCAGACGGATTAAGAGGTTGACGAAAGTAGCCCGCTTTAGGACAAGCACTGACAAGCAAATTATAGACCTCTGAATGGCGTTTCCGAACCGGACTGTTCGGTAAACCGGCGGAGGTAACTACCTGGCCGCTGTGCCGGGTTGTGCGACGAGCTTCATGTTGTTGGGTCTTCATAAGAAATTTAGGATCCAAATAAGCAAGAGGATGAGAAAATTTAACTTTCCGGTTTGCCTGGCGGATTTTTTGTGAAGGCAAAGTTTCTGAATCGGAAGAGAGAATAATTACCTCTGCAACATCCGCGTGGCTGGCTTCGGCATCATCCTGACAAATATCATCATCAATAGGACGCATGAAAAATAAACCAAGTGAGTCAAGCTCTACCTAAAAGTCCGGATTATCCACATCATCATCAGGGGCTGGATTAGAAGATGCAGTGGTTCTTTTCCTGTGGGCAGTCTTCTTCACAACTTTAGTCTTTTGCCGGGTTGCTCTTTCCGGTTTGTCTGGTTTTTCTGGTTTCTCCTGCGGCAGTTTTTTGCTCCAAAACGGATCATTGCCCTGATTATGCAGACACTGATATTAAACAATGACCAGACATATCAATAACAGATTCAGCAAAGAGAAAAAATCAAAGTCTTACAGCTGGTGGTTTGTTGGTGGTACAAAAGGGAAGCAGGCCGGTTCTAGCACAGACGTGTTCCGGTTCATTCAGCATCTTATTCACAGCCTCTGTGATTTCATCATCGGAGAGCTGGATTTTTGAATGTCGCAGTGGGTCATCAGCACTGTCAGTATACTCGCACATCAAACCAGAGCGCTGACTAAGGGGCAGTATGCTCCATGATATCCAACAGCGAGCGAGATCAACCCCTGTTAAACCGTTGGCCATAAAGGCTCTGAGCTTTGATAGTTGGGGAGCATATTTGCTTCTCTCCTGGGCAGTCAATCTTTGAGGAAAAGGATGTGTATTGCTGAGCCGCTCCGGACGAAAGCCAGGCAAGGGATTCTCACCAACAGGGGAGGTGTCTTTGTAGTAGAACCATGTCTGATTCCACTCCTTGGGGTGACTGTGCAGCTTGGCGTGAGGGTATGTGACCTCTTTCCTTTTCTGAATCGCCACGCCACCCAACTCTGTATTAGAGCCATCAGTAAACTCAGTACGGCGGTTTAGATGGAAAAGGTCTCTGAACAATTCCACTGTGGGCTCCTCTTGAAAGAACACCTCACAGAGCACTTGGAAGTGACACATATTTGTAACAGAGTTGGGGCCAGTGTCTTGTGGATGGAGTTGGAAATCAGCTAAAACATCCCGGTAAAATTTAGAACCGGGCGGCTTAAAGCCCCGGGCTAAGTGATCTACGAAAACAACAACCTCTCCTTCTCGAGGCGTGGGAGGGCATTCTTTGCCTGGAGCCCTCCAATGGATGGTATCTTTGCTGCCTAAAGCGCCAATCAGGACTAAATCGTCCAGTTGATCCTCTGTGACACGAGAAGGAACCCAATTGCACTCATATACTTGCTTGGCCATGATGGAATCTGCAAGGTAGAAGATCCCGGTTCAAAAATGCATTTGATCAAGGTACGTTGGTATGTGCACTGTTAAACCGGAGACAGAACTATCTGAACCAGAGTTTCATGAAGCAACCAACATCTGGCGGTTCAACAAGGGGACTAATGGCATATACCGGTTTGGAAAATTTTCTATAAGGTTAAACCGCCTGATCTAAAGCATTGAAAAGCTGATATTGCGGATGGACAAGTACGCAGAAACAGGTTTCACAAGATTTCTTTACAACATTGGATCTGAAGCAAGTTCAGAAAAGAGATAAATGCTTAGAGGTTCAAAGGAGCAGTACCGAATCAATGTGCAAAACGTTCATATAGATCTATGGTTTGAGATGCATAAGTGAAGGCGAAGGTCAAACAACTATCATTGCATAGAGTAAAGATTGGCGGATTCATCTAAAGATCTATCGTATGAGCAAGATGCAGATGATGAACACTGAAGAACTGCGAAACCCTAGGCCAGATCTGCGGGGGAAAGGATAGAAGATTTACCGGAGCTGAGGAAGATGCGGAAGGTTGCCGCGATGTTCTGGTGCGCTCAGGTTGATGCAGCGGCCAAGGATGAGGCAGAGGTCGATGGCGGCGGCGGAACTTCGAGGCTGGCGACGCGAGGAAGACGAAGAAGGCACGGAAGGAGAAAAGAAATGACCCTTCGGTCCTATTTATAAGGCGAAAGAACATGAGGCAGGCGCGGCAATCAAGGGGCCACAAAATGGAGCTGTCGCCTCGATTTCCGCCGATCTATTAAACAAAGAAGCATAATGGATAGCTTCGTTATGACAGGTGACGTCACTCCGGTTTACAGCAATCAGAGAAGATGACATCATGGTGGTTTACCAATTTATAAAAAGATGTTGAAGATGAAGCTTTTATTAAAGGATTGATATGAACCCGTTCAAATCAATCTGGGGCCTAATGTTGGGGATATTACTACTAGGCGTAAACTGGCCTATCTGGGCCGGGTTAACTTTGTCAGTAGTTAAGTATGTTAAAGCCCAAGAAGACAGAGGAGGGCTCAAGGCCCATGGTCGGTTCAAGACCTGTAGCCGTAAATCGGTGTTAGTAGTTAACCTGTATTGCAAGTTAGGAATAAGTAGAGACTAAACCGGACACATCTATGAGCCGGTATTGGGACTGCGTAAGCCGACGGGAGTCACCCGTGTATATAAGGGGACGACACGGCGGCAGTTCAAGGACAACAGACAACAACTCGAGACATAGGAGAAGCTTGTTTGCTCCCTAGTCAGCGAAACCCCATCAATTCCATAACAACTAGACGTAGGCTTTTACCTTCATCGAAGGGGCCGAACTAGTATAAACTCTCTTGCGTCCTTGTGTCCGCTTTAACCCCTTCAAGCTAACCCGTCGCGATGGCTCCACGACTAAGTCCTTTCTCTAGGACATCTACCGTGACAAAACCACGACACTCCCCGTGTCTGTTTGGACTTTCGTATGATCTAGGAGTCCTAGAAGCGGTTGGGTTACCCACGCCCATATTGATGAGAATCCCGTAATGAGGGGACACGATCTCTGCTTTGACAAGACGTGCCAAGGAAACCGCCTCGCATAACACACTGAGGTGGGATAGTGAAACGATTTGGATAAAGGCTTGGTCGTGGCGTGTCGCACCACGGAATACGCCAGCAGATTAGATTTGTGTTAATATTATCATTCTCTCTATGGCAATATGTGGAAACTTATTTTGCAGAGCCGGACACTATCTTTGTGTTCAAGATCTTCTATGAAGTATTTGGAGGAGGAACACGCCTTGCAATGCCGAAGACAATTTGCGCGCCGGACTCGTCATCATTAAAGCCTGGTTCAGAGGCTACTGAGGGAGTCCTGGATTAGGGGGTGTTCGGATAGCCGAACTATACCTTCAAGCCGGACTCCTGGACTATGAAGATACAAGATTGAAGACTCCGTCCCATGTCCGGAAGGGACTTTCCTTGGCGTGGAAGGCAAGCTTGGCGATACGGATGTTCAGATCTCCTACCATTGTAACCGACTCTATGTAACCCTAACCCTATCCGGTGTCTATATAAACCGGAGGGTTTTAGTCCGTAGGACAACTTACACATCAACAATCATACCATAGGCAAGCTTCTAGGGTTTAGCCTCTCTGATCTTGTGGTAGATCAACTCTTGTAATACCCATACCATCAATATTAATCAAGCGGGACGTAGGGTTTTACCTCCATCGAGAGGGCCCGAACTTGGGTAAAACTTCGTGTCCCCTGCCTCCTGTTACCATCCAGCCTAGACGCACAGTTGGGACCCCCTACCTGAGATCCGCCGGTTTTGACACCGACACCCGTGCATTGCACGGAACATCAAGATGCATTTTTTTACAAACTCCCGCATGCATGCAAGGGATAATTAATGTCCTCCTTTGCTAGTACCACGAGGCAAACACCATTAATATTGCATTGATTAGTGTTAGTGGCCTTGTATATCTGCAAATTGTAATTTTGATAGTGGCCCCTTGTATATAAAAATGGAGGGGGAAAGATGAGAGATAAGGTGAGGAGGAGTGGGGCGTGGTGGTGACTGGTGGTCGGACTGGGCGGAGGCATGGGGATGGACGGTGCATTATGTCTAGGTTTGTATCTCTCTCACACTCACCCACGTAGGAGGGGGACGTGCACGAAGAGAAGAGGTGCACGCACGGCGCACGTACTCCCGTATCTTTCCCAACCACACCCGCGCGGGTACACTGTGGAGCTCATTTCTGTACGAAAAAGGCAGCCCACATGGCAATTTGGCACGTGTACTGGTTGTCCACTTGGTGGAGGGAGGATCGGCTACCATGGTTGAACAAACAAATTGCGACTTGACGTGTTATGTTAAATTAAAAAAAAGAGGCAAACCATGTGGGGCCTACCTTAGAGGCAAGGCTCTATACACTGGAGTACTTTTGATGTGTCCCGTAAACTCGCAGAATGAGGAGAAGCTTGCTTAGTACGCCGTGTCCCCCGCCCACGGGCGCGGTGGCTCGCAGGATGAGGTGAAGCTTGCTTACTAGTACGCCTTACGCCCGCTCCCTCGCCCACGCGCGCGGTGGCTCGCAGCACGAGGAGAAAATTTTACTACTCCCTCCGTTTACTCCTCGTGCCTACTACGTACTTTGGTTAGTACTCCCTCCATTTACTTATACAAGGCCAGTATAAAAAATACATTTTGCATCTATACAAGGCCACAAATAGTAATCGAGACAAAAGTTACTACTCCCTCCTTTCCAGTTTATGCCTCAATTTCAAAATCTCTCCAACCAAGGTAGACGGTGAGTGGTCGAATTAATTTCGTATTTTGCACAAGTAATTAGTACGCTCGTTTTTCTCAAGAAGTTATGTTTACCGAGGCATTAATTAGAACGAATGCATGAATGACCACTAAATTTCCATGAACTTGTACATGCATTGGTTAGTTTCCTCTTGACACTGCTCGCGTCGGGTGATCTAATGCACCTCGAAATCCAACATGTAATGGTACTACTACTAGTATAGTAGAATTGAGACTTATCAAATGGAAAAATGAATGTTTTTTAGATGAGCCCTATAAACCCTAGTGGGTACGTACTCCGTAAAAACAGATTTTTCCAAAACTAAGTCGCTCCCTTTCATGAATTCTGTAGTATACTCCTCCGTCGATGCTCCCTTTCATGAATTCTGTACTTCCTGTTGCCGACATGTGGGACATAAAGCAACCGGGTCGACATGTCAAGCACCAAATAACAGTGCAGAATAGCAGGAGGGACGCACCCCACTCGTACCGGCCCAGTAGTAGTAATGAGCAATGAGACGTCAAATCACAATGCCGCACTTTCCCAGACGGACGAAGCAACCATTATTTCACACTTCGGTTTGCCATCATCTCAAACCACGTACTAGTATTGCTTCTACCTCAAGAGGCACACGCGCATCACCTTGGTACATCATGACATGTGGGACCGCATGACAGGCCATGCTCCCCCGCCGACCGCTCGGTAAAATCACCTCATTTTTACTATACTTCCTCCGTATCGGTTTACTACATGGCATGCACGTTGTTCTAGGTTGAGAATTTAACTGGCTATACATGTGATGAACAATACTCTAGCCTTTTAAAAATGTATACTTTTGTACATCAGTAGTATCGATGGATTGCGCCATGGAGCAAAAATTGAAATTAAAAAAGGTGGTACATATAGAGAGCGCTCGTCGCCAAATTATGCATATAGTACTATTAAAAAGGCTAGTCACAATAATGGTGTCCAGCACAACCCACCCCTCAAATAAAACTAAGAGGGTGCTTGGATACGTTTTAGTCCCATGACTAAAAGTAGTGGGACTAAAACATGCTAGCCCCACCCATGCTTGGATCCAAATACTAAAAAGGCTAAAATCAAGTTAATGAGCATTTATTATCCTCCAAACCCTCCAATCCAGAATTCGCCTGTGCTAAAGGAGAGGAGTTAAATGAGTAGAGAGAGGACTAATCCACATTTTAGTAGGGGTACCCCTGACTAAAAAAATTTAGTCTCAAGACTAGTTTTAGCCCCTCTTTAGGCTGGTCATAATGGTAGTATCATGCATGCCAACTAGGCAATTTTGATGAGGTGTCATAGTATTAAATGAAGAAAGAGAGGGTGGAGTATCATATCATGATAGCGTATCATAATAAATGCTATGCTGTGTTGTGTCATGCATGGCAATAAATATAGTACTACATGATACTAATATGTGATACTATGCATTAGGGAGGTAGTATCATACACTAGTATCATATGCATGATACTAGTATATGATACTCCCCGTTACAACCAGCCTTAGTCAGGGGTGCTTGGAACTTTAGCCTCTTAAAGAGACTATTTTTAGTCAGACTAAAATAACTCCCTTGGATCCAAGCACCCTCTAAGCATCCTGGAATTCTTTGACAAAACTAAGCACCCTGAAATTCTTTGACAACTAAACTGCTGGCTATATGATGTTGGCCATATATATTGTACGTATATAATGTGAAGAAACGAGTGGTAGTACTATACCAACTAAAAGATGAAATGTAAGAAATACTAGTATGTATGTATTGAAGAGTTAAAGTAACGAGAAGAAACATAACATAGTTCTGCTGGGGGCTCAGCACAACACACCCCTCAAATTAAATTAAGCACACCTGAAATTAAACTTTGCAACTATTCCGGTAGACACTGCATTAGAACCAGCATGAGCAACGACACTGCCACCTTACTCGGAGTCCTCGTCCACGTCCTCGACTTTGTCCTTGTCCCTCTTCCTCTTGGCCGATACTTCTTTGCTTGAACCGCACACTTGGCTGTTGCTCTTCATCCAACCCTTGTAGATATTGAAGCAAAGGTAGCCATCCATTGCAGCGTAGTGGATGTGGTCTATATCTAGTACATTCCGCTGCCATGCATGACGATGAAACGTGTATGGAGGTTTCTCCAGTTTACCGTACGAAGGATGAACCATGGCTCCTACCAGGGTCAGCATTGAAGGCTGACGAGAGGACACCAGCCGATTCTTCTAGAGGTCGAAGGTGTTGCCTACAACGAGGCCTATCCGATGGAGGACTTCTTTGTCGTTACCAAAGTCTACAGTAACGAATTTGACTAGGTTGCTCTCGAGGAAGTCCTTAAAATCCTGGCACTCAACGTCGGCATGGCATATGTGGTAGACCAAGCATAAGTCATGCACGCAAACCTGGATCACGGCGGGCTTCTTCCTCTCTTCGTCCTTTAGATCCTTCTCTCGTCCCAGGACTGTGGTGTACTCAACATCTAGCCTAGCGACCCATTCATCATCTGAGTCTTCGAACATGTGTCTAAAGCAAGAAAGGCATCCTTTCACCATCACGGAAGAACGGGTGTAGATGACGTCGAACTCATCGTCGGTGATGGTTCTAACCTTGTACTCACCGCCGATTGTGGAGATTTGGGACGCCATGGATTTGGGAGGAGGGTTAGGATTAGTGGAACTGCCGTAATGTGAATGGACGGGACGACTAGGAGCGAACCGCCGTAGTATTGAAGGACGTGTGGGGACGAGTAGGAGCGAACTGCCAGTGTGCGAACGGCAGGGTAGTGGCTTTCCATTCTCCATTGATACGGGCTTCCGAGAGCCCTTGGATCCGAGATCGAACGGTTGCATGGCGTGATTCTAGACCTATGGGTGAATATCCTATCCTGGAGGGCTATTCTGCAAATTTTCAGCAACTTAGCATGCGACCGTTTGATCTCATATCCAAGGGCTGCCAGCAGCCCGTATCATGGTCGTGCCTACCACGACCGTCGCGTCGCTCGCACGGTCGCGCCCTTGGAGATTTAACACGGTGCGTTAGGCTATCTGATGTTGGCATGTCATACATAGTCATCACTTAGTCACTCATACTACAACAAGGTTGGCTATAAGTGTATTTTTTTACTCCTCTCTATCTCTTTCTTCGTACTCAAGGAAGAAACGGTGCTAAGCACGTGTATTTATTGCATTTGCCAAGGAGTGACCTCTTCCAATGAAATGGTGTTGCTAAGTTTGCTTCATTTAATTAGCTATAGACTCAAAATTGTCTTTTCACCTAGGTACACGCGCTTAGCACCGTTTCTTCCTTGGGTCACCAAACTAGTCTCTCTCTTCTTGATTAACTTGCCACATCAGACTTTATGCTTATGTGGCAAGCTTAAGCACCTATAGGAGCAAGTAAAAGTAAGTACAATAGTGCGCTTTACATGGCATTTTTGCATATGTGGAGGAAAGAGAGTCAAGGAAAAAGTGGAGAAGTGGGCTCTCATGCAAGAGCCAGCCTCTACTACATGGTGGAGCATTGGGAGAGGCACCTATATGGAGGTGGTCAGGAATCTGGGAGACTCACGCCGGTCGTAGCGCCGCAGTTAAAATGATAATGGCAAGTCAAATCACAGGGCCCCACCCATCCAGCAGTAACTCGCTATCAAATCACACAGCCCTACGTTTGCAGCAGCCTACTCCCTTGTCTTCTCGCGTCTCTATCGAACCGACTAGGCGGAACTGCCCCGCCGCCTACCGCGCAGGAAAAGCCCTGCCCTCGACTTTTAAATACAACTACATCCGCTTAAGAATCCAATGATATACTTTTTGTGACATAGTAACTCATATTTAGTTAGTCAAACGGATGGCCTAGAACTACGTGCAGGCCCTATAAACCGAGACGCCTAAAAATAAAAAAACTGAGACGGAGAGGGTAGTCAGCACGTATCTTTTTAGATCAATATAGCCGGGATTCACCAAGGAGCAAAACCAAGTGGTAGGATGCTCCTGTCGTGTTGGCGTAGCAACTCAAGCAGGGTCAGTCCGCACACGAAATGGCGACACACTTAACATAACCCCTTTGGCCGACATGTGGCTCATCCACCGTCTTGTTCCACGTGCGATGCACCAAATTACAGTTCGGAGCAGCGGTTGGAATTGGAGGCACCCCGGTTGTAGCATCGTAGTAGTAGAAAATGAGCAACGAGGGGTCAAATCACAAAGCCCCACCTTTCCCGCATTAAGCTGGACGGACGAAGCAACCATCATTTCATTCTAGGGTGCAAGAGCATAAAGAAAAGAGAAAACAATGATGCGTGCGACAGCTACCTAAGGCACCCTAGGGTAGGGGTCTCCACTACAAATCCTTTTTTTGAAAGCGCCTCCACTACAAATCAGCTTCTCCCTCGTCCTCTTGAAGAAAACCGATGATGAGTGCAACGGTAGGGTTTGTAGGAGTACTACGACATGCGGGGCCACGTTGTAGTAAACGGGTTCGAGCCGACGCCTTAAATATGTGTGGGCCGCTTGGTTTTACGGGAACGAGGCAACATTTTGGGTTCGGGGACCAGTGGAGATATAGTACGTACAAAAAATTGTGGACGTATGTTCGACCGAAAGGCAATGATGCATGGCCCCTGCATTTTGATATACCCGGGGCCTCGTGAAATTTGCTACTCTACTCAAAACTAGTAAGGTACACATGTATTGAACGCATGAGATTTCGAAACCAAATTATGAATAAATACACACTATAGGATGTAAAGCTTTGAGTCATATATGCATGATGTAGATGTTCATTTAGTTCTTATAGTTCATCTCATTCAAAATCAATAAGTTTTATAAAAATGTTAAGATTCATGGGGTTGTGCATTGTACTCCCTCCGTTCCAAAATAGATGACCCAACTTTGCACTAACTTTGTACAAAGTTAGTGCAAAGTTGGGTCATCTATTTTGGAACGGAGGGAGTAAATCATAAAGTAAAAAACAAATAATGGCAATTCATTTAGAAAAATAATAATCAATTATGATACAGAAGATTCTAGAACAAAGGAGAAGTTCTTGTGTTTTGAGGTTTGTGCATTATGCTTAAGTTCAACCATGGAGTCTTCTAAATTGTACATGTGGCAGATCTGGTGGAATGTTGATGATATCCAACGGCCAGTAGTGCTCGGATTTGCCTATCTCTGCACTATCGGGTTAGCTTCATCCAGCGACCATCTTTCAAAGTTATTGGCACACTATATAGTTCTTGTGCCATAGTTGCATGTTTTGGAAAAAAGCTACTAGTGGGTTGTACTATCTATTTAGGAATAGAAGATGTATACATGAAAATTGTAGGGAAAGAGATGACATGGATCATCTCAATTCCTATGAGTAGGGATTGGAAAAGAGATGTCATTTGGTTCACATCATAGGAACTTTTCTATTGAATATAGAGATGACATGTTTCTCAATTCTTATGAGGAGGGATTAGAAAAGAGATGTAATTTGGTTCATATCATAGGAACTTTTCTATTGAATATACGCTAATGTTTATTTTCCTTTGAAATTAAGGGAGTATAGGAATCCATTCATATGAACCAAGTGGCTCTAAAGCTATAGAAATGATATCATGTTTATTTCCTTTGAATTGTGGAGTATATGAATCTACTCCTATGAACAAATTGGCTCTAAAGGAAAAAATCCTATAAAAATCATATCATATAGAGTTCCTATGATATTCCTCGACACTAAAGGATGCTTGAAATTGCTGCGGGTGATACAATGGTCTTTCTTTGTAGACTCCTCACCCAACTTTATAGTTACCTCTCGAAGATGAATGAAATGATATATACATGGTATTCTACATGTGCAATTTGGTACACGAAAACTCGGTAAAAGTTTGCGAGGTTCAAATTTTCAATAAAGCTATATGCACTGCATTTCGAAACGGAGGGATCATACGGCAGTTGCTAACACTCACGTGGAAGATTTGTGTGTAGGAGGAGTGGCTGTTCTGTTAAATGACATGGCAAAACTGACACTGTCGGATGCCGATCTAACGGTCCTTATGGCGTTCGTCAGGAAAAGGCTTATGGCGAATGTTTGTCGGATAATGATTTACGGACACATGAATTGCATTGATACGTGCCCCCCTCTCTCTCATGCACACACACCCTCACGAGTCACGACTCTCCCGAGTCCTCTCGCAGACTCGCATGTCGCACCCACCGTCTATCTGTAGGTAGACGTCACGCACATATGTGCTCTTCACACCCTACCCTCAGAACTTCTAAAAAACAAAAGACGACGCACACATTTTATTTTAGCTCACATGTCATACACTTGTACTATTACTCTTGCGGTGGACGTTCTTTGGGCATAGTATATTGTACTCCCACGAAGAGAAGCGATGCACGCACGCACTAGTTCTCTCACACCCACTCGCGGGTACACGTAGGAGGCATTTTTTTGAAGCTGGTACAACAAAATCACTCCACTATATATAAAAGCAGGAGCCTTAACGCTTGCTTTATTAGGGTTCCTCTCATTCACACTCTCATGCTCTCCAGATCTAAGCAACACATAGGTGGCCACACTCTCTCTCAACTCACGGCTGGTCACAAATCCGGCCGGACAACCTCGACCGGGGCAGGGGTGTAGGTGCATCGTTCACGCTATCGTCGGCGGCGAGGGAGGAGACCAACGGCTGCCCGCGTGTCCCGATCGACGGCCGTGCCGTTCTCTTCGAGAGAGCGCCGGATTGGGAGGGCCTCTGACCCCTTCTTCCTCCCTGCGGTATTGTGGCCAAGATGCGGCCTCCCGACGCCATCTTTGTGACATGCCGACGACCCTCAGGTATATATTCCTTCGAAACCTGCCTTGCTCTACTACCCCAGCTCCCTTCGTGTGGATCCTTTTCTACTTCCGTCCACTGTTCCAAAGCCACCTAGACTTCTACTAAGGCACGTGCTTTGCACGTACGTTCTGTATGATAGATACTCATATACCTTCTTTTTAGAGAGAGAAATGGGTACTCGTATCTTGAGTAGATATCATAGTGTGTTTGTTTGCATGATCTAAGGACTATTTTGAAATAAGAAGCAAATCACTTGCACAAATCAAACTGAGTTCCATGTAAGAATTTGATTACAAGATAAAAGTTGTAGTTTTATTATGTGCTATTTCCTAGGTTCCACTCATGTATAGTTCCAGAGTTGTTTGACGGTTTACATGCATGTTTATGGACTATTTTGTGCAACTAAATAAGTCATTTAGGTCTGACAGACACTCATGTCCTGTATTAGCTTGAGGTATAGCTTATGTATGACTGAAATAAAATATTACACTTTTTCTGCGAATAATAAAAATATTACATTTCTCGATGAAGCAGAATAAAACTTTAGCTAGCATCAGCCATGCAATGTTATGTTATGTGAACAGTGTAAACTTTGCAGTATAGCGACATCTAAAAAATCCATTTTTATAGTAATCTAAAAAAATTAGTTAGTAGTAGAGTGTTTATTTCCCAGGTGACAATGGGGAACCAAAATGTGCTAGCTATTTGCCAACTTGTCGTACTTGCCTGTGAGGAGGTGGCAACAATTTCTAGACATTTCTCAACTTCAGTAGGTGCAATCCAGATTCAACGGGGACTTCTTTATTTGTTTACTTGGAGAGCAGAGTCGGCCATGTGCACAAGGAGCGGGAGCGAATCCGGCAGCTCTTAGCCACCAGATCATGTCATCCTTTGTTTGATGGACGGCAGTGATATGCATGAGAGGGGAAATGAATGGTGTATTTTGAGCCAATGCTTGTTTGGGCGGGAGAACCGAAGATGGAGTGGTAAATCCAATTTCAAAACCGCCGCATTATAGTAGTAGTAGATTAGAAGTAAAGCTATTTCATACAGTTGACTCAAAGCGTTAGTTCAAACAGGGAAGAAAGTGGGAAAGCTGTAGCATGAATCTAGGACTTAGTTCTAAGAGGAAACGGGGGAAAGTAGTAATATCTGTCACTGTTTAAATAACCGTATATCTTATTTGCGCAAACAGGGATGTCTGTCTCCATATCGTTTCGGGATGTCTGTCTTCGTATCGTTTCTATCCGCGCAATCAAAAGCACAGACCTCAGTTTTAGTACAACTGCGCAAAATGAGATGGCTATCCCTCGCTGCCGTCGTCTAACCTCCCGTCTTCGAGGTATCCCTACATTGGTAGTAACTAAGGTAGAATGACCAACGCAATCTAAAAGAAGCTGGTTCGTACGTTTTACTTCCTGATTGCAGTGCAGGGACGAGCGAAAACAACTGCATCCTAGTCCGGAATGCACTTTCTACCAGTTCATCCATGGACCAAGGACTAGCTAGCACGGCTGCACGGCGGTTTTTTGGACAGGTGGGCGGACAAGAGGCATTGTGGTCTGCTTATTTCTGCAAATAGCGGTGCTTAAATTTAGTGGAATGCACAAGCATTTTAGCTGGTCAGTACACTACATGGTTCAGTTCAGGATTCTAGCTGATACCACAATTATAATTGGTTATTCTGGAATGAGAGAACCTAACCCTGAATGGTGGCAACAAGAAAAAACCAGAGTGAACTCCAGGAAATTTAAGCCTGCCGGGAGGCCCTTTGCTCAGAGAGAAGCCTTGCTTGTTTTTTCCTGATTTGTAAACCTTATCAGAACTTTGTCTTTTGCTGTGAACTAGTATATGTTTGTTATGTTCTATGAATCATTGAGATGTATAAAATTTCTTAACTTATGCTTTTCAAGTTTTTTATGAAGACGAGTTTAATGTGAGTGTTCCACATGAGTGCTGGACTAGCGTGTGAACGTTTGGAATTTATTACATTGTGGCCTCAATTAACTGCATGAACCACTGTAACAAGATACATAGTTGCTTATATGCCAGACATCAGATTGTGGATTGTTAGCTGGTCAATAGCCTAGAGTTGAAGCGAGCTGAGACAATGTGCCATGTTTTGCACAACTGCTTACAAGTGGGGTAGCACCAACAATGTTTACAAGTACTTATGTATACGTCGGTGCACGGTTCTCAAACGAGTGCTCTATTTCATCAAAACACACACTGCTCGTATGATAAACCGTGAAAACTTATGTCTTACCATGCCATATTCATGAAAAAACTAGTGAGGATGCATCTGTTTCGGCAACAATTTCGATGGTTCTCACATGATTCACGGGCACACAAAAGTAGCAGCAGTTCCCATAGACGGATTCAAACAGAGTACTAGCCCCAGAGGGGTCGATTACAGGCAAGGTTCGGATAATTAGACACAATCCAAACTACTATTAAACACTAGCTGGGGCAACTATTTCATGCCTTGATCTAATTTGGGCTGGACACAAGATGGACCTTGCCATGAACTATTGGGGAACATTGCAGAAAACAAAAATTTTCCTAAGGTTTCACCAAGATCCATCTATGAGTTCATCTAGCAACGAGTGATCGGATTGCATCTACATACCATTGTAGATGATGCACGGAAGCGTTCAAAGAACGGGGATGAGGAAGTCGTACTCGACGTGATCCAAATCACCGGAGATCCTAGCGCCGAACGGAAGGCACCTCCGTGTTCAACACACGTACGGTCAGCGTGACGTCTCCTCCTTCTTGATCCAGCAAGGGGGGAGGAGAGGTTGATGAAGATCCAGCAGCACGACGACATGGTGGTGGATGCAACAGTCAGCGCAGCAGGGCTTCGCCGTTCTTCTGCGAGAGGGAGAGGTGTAGCAGGCGAGAGGGAGGCGCCAAGAGTCAAGGGTGCGGCTGCCCCTCCCTCCCCCCTTTATATAAGCTCCCCTAGGGCGCGCCGGCCCTAGGAGATGGGCTCTCCTGGGGGGGTGCGGCCAAGGGGTGGAGTGCCCCCCAAGCCAGGTGCGGCGCCCCCCACCCTAGGGTTCCCAACCCTAGGCGCATGGGGTGGGCCAAAGGGGGCGCACCAGCCCACTATGGGCTGGTTCCCCTCCCCACTTCAGCCCATGGGGCCCTCCGGGATGGGTGGCCCCACCCGGTGGACCCCCGGGACCCTTCCGATGGTCCCGGTACAATACCTGTGACCCCCGAAACTCTCCCGATGGCCGAAACTGCACTTCCTATATATAATTCTTCACCTCCAGACCATTCCGGAACTCCTCGTGACGTCCGAGATCTCATCCGGGACTCCGAACAACTTTCGAGTTACTGCATATTCATATCTCTACAACCCTAGCGTCACCTAACCTTAAGTGTGTAGACCCTACGGGTTCGGGAGACATGTAGACATGACCGAGACGGCTCTCCGGTCAATAACCAACAGCGGGATCTGGATACCCATGTTGGTTCCCACATGCTCCTCGATGATCTCATTGGATGAACCACGATGTTGAGGATTCAAGCAACCCCGTATACAATTCCCTTTGTCAATCGGTATGTTACTTGCCCGAGATTCGATCGTCGGTATCCCAATACCTCGTTCAATCTCGTTACCGGCAAGTCACTTTACTCGTACCGTAATGCATGATCCCGTGCTCAGACACTTGGTCACTTTGAGCTCATTATGATGATGCATTACCGAGTGGGCCCAGAGATACCTCTCCATCATACGGAGTGACAAATCCCAGTCTTGATCCGTGTCAACCCAACAGACACTTTCGGAGATACCCGTAGTATACCTTTATAGTCACCCAGTTACGTTGTGACATTTGGTACACCCAAAGCACTCCTATGGTATCCGGGAGTTACACGATCTCATGGTCTGAGGAAAAGATACTTGACATTGGAAAAACTCTAGCAAACGAACTATACGATCTTGTGCTATGTTTAGGATTGGGTCTTGTCCATCACATCATTCTCCTAATGATGTGATCTCGTTATCAATGACATCCAATGTCCATAGTTAGGAAACCATGACTATCTATTGATCAACGAGCTAGTCAACTAGAGGCTTACTAGGGACATGTTGGTGTCTATGTATTCACACATGTATTACGATTTCCGGATAACACAATTATAGCATGAATAAAAGAAAATTATCATGAACAAGGAAATATAATAATAATCCTTTTATTATTGCCTCTAGGGCATATTTCCAACAGTCTCCCACTTGCACTAAAGTCAATAATCTAGTTACATTGTGATGAATCGAACACCCATAGAGTTCTGGTGTTGATCATGTTTTGCCCTAGGGAGAGGTTTAGTCAACGGATCTGCAACATTCAGATCCGTATGTACTTTACAAATTTCTATGTCTCCATCTTGAACATTTTCACGGATGGAGTTGAAGCGACGCTTGATGTGCCTAGTCTTCTTGTGAAACTTGGGCTCCTTGGCAAGTGCAATAGCTCCAGTGTTGTCACAGAAGAGCTTGATCGGCCCCGACGCATTGGGTATGACTCCTAGGTTGGTGATGAATTCCTTCAACCAGATTGCTTCATGTGCTGCCTCCGAGGCAGCCATGTACTCCGCTTCACATGTAGATCCCGCCATGACGCTCTGCTTGCAGCTGCACCAGCTTACTGCTCCACCATTCAACATATACACGTATCCAGTTCGTGACTTAGAGTCATCCAGATCTGTGTCGAAGCTAGCATCGACGTAACCCTTTACGACGAGCTCTTCGTCACCTCCATAAACGAGAAACATGTCCTTAGTCCTTTTCAGGTACTTCAGGATATTCTTGACCGCTGTCCAGTGTTCCTTGCCGGGATTACTTTGGTACCTACCTACCAAACTTACGGCAAGGTTTACATCAGGTCTGGTACACAGCATGGCATACATAATAGACCCTATGGCTGAGGCATAGGGGATGACACTCATCTCTTCTATATATTCTGCCGTGGTCGGACATTGAGCTGAGCTCAATTTCACACCTTGCAACACAGGCCAGAACCCCTTCTTAGACTGATCCATATTGAACTTCTTCAATATCTTATCAAGGTATGTGCTTCGTGAAAGACCTATGAGGCGTCTTGATCTATCTCTAGAGATCTTGATGCCTAATATATAAGCAGCTTCTCCAAGGCCCTTCATTGAAAAACTCTTATTCAAGTAGGCCTTAATGCTGTCCAAAAGTTCTATAACATTTCCCATCAAAAGTATGTCATCTACATATAATATGAGAAATGCTACAGAGCTCCCACTCACTTTCTTGTAAACACAGGCTTCTCCATAAGTCTGCATAAACCCAAACGCTTTGATCATCTCATCAAAGCGAATATTCCAACTCCGAGATGCTTGCACCAGCCCATAAATGGATCGCTGGAGCTTGCATACCTTGTTAGCATTCTTAGGGTCGACAAAACCCTCCGGCTGCATCATATACAATTCTTCCTTAAGGAAACCATTAAGGAATGCCGTTTTGACGTCCATTTGCCATATCTCATAATCATAGTATGCGGCAATTGCTAACATAATTCGGACGGACTTCAGCTTCGCTACGGGAGAGAAAGTCTCATCATACTCAACCCGTTGAACTTGCTGATAACCCTTAACGACAAGTCGAGCTTTATAGATGGTAACATTACCATCCGCATCCATCTTCTTCTTAAAGATCCATTTGTTTTCTATCGCTCGCCGATCATCGGGCAAGTCTGTCAAAGTCCATACTTTGTTTTCATACATGAATCCTATCTCGGATTGCATGGCTTCAAGCCATTTGTTGGAATCTGGGCCCGCCATCGCTTCTTCATAGTTCGAAGGTTCACCGTTGTCTAACAACATGATTTCCAAGACAGGGTTGCCGTACCACTCTAGTGCGGAACGTGTCCTTGTGGACCTACGAAGTTCAGTAGCAACTTGATCTGAAGTTTCATGATCATCATCATTAACTTCCTCTCTAGTCGGTGCAGGCACCTCAGGAACATTTTCTTGAGTTGCACCACTATCCGGTTCAAGAGGTAATACTTCATCAAGTTCTACTTTCCTCCCACTCACTTCTTTAGAGAGAAACTCTTTCTCTAGAAAGGATCCATTCTTGGCAACAAAGATCTTGCCTTCGGATCTGAGGTAGAAGGTATACCCAATAGTTTCTTTAGGGTATCCTATGAAGACGCATTTTTCCAACTTGGGTTCGAGCTTTTCGGGTTGAAGTTTCTTGACATAAGCATCGCATCCCCAAACTTTTAGAAACGACAGCTTAGGTTTCTTCCCAAACCATAATTCATACGGTGTCGTCTCAACGGATTTCGACAGAGCCCTATTTAAAGTGAATGCGGCAGTCTCTAAAGCATAGCCCCAAAATGATAGCGGTAAATCGGTAAGAGACATCGTAGATCGCACCATATCTAATAGAGTGTGATTACGACGTTCGGACACACCATTACGCTGAGGTGTTCCAGGCGGCGTGAGTTGTGAAACTATTCCACATTTTCTTAAGTGTGTGCCAAATTCGTGACTCAAGTATTCTCCTCCATGATCTGATCGCAGGAACTTGATTTTCCTGTCACGTTGATTCTCAACCTCACTCTGAAATTCCTTGAACCTTTCAAAGGTCTTAGACTTGTGTTTCATTAAGTAGACATACCCATATCTACTCAAGTCATCAGTGAGGGTGAGAACATAACGATAACCACCGCGAGCCTCAACACTCATTGGACCGCACACATCAGCATGTATGATTTCCAATAAGTTGGTTGCTCGCTCCATTGTTCCTGAGAACGGAGTCTTGGTCATTTTACCCATGAGGCATGGTTTGCATGTGTCAAATGATTCATAATCAAGAGACTCTAAAAGTCCATCTGCATGGATCTTCTTCATGCGTTTGACACCTATGTGACCAAGGCGGCAGTGCCACAAGTATGTGGGACTATCATTATCAACCTTACATCTTTTGGTACTCACACTATGAATATGTGTAGCATTACGTTCGAGATTCATTAAGAATAAACCATTCACCATCGGAGCATGACCATAAAACATATCTCTCATATAAATAGAACAACCATTATTCTCGAATTTAAATGAGTAGCCATCTCGTATTAGACGAGATCCTGATACAATGTTCATGCTCAAACTTGGCACTAAATAACAATTATTGAGGTTAAAAACTAACCCCGTAGGTAAATGTAGAGGCAGCGTGCCGACGGCGATCACATCGACCTTGGAACCATTCCCAACGCGCATCGTCACCTCGTCCTTCGCCAGTCTCCGCTTATTCCGTAGCTCCTGCTTTGAGTTAGAAATGTGAGCAACTGCACCGGTATCAAATACCCAGGAGCTACTACGAGTACTGGTAAGGTACACATCAATTACATGTATATCACATATACCTTTCGTGTTGCCGGCCTTCTCTTCCGCTAAGTATTTGGGGTAGTTCCGCTTCCAGTGACCACTTCCCTTGCAATAAAAGCACTCAGTCTCGGGCTTGGGTCCATTCTTTGGCTTCTTCCCGGCAGCTTGCTTGCCAGGCACGGCAACTCCCTTGCCGTCCTTATTGAAGTTCTTCTTACCCTTGCCTTTCTTGAACTTAGTGGTTTTATTCACCATCAACACTTGATGTTCCTTTTTGACTTCTACCTCTGCTGATTTCAGGATTGCAAATACTTCAGGAATGGTCTTTTCCATCCCCTGCATATTGAACTTCATCACAAAGCTCTTGTAGCTCGGTGGAATTGACTGAAGGATTCTGTCAATGACCGCGTCATCCGGGAGATTAACTCCCAGCTGAGTCAAGCGGTTATGTAACCCAGACATAGTGAGTATGTGCTCACTGACAGAACTGTTTTCCTCCATCTTACAGCTGAAGAACTTGTCGGAGACTTCATATCTCTTGACCCGGGCATGAGCTTGAAAAACCATTTTCAGCTCTTCGAACATCTCATATGCTCCGTGTCTCTCAAAACGCTTTTGGAGCCCCGGCTCTAAGCTGTAAAGCATGCCGCACTGAACGAGGGAGTAATCATCGGTACATGTCTGCCAAGCGTTCATAATGTCTTGTTCTGCAGGGAGAGCAGGTGCTTCACCTAGCGGTGCTTGTAGGACATAATCTTTCTTGGCAGCTATGAGGATGATCCTCAGGTTCCGGACCCAGTCCGTATAGTTGCTGCCATCGTCTTTCAGCTTGGTTTTCTCTAGGAACGCGTTGAAGTTGAGGACAACATTGGCCATTTGATCTACAATACATGTTGTAAAGATTTTAGACTAAGTTCATGATAATTAAGTTCATCTAATCAAATTATTCAATGAACTCCCACTCAGATAGACATCCCTCCAGTCATCTAAGTATAACATGATCCGAGTTAACTAGGCCGTGTCCGATCATCACGTGAGACGGACTAGTCAACATCGGTGAACATCTTCACGTTGATCGTATCTTCTATATGACTCATGCTCGACCTTTCGGTCTTCTGTGTTCCGAGGCCATGTCTGTACATGCTAGGCTCGTCAAGTCAACCTATGTGTTTGCATGTGTAAATCTGTCTTACACCCGTTGTATGTGAATGTTGGAATCTATCACACCCGATCATCACGTGGTGCTTCGAAACAACGAACTGTCGCAACGGTGCACAGTTAGGGGGAACACTTTCTTGAAATTATTATGAGGGATCATCTTATTTACTACCGTCGTTCTAAGTAAACAAGATGCAAAAACATGATAAACATCACATGCAATCGAATAATAGTGACATGATATGGCCAGTATCATATAGCTCCTGTGATCTCCATCTTGGGGCTCCATGATCATCTTGTCACCGGCATGACACCATGATCTCCATCATCATGATCTCCATCATCGTGTCTCCATGAAGTTGCTCGCCACTATTACTTCTACTACTATGGCTAACACATTTAGCAATAAAGTAAAGTAATTTACATGGCGTTTCTCAACGACACGCAGGTCATACAAAAAAAATAAAGACAACTCCTATGGCTCCTGCCGGTTGTCATACTCATCGACATGAAAGTCGTGATTCCTATTACAAGAACATGATCTCATACATCACATATATATCATTCATCATTCATCACAACTTTGGCCATATCACATCACATAACACTTGCTGCAAAAACAAGTTAGACGTCCTCTAATTGTTGTTGCAAGTTTTACGTGGCTGCAAGAGGGTTCTAGCAAGAACATTTTCTTACCTACGTTAAAGCCACAACGTGATTTGTCAACTTCTATTTACCCTTCATAAGGACCCTTTTCATCAAATCCACTCCAACTAAAGTGGGAGAGACAAACACCCGCCAGCCACCTTATGCAACTAGTGCATGCCAGTCGGTGGAACCGGTCTCACATAAGCGTACGTGTAAGGTTGGTCCGGGCCGCTTCATCCCACAATACCATTGAAGAAAAATAAGACTAGTAGCGGCAAGAAAGTTGACAACATCTACGCCCACAACAAATTGTGTTCTACTCGTGCAAAAAGAACTACGCATAGACCTAGCTCAGGATGCCACTGTTGGGGAATGTTGCAGAAAACAAAAATTTTCCTACGGTTTCACCAAGATCCATCTATGAGTTCATCTAGCAACGAGTGATCGGATTGCATCTACATACCTTTGTAGATGACGCGCGGAAGCGTTCAAAGAACGGGGATGAGGAAGTCGTACTCGACGTGATCCAAATCACCGGAGATCCTAGCGCCGAACGGACGGCACCTCCGTGTTCAACACACGTATGGTCAGCGTGACGTCTCCTCCTTCTTGATCCGGCAAGGGGAGAGGAGAGGTTGATGAAGATCCAGCAGCACGACGGCGTGGTGGTGGATGCAGCAGTCACCGCAGCAGGGCTTCGCCGTTCTTCTGCGAGAGGGAGAGGTGTAGCAGGGGAGAGGGAGGCGCCAAGAGTCAAGGGTGCGGCTGCCCCTCCCCCCTTTATATAGGCTCCCCTAGGGGGCGCCGGCCCTAGGAGATGGGATCTCCTAGGGGGGGCGGCGGTCAAGGGGTGGAGTGCCCCCCAAGCCAGGTGGGGCGCCCCCACCCTAGGGTTCCCAACCCTAGGCGCATGGGGTGGGACAAAGGGGGCGCACCAGCCCACTATGGGCTGGTTCCCCTCCCCACTTCAGCCCATGGGGCCCTCTGGGATGGGTGGCCCCACCCGGTGGACCCCCGGGACCCTTCCGGTGGTCCCGGTACAATACCGGTGACCCCCGAAACTCTCCCGATGGCCGAAACTGCACTTGCTATATATGATTCTTCACCTCTGGACCATTCCGGAACTCCTCGTGACGTCCGGGATCTCATCCGGGACTCCGAACAACTTTCGGGTTACTGCATATTCATATCTCTACAACCCTAGCGTCACCTAACCTTAAGTGTGTAGACCCTACGGGTTCGGGAGACATGTAGACATGACCGAGACGGCTCTCCGGTCAATAACCAACAGCGGGATCTGGATACCCATGTTGGTTCCCACATGCTCCTCGATGATCTCATCGGATGAACCATGATGTCGAGGATTCAAGCAACCCCGTATACAATTCCCTTTGTCAATCGGTACGTTACTTGCCCGAGATTCGATCGTCGGTATCCCAATACCTTGTTCAATCTCGTTACCGGCAAGTCACTTTACTCATACCGTAATGCATGATCCCATGATCAGACACTTGGTCACTTTGAGCTCATTATGATGATGCATTACCGAGTGGGCCCAGAGATACCTCTCCGTCATACGGAGTGACAAATCCCAGTCTTGATCCGTGTCAACCCAACAGACACTTTTGGAGATACCCGTAGTATACCTTTATAGTCACCCAGTTACGTTGTGACGTTTGGTACACCCAAAGCACTCCTACGATATCCGGGAGTTACACAATCTCATGGTCTAAGGAAAACATACTTGACATTGGAAAAACTCTAGCAAACGAACTATACGATCTTGTGCTATGTTTAGGATTGGGTCTTGTCCATCACATCATTCTCCTAATGATGTGATCTCGTTATCAATGACATCCAATGTCCATAGTTAGGAAACCATGACTATCTATTGATCAACGAGCTAGTCAACTAGAGGCTTACTAGGGACATGTTGGTGTCTATGTATTCACACATGTATTACGATTTCTGGATAACACAATTATAGCATGAATAAAAGACAATTATCATGAACAAGGAAATATAATAATAATCCTTTTATTATTGCCTGTAGGGCATATTTCCAACATGAACATCATCGAGGACGTCCCGCGGCAGCTCAATCCTGTGAACCTTCATGAAGACAACCTTGTGGCCTTGCCAATGATAAACTTGTTTGTGGAGGCATGCCACGTCATCTTCCTGCGTAAGCTTGACAAGAATAGTATTCCTCACAAATGAAGGAGTAGCTTTGAACTTCTTGTGCTTCAGTACACCCTGGACAACACACCTGACAACAGTGAGGCTGGAATACAACTCTTCATTGGTATAACCGTAAATGGCTTCCAGGATCCAACAGCCTAAGAACTCTGTTTTCCCAGTGCGTATATTTAGGTCGTCCGCCTCATAGCGAGTGACATGTACAACCACACAATCCTTGTCTGCATCAGGGCTCTAATTGAAACAGAAACAAATTATGAATTACTTTTCAGTATAAGAAACACAAGTTATTTAAACCATCACGTATACCATGGCATTGAAGCTAATAAAATTGTGCATTATTAATCACCACATACTTCCTTTTCTAAAAAAAATCACCACATACTTAGATGAAAAACCACAGTCGAGATTGGCAAAGAAGGA
>NC_041384.1:652653269-652738483 GCF_002162155.2 Triticum dicoccoides | reverse complement strand
AGTGCCATGGGGGCTGTAACCTCAAACGGGGCATTGACCATCTTAGTATTTGGGGTCACCTTGGTGGTTGCCTCCATCTTCTTGGAGCTCTCTATCTCATGGGGATCAGCCTGCTGCTTCTGTTCCAATATCGGCAGATCTTTGCCTGGTTCTCCTTGGTCCATCATGAAACTGACGAATACTAGGAGTCCACTGAAAGGAAAACACAATCGCAATCGCAATGACAATGAAACAAAAAAGAGAGTGAGGATCGGTTACTGCTTTGCAAAAGTTCTTTTTTTCCTCTGAACGAAAATATACCAACATCACGGATCCGCTTACCTTCCCTTCGTTCGGAGAGAAGAATAGTGGCAGATGCAAGTGTTGCCTTTCTTGAAGACGGTGAGGGAGAAGGGGATTCAGCGAAGTGTGAAATGATGGTTGCTTCGTCCGTCAAACTTAGACTGCAGGGAGGTGGGGTTTTGTGATACGACGGCTCGTTACTGCCGCGCTACGACCGGGGTGACTCTCCGCCTGCATACTGCCTTCTAATTTGGTGGATGGCATTTGGGCCCGCGCGTTGCATGGCCCGCATGTCGGTGAACAAAAGTATAACGACATTCAGTAGAGGGAGACGTTTCAATGACCTAGGAGGAGCCAGAAGCGGTAGAGTGTCTCCACTGTACTAGTAGTAATTGTTTTTCTGGGTAGCTGTAGAGTGTCTCCACTGTACTAGTAGTAATTGTTTTTCGGGTCCCAAGACAAAACAACCCATCCACACTAGTAAATAGTAAAATCAATTCAAAAACCTGGGTGCTCTTCTTCCTCCTCGCTCCCACCCACCTCACGTCAGCTCGCTCCACTCGTACCCCCAAATTCCTCAGCTCACACCTACAGAAAACCCCAACTCCCCTTCTTCCTCACTCCAATAGAAAACCCCCAGCTCCCCTTCTTCTTCGCTCGCACTACAACTAGGCTCGTCATTTGTTACTCTGCTCAAATCCGTGAGCGCGACGCGACGCCCTCGAGGAAAATGGAGTCGGCAGACCCCAACGCCAAGAAGATGAGGCTCTTGCCAGCGGTGACGCCTGTTGTAGATACCGCACCCGGCAGCGCAGGGAGAAGCGGCGACCCCGCCCCCACCGGATCCCAGGAACCCGTAGAATCTCGGGTGGACCGCATCAGCGATCTCCCGGACGCCATCCTTGGGGAGATCATCTCGCTTTCCCCCACCAAGGATTGCTGCCGCACCCAAGTCCTCTCAATTCGGTGGCGCCCTCTATGGTGCGCCGTTCCCCTTAATCTCGACTGTCGTCAGCTATCTCTCTTCAATGATTTTGAAATCCCCATAGCCATCATCTCCTCCCACCAGGGCTCCGTTCAAAGCCTCTACATCCCGTCATGCTACCTGAGCAAGCATACCATGCCCTGCATGGTGGACGCCTGGTTGGAATCCCCTGAATTCATAGAACTACAGCTTCTTGAGTTCTAATATTCCCCTGGAAATCACATACCACATATTGAACGCCATGAACTTGTGCCGTCAGCACCGATGTCCATCTCGGGGTTTTGTACTCTCTCCACACCGCCACCTTTGTGCAGTGCTACCTACTAGACAATCTGGTACTAAACCTTCGACTCCCATTTCTCAAGAAACTTTCACTTGTGCGGGTTCGTATATCGGAGGCCTCATTGCACAGCATCATCCACTCCAGTTGCCCTGCGCTGGAGTGCTTGGTGCTTGTTTTCACAGTTAGAATCGGTTGTCTCCAAATAAAGTCGCCTAACCTTGTAAGAATTGGAATTTCTTTTGACGGAAGGCAGCTCATCATCCAAGATGCCCCTTCACTTCAAAGGTTGATCCTTGATTCTAGTTATTCACCGTTGCAAATAACCGTCCTCTCTGCGCCTAAACTGGAGACCTTGGGTGTAATACATGATCTCTGTGCTCATTTCAACATGGTGTTTGGCTCCACAGTTCTTCAGGTACTTTATATTATCATCTACACTTGTAACCATAAACTGCATTTTAAATTTCCGCGCATAATTTATATATCATCTTGGAGTACACATTTTGTACTAATATTATGTTCTATGCTCAATGAAGAGTTTCTCCATGGATGGCCTATCAATGGTGCTGGATTCTGTTAAGATCTTATATATCCAAATGAATAGTTTTGATCTGAACAAGATTATTGGCTTGCTGCAATGCTTTCCCTGTCTGGAGAAGTTGTATATAAAGGTGATAATTTCACGCACATTGGAAGCCCGCATATAGTGTACTAGAATTAACCGTTCAGCTGTTGCTCTTTCGACACTCTTCTTTTAGACCTTAACTGTTTTCAATCTTCATGTCTATTTAGGCAACATGACGGGGTAAGAAAGTTATAACCAATCGGTGGATTTGTAAGCATCGGAATTTTCTCAATTCTCATGAGATTCGATTGAAGACAATAACGCTAGAACGATATGTAGCCAACCGTGCAAACACAAGATTTGTCACATTCTTCCTGCTGAATGCGAGGTTACTATTGTCCATCAGGTTTAAGTTTATCAGCAGCATGGTTTTGATGGATGGGTATGTCGAAGAGCAAAAAAAGGAGTTTGAGGTGGGCAAAAGAGCTTCTGAACGTGCCGGGCTTCTATTTACAACATATTGTGGTCATAATCCAATAAATTTTGTGACCCAGGATGTTCATTCTATGGACCTGACCGATCCATTTGACTGTGACTGACGAAAACAGTGTCGGAGTTAGATGTTGTTGCCCTTTTCAATCTGTTTTTTTTGTAAACCTGATGAACAATTAACCCTCGTGCTTTTGTACAATTTGTAAGCTGGAGTTAGATGTTCCTGCCCTTTTCAACTCGGCTGTGACTGTCATATTTTCTTTGAAACAAGGCAAATGGCTTGCCATTCATTTAATTTAGAGTGAAATATTGTAACAAATCCAAACCAGGGGAAATAACATCACTCTCGCCGGCTGCTTGAGATCACTGTGCATTACAGAAGCCAAGTGATTAGCCCCCACCAGCACCCACAAACTTATTTCGAACTAGCACATCAAATGGGCTGTAAATTTTCATAGGAAAGGCTGCATGACCGCGACAGATTTGGATTCTGACATTTGGGACCTGCGAGGAAATAGCCTATCCAAGGTGGTGTCGACTTACTAGGCAGTCAACAAATGATTCTGCCTACCAGCCGTTGGATTGACGTCCAACATCTGTCGTGTATCTTCTATCTCTTGTCTTCTTCTTCCTCCAATCGCCCAAACCAAACCACCCCGTCGGCTCCGCCTGCTCCCGCCTCCCATGGCTGGATGCGCCTCCGCCGCCCTACCGTACGTACCCTCCAACATTGGCCAGTCCCTCCATCTATTCCCCCACACGTCCTGTTATTCTCCGGCGACGTCAGCCCCAACACGCACCCGCGCCCGAACTAGTCAACCCTCGTACTCCCCTCCGCCTGCGACTGGACCGGCGCATTTTCAACGGCTCTTGTTCATTCTGTCTGAGGCCTCGCCGTCGTCCTCCGCCTTGCGGCCTTGGTTCGCTCGCTGTGCGCGGTGCGCCGCCCTCTTGCGTTGTCAACAACCGAGAGGAACAAGGAGCTGACTGTACGTGGAGAGGATGACAGTAGGGACCCACCAGCGTCATGGTAGTACGCAAGCAAGTTCCTCTATAGTACAAGCCCAAAAATATGGTTCCTCCTAATGGTTGGACATCTAGGGCTCACGCCATTGTCAACGTAATCAATAAACGAGAGAATTACACTACGAGCGGCTGACACCAGGGTTCCAGCAAGTCGCGCAGTTTTTTTTGCGGAACAAGCAGTTGTTATTTATACTAGTTTTAGCGACGGATCAAGGTAACAACGGGGCTATGCGGGGGCCATGGCCCGTCTAGCCAGGGTTTTATTTATGTTTACCACATCATGAGCCCAATTGTGTTTTTTTCTTGTTGAAAATGGCTAGCCCAGTTCTATTTTTTTAAAGAAATACCCAAACAAGGCCTACTTGCTTTATCGGCCCTGCTGGGCTGCAAATCTTTCAAGACGAGGAGAGTTTCATTCAATTTGCCCAGAAATGGGCTGTACATTTTTAAAACACATCAAACCGGGAATTAGTTTCAATTTTTTTTCATTACAAGATCTTAAATTCCATTGATTTTTATGCGTGGACAATTATTTGGATTTTATATTTATATAAATTATTTTTCAAAATAGTTTGAATGTGAATCGATATTTCTGGATTAAAAACAGTTGACCGCATGGAAATATGCAAAATTTTGTATACTTTTTAACCGTGGCCACAATATGGGGTGTGATGCTAACAAAAAGAAGATGGGCTCCAAAAAAATTCTTACGAATTAGCAAATGGGCTGTACATTATTAGAAATAATGGCAGATGGGCTGTATGCTGTTTTCCATAGATTTGAGGCTGACTTGTGCGCCTACTACAGGTTGACGCGTATGCGTTCATAAAAAAAGGTTGACACACACGCAACGCCCTGTCAACTTAGTTAACACACGAGAGTAGTGACTGTTAGATGTCCATCCAACGGCTGTCGTGCTTCTTCAATCTCTGCTCTTCATGCTCAAGCCGCTCAAACAAGCGCCGGCGGGACTACCTGCTCCCTCCTCCCATGGCCGGCTATGCTTCCACGCAGGCCTCACGACCCCACCGTACTCCCATCGCTGGCCTAGCCATCCCTCTACTCACCCACACCTGCTGTTATTCTCTGGCGACGGCAGACGAACCAGTAAACCCTCATACTCCTCCGCATGGGAAACAACTGCCGAGTATTCCCTGGCTCCGTGTCGTTCCGTTCCTAGGCCTCGTCGTCGTCCACCGCCCTGGTGCTCTCGGCGTGGCCTGGTCAACGTGGTCAATGAACGACATCCACCGGAACTGGACTGTACGTGGAGAGGCTGACAGCTGGGTCCACGGCCGCACGCAAGGAAATGCCTCCTTATTACGTGCAAAATAATGATTCCTCCACCTGATAGCTAGGACCCACAGGAAGGGCCTCTGTATTTCACGAAAAAACCGTTCCCCCCGCTGACAGGTCGGACTCACCAGCTATATCATCGCACACAAGGAAGTGCCTCCTTATTACGCCCAAAAAAATGAATCCCCCTGCTAGCTGGGACCCACCATATTGTTGGGCTGACTTGTGGGCCTACTAAGTTGATAGGGACGGAGAGCTTTGTCAACTTAGTCAATACTCCAGTGACCGTATGATGTCCATCCAACGACCATAGTGCTTCTTCAACCTCTGGTCTTCTTGCTCCAGCCGCCCAAACCAGCGCCAGTCATGCCGCCTGCTCCTGCCTCCCGTGGCCGGCTTTGCTACCGCGGAGGCCTCACCGCCCCCATACTACTCCCACCACTGGCCAGGCCATCCCTCCACTCACCCACACCCCCTGTTATTTTGCGGCGACGACAACCTCACACCGCAGCCGAACCAGTGAACGCTCGTACTCCTCTCCGCGCGGGCATCCACTGCCGCGTCTTGCACGGCTCCGCGTCGTCCCCTTCCTAGGCCTCGCGGTCGTCCACCACCGTGGTGCTCTCGGCGCGGCGTGGTCAATGTGGTCAATGACCGACTTCCGTCGGAAGAGTACTGTACGTGGAGAGGCTGACAGCTGGGTCCATGACAGCCGCAAGGAAGTTCCTCCTTATTACGCGGAAAATAATTATTCCTCCACCTGACAGCAGGGACCCACCGGACGGGCCACCAGTATTTTGCAAAAAAAATCGTTTCCCCCTGATAGCTGGGACCCACCGGACGGGCCACCGTATTTTGCGAAAAAAACATTCCTCCCGCTGTCAGCTCGGACCCACCGGAAGTGCCTCCTTATTACGCACAAAAAAATGAATACTCCCCCGGCTAGCTGGGACCCACCTTGCTGGGAGGCTGACTTGTGGGCCTACTAAGTTGACGGGGACGAAGGGCTTTGTCAACATAGTGAATATGAACGATTCTAGCTCCAGTGACCGTACGATGTCCATCCAACGGCCGTAGTGCTTCTTCAACCTCTGGTCTTCTTGCTCCAGCCGCTCAAAGCATCGCCGGTCGTGCCGCATGCTCCTGCCTCCCGTGGCCAGCTGTGCTGCCGTAGAGGCCTCGCCGTCCCCTACTATTCCTACCGCTGGCCAGGCCTTGCGGCGACGGCAGCCTCACACCGCAGCCGAACCAGTGAACCCTCGTAGTCCTCTCCGCGCGGGCTTCCAATGCCGCGTCGTCCCCTTCCTAGGCCTCGCCGTCGTCCATCGCCGTGGTGCTCTCCGCATGGCGTGGTCAACGTGGTCAAGGAACGGCTTCCATCGGAAGAGTACTATACATGGAGAGGCTGACAGCTAGGTCCACGACCACATCCCAGTTTTTTTGTGATTTGCCAAGTAAGTCGCTTTGTCAGGCCTGTTGGGCTGCAATTCTTTCAAGACGGGGAGAGCTTTCATTTGGATGGCCGAGAAAATGGCCCATCAGTAATGAGAAATGGGTTGTACATTTTTTAAACACATCAAACCGGCAATTAGTTTCAAATATCTTTTTTTCATTTCAAGATTTTAAATTACATTAATTTTTATGTGTGGAGAATTTGTTGGATTTTATATTGATATACATTTATTTTTAAAATCAGTTTGAATGTGAGTCGAAATTTCAAGATTAAAAACAGTTCGGACCGCACCGAAATATGCAAAATTTCGTATAATTTTTTAACAGTTGCCACAATATGGGCTGTAATGCTAACAAAAAGAATACGTGCTCTAGAAAAAACCTTAAGAATTAGCAAATGGGCTGTAAATTATTAGAAATAATGGCAGATGGGCTGTATGATGTTTTCCACTGATTTGAGGCTTTCCTAAAAAAAGGTTGACGCACAAGCACTGACTGTTGGATGTCCATCCAACGGCCGTCGTGCTTCTTCAATCTCTGCTCTTCCTGCTCCAGCCGCTCAAACAAGCGCCGGCGGGACTGCCTGCTCCCTCCTCCTCGCGGCCGGCTGTGCTGCCGCACAGGCCTCACCGCCTGACCGTACTCCCATCGCCAACCTAGCCATCCCTCTACTCACCCACACCTGCTGTTATTCTCCGGCGACGGCAGACGAACCAGTAAACCCTCGTACAGTCGTACTCCCCTCCGCGTGGGAAACAACTGCCGAGTCTTCCCTGCCTCCGTGTCATCCCCTTCCTAGGCCTCGCCGTCGTCCACCGCCCTGGTGCTCTCGGCGCGGCCTGGTCAACATGGTCAATGATCGACATGTATCTGAAGTGGACTTTACGTGGAGAGGCAGACAGCTGGGTCCACGGCCGCACGCAAGGAAATGCCTCCTTATTACGCGCAAAATAATGATTCCTCCACCTGACATCAGGGACCCACCGAAAGGGCCTCTTTATTTCACGAAAAAACGTTACCGCCGCTGACAGCTCGGACCCACCAGCTATATCTTCGCATGCAAGGAAGTGCCTCCTTATTACGCACAAAAAAAATGAATACTCCCCCTATTAGCTGGGACCCAGTATAGTGGCAGGCTGACTTGTGGGCCTACTAAGTTGATGGGGACGGAGGGCTTTGTCAACTTAGTCAATATGCACGATTCTAGCTCCAGTGACCGTATGATGTCCATCCACAGCCGTAGTGCTTCTTCAACCTCTGGTCTTCTTGCTGCAGCCGCCCAAACCAGCACCGGTCATGCCTCGTGCTCCTGCCTCCCGTGGCCGGCTGCGATGCGACGGAGGCCTCACCGCCCCCTACTACTCCCACCGCTGGCCAGGCCATCCCTCTACTCACCCACACCCCCTGTTATTCTGCGGCGACGGCAGCCTCAGACCGCAGCGAACCACTGAACCCTCGTACTCCTCTACGCGTGGGCATCCACTGCCGCGTCTTCCCCGGCTCCGCGTCATCCCTTTCCTAGGCCTCGCCGTTGTCCACCGCCCTGGTGCTCTCGGTGCGGCATGGTCAACATGGTCAAGGAACAGCTTCCATCAGACATGGACTGTACGTGGAGAGGCTGACAGCTAGGTCCACGGCCGCAGCAAGGAAGTGCCTCCTTATTACGTGCAAAATAATTATTCCTCCACCTGACAGCGGGACCCACCGGACGGGCCACCGTATTTCGCCCCCCTGACTGCTGGGACCCACCAGCTACATCTTCGCACGCAAGGAAGTGCCTGACAGTTGGGACCCACATGGTCGAAGCGTACGTAGCGTTGTCATTCTGGTCGCGAACGTGTACGTACATATATACTGGTCGATGTAGAGGCGCACACGTGTTGTAGTAGAGGCGCGCACGTAGCATGTACACGTACGTACAGTGGCCAGGGTGCAAGAAAGAAAATACGGCCACGTATGTGTACATACGGGTGGGGTCTCGAACGCCTACTCACGCATACGTACGGCCAGGGCTCGTGTACATGGCTGGGTCGGAACGGAGAAACAACGTCATCGTCGTGTTCATGGGGAGGCAACGGAATGCGTCGTGTTCATGGGGAGGCAACAGAATGCGTCGTGTTCATGGGGAGGCAACGGAATGCGTCCTGTTCATCGGGAGGGCTTGGACGGAACATGCGATGGAAACGAGGCCTGGAGTACCGCAAAACGGAGGAAACGGCCTTGCGTTCGACCGGCCACATTCAAAATGGGATCCTGTTGATCGGAACGGGTCCAGCGTACCGCAAAACGGAGGAAACGGACCTCCTACGGTCGAAACGGGGGTCCTGTTGATCGGGAGGGGTGTGGCGTACCGCAAAACGGACGATACGGACTTGTGTTGGAGCGCTACGGTAGAAACAGGGGTCCTGTTCATCGGGAGGGGTGTGGCTTACCGCAAAACAAGACTCCATGGGATACTACTCATCTCCACCGTCGACCCCCTCCAGCCTCCACGAGCTACTGTTCATCCACCGTCGACCTCCTTCAGCCTCCACCTACGACTGTTCATCCATGGGCTCCTATTCATCCAGCCTCCACCGCGCGCTACTCCACCGGCTACTGTTCAACCAGCCCTCTCCACGGGCTACTGTTCAACCACCCCTCCACGGGCTATTGTTCATCCTGCCCTCCATCGTCTACTGTTCATCCTGCCCTCCACGGTGTGGTCCTGTTCATCCAGCCCTCCACGGGGTCCTGTTCATCCAGCCCCAACCGGCTCGATCGATCGGGGTCCTGTTCATCCAGAGGCAACACCACGGGGTCCTGTTCATCCACCCCCACCGGGAACTGTTCATCCAAACCCTCCCTGCAATGCTCACTGTTCATCCAGAGGCAGCATCAATCGGCTTCAGTTAGCAACAGTAGCGAAGGAATCGCTCGATCGGGTTCTGTTGAGGATATAACTACTAAGGGTAAACCGCCCAGGAGGGGCCGGTTCACGTTCACCTATACTGAAGCCCAAGGGAACCCAGAAGATGGCGCTTTACGGATGAGGCGTAGAGGCCCGGAGCCCGCAGGCGATTTAGGGCCCATGATAGTAAACCGCCATGATTGTATAAACTTTTATTGTAAGATAGGAAAGAGGAGACCGAGGCAGACACTTGTATGAGCCAGCCTCGGGACTCTGTAAACCGGCCGGGGTCCTCCTGAGTATATAAAGGGGTGACCCGGTGGCGGTTTAGGGACAGAAAAAACAACAACTCGAAGCCAGACAAAGCGGATTCGCTCCCTGGTCTTTGAAACCCCAGCAATACCAATCACAACTAGATGTAGGCTTTTACCTTCATCGAAGGGGCCGAACTAGTATAAAACTCTCGTGTCCCCTTGTCCGGTTTAACCCCTTCAAGCTAACCCGTAGTGATGGCTCCACGACTAAGTCCTTTCATGAGGACATCTGCCGTGACAATTCCACGATAGTTGGCGCCCACCGTGGGGCAGTCGCATGATGGTTTCGAGTTCTTGAAGGGCATCTTCGATGGACTTAAGGGATACGCTGTGGGCCGGATGACGAAGAGTCGCCGCGGCAAGCTCTACATTGACAACGCAGGATGGGGTCCCGAGGCCGATTCAATCGAATACGGGTACCGGGTCCCGTTTGGTGGGATTCACGTCTTCATCGCTAAGATTGGTGAACCAGCCGCCGAGCCGGGCACCTGCACCGACATCATCGAAACGGCTCGGCGTGCAAGTTCTTCACCGGAGCCTGAGGAAAGGCATGTTTTCGTAGGTGTCGTCCATGGTTCGGGGTACGAGTAGGAACCATTCTCCGACGAAGAAACCGTAGTTCGCAGCGGTGACGAGTCTTCTGGAGAAACCGAATCGCTTTACCAGTTGCAGGACGGCCGGATTGAGGGAGGATCCGAGGGCAACAGTATTCCGGATTTCCCCGGTCTGCCAAACCGGGCCTCTGTCTTCATGGCCGGCACACGACCAGCGCCTCATTCATCTACCACCGTAGCAATGCTCTCCGGTTCAACGATGGCCACGCCAGCAGGGGCAGGAAGCTCGGTGCCGCCTCCGGCCCAAGTCTTGTCTGATTTGTTGGCGCTCTAGCGGCACTAATGTCCGCGGAGGTAGACACAACAGCCAGGGATCAGCATGATGCGGAGATTCTAAAGGTGAAAGATCAGATAGCCCAGGCTAAAGCGGACCTAGCAGCAGAGAACGCCAGGATGGCCACAGAGCGGGCCGAGTTGGAAGCACATGCTTATCGGATTAGACTGGATTAGAATGCTTCAGAAGAGGTCATGAGAAGAAGGTACCAATCACGTCTCCCGTCGGTTTATGAGCCACAGAATCGTTTCAACACGCCAAGTGCAGGAGCTGGTAACCAACCAGCGCCAGATCGGGCGGGGGCACCGGAAGCAGGAGCGCCGGTTCAGCCACGCGCAACAAACCTGCCTCGCCAGAACAACGTTGTATCATCAACGCCGCCTGGGCATTATTCCAACCCGTTGGATAATATTGTGGCCTCCGCTTCACGCCTGGTGGCTCTCCCAACCGACGGCGAATCACGAGTTGTAGTGGAAGCGCGTCGGGCCAGGGATCTCCTTCAGACATCACTGAAAGCGTATTCACACAGCCGTGAGAGGATTCATTCCACTCCCCGACCAAGCCGGAGTTATAGCAGACGCGTGGAAGACGAACCGGCCGTGTCCAATAGTGCGCACCACCGACAACATACTCCGATTCACCCCACTACCTCCATGGAGCCAGGGGTAATGTTCAGTTCCCTAGGGGTACCATGTTTAACTCCCGCATTGCGTAATGTGCGATTGCCCAAGAATTTCAAGGGACCTTGTAAGGTACCAAATTACACCGCCGATTTGCAGCCATAGGTGTGGGTGGAGAGCTATGAGATGGCAATGGAGATGTTAGATGTGGATGAGGCGGTATGTGCTAAATATTTCACCATGATGCTGGAAGGAACAACTCGCACTTGGTTGAAGAGCTTGCCAACCAACTCTATCGATTCATGGGCCAAATTAAAGTGCTGGTTTATCCAGAACTTCAAGGATACGTGCAAGCATCCGATGTCAATTGTAGATCTGGCCGCTTGTGTCCAAGAGGAAGGGGAGTCCACGACCCATTGGGTTAAACGGGTCTCGACGATTTTGCATTCATCAGATCGTATTACTGCAGACACCGCAGTATTAACGTTAGAGGGCAATTGCCGTTTCAAGCCATTAAAACAGAAGTTGGGAAGGCTCAATCATCATTGCAACGACATGTTAACACATGGCCACTTTAGTTAAATATGCCGATTCAGATAATACCAAGGATCCGGATTCAAAGGAGGACAAACCGGAGAAGGGAAAGAAGAACGGCGGTGCAAAAGGGCAGCACCACAACCAAGGGGGCCATGGGAATAACAGTAAGCGTAAAGCGGATAATTCAGATTTGGTGGCTAACACAAATATGCAGCGTCGCAAAGGTAAACCGCCCCAACGCGGTATGAATCTGGAGCGTTTGTTAAACCAGCGCTGCCCGAAGCATGGAACCAAGGAGGCCGCTTCCACACATCTTTGGAAGGATTGTCACATAATGAGGGAGTTCAAAAATTCTGATTTATACCAGTATGATCAGGATCCACCGGACGGTTCAGACCCAGGTTTCCATGGGGGCGGCGGTTCAAGCTCTGGATTTCAGAACAACCAGGGCCATCAGAACAACCATGGTAATAGCCAACAGAATAACCAAGGGAATCAGCAACAGTCAGGTTACCAAAGTCACCCCAAACAGTTGAATAGCGGACAATATCATGTATTCACTACTAGCCTGTGCAATCGGGATCAGAAACTTCACAAGAGGGCAGTCAATAATGTTGAACCGGCCGTACCACATTATCTACGATGGTTGGAGCAACCCATTGTATGGAGCAGAGAGGATCACCCACCCCGGGTTGACAATCCGGGTTAATTGGCTTTGGTGGTGGCCCCTCGGGTGGGGGGCTATAAGTTTACCAAGGTTCTGATGGATGGAGGGAGCAATATCAACATCCTGTACTATGAGACTTTCCGTCGCATGGGATTGACAGATAAGAGTCTTAAACCGTCAAACACTATTTTTCATGGTGTAGTACCAGGTAAATCGGCATACCCTGTGGGAAAGATCGCTTTGGAAGTCGTGTTTGGAGATGAGCTTGATTCTAGGTCTGAGACGTTGACCTTTGAGGTGGTGAAAATCCAGAGTCCATATCACGCGCTATTTGGACGGCCGGCTTACGCGAAGTTCATGGCGAGACCCTGTTATGTTTATCTACAGCTCAAAATGCCGGGTTATAAGGGGACGATCACTGTACATGTGAGTCGAAAGATTGCCTTGGATTGCAAGGAAGGTGAAGCGGCCTATGCTGAATCGGTTTGTGCAACAGAGGAGCTGAAATTCTATAAAGACAATGTTGATCCGGCGGACATGACCCCTCTGAAGAAACCTACGACGGAGCATGACCCGGCCCTGACGTTCAAACCGGCTAATGAGACTAAACTCGTTGACTTCGTCCCTGGTGATTCATCCAAGCAGTTTAGCATCAGTACAAATCTGGATCCGAAATAGGAAAGCGCACTCATCGAGTTCATCCGTGAGAATTGGGAGATCTTTGCATGGAAACCTTCTGACATGCCAGGTGTACCGAGGGAACTCGCTGAGCACACTCTAAATATTGATCCTAAGTTTAAACCGGTCAAGCAGTACCTTCATCGTTTTAACGAAGAAAGACGCAAGGCCATCGGTGAAGAGGTAGCCCGGCTATTGGCAGCTGGGTTTATTGTCGAAGTGTTTCATCCCGAATGGTTGGCTAATCCGGTGCTTGTTCTTAAGAAAAATGGCACTTGGCGTATGTGTGTGGACTACACTGATTTGAATAAAGCTTGCCCAGCAGATCCTTTCGCTCTCCCGCGTATTGATCAGATCATTGATGCAACAGCGGGTTGTGACCGCCTGAGTTTTCTGGATTCTTATTCAGGTTATCATCAGATTAAGATGGCAGTTAAGGACCAGGAGAAGACAACCTTCATCACTCCCTTTGGAGCCTTCTGCTATGTTTCTATGCCTTTTGGGCTCAAGGGTGCCCAAGCAACCTACCACCGTTGTGTGCAAAATTGTCTTCACAAACAGATTGGGCGTAATGTTCATGCCTATGTGGATGATATTGTGGTAAAATCCAGGAAGCAGGAAACCCTAATAAATGATCTCAAGGAGACGTTCGACAATCTTCGGGTTTACAAGATAATGCTCAACCCGGACAAATGCGTTTTTGGTGTTCCGGCAGGCAAACTCTTGGGTTTTCTTGTGTCTAACAGGGGTATTGAGGCAAATCTGGAAAAGATCAAAGCAATCACATCCTTTGCTAAACCGGCGTGTATCAATGATGTTCAGTGTCTGGCGGGCCGGATTGCAGCCCTCAGCCGATTTATCAGCCGTTTGGGAGAGAAGGCGATTCCCCTGTATCAGATGTTGAAGAAAACAGATAAATTCGTCTGGAGTGACGCCGCCAATGCGGCATTCGAGGAGTTGAAGCAGCAGCTAGCTGAACCGCCAGTCCTCGCTGCTCCAGTTGATAATGAACCTCTATTGTTGTACGTGGCTGTCAATGCCCGAGCGGTCAGTGTGGCGATTGTGGTTGAGCGTAAGGAGGCCGAAAAAGAATATTCGGTTCAACGACCAGTTTATTATATCAGTGAAGTACTGATCGAATCAAAGCAAAGATATCCACATTGGCAGAAGCTAGTATATGGAGTTTTTATGGCAAGTAGGAAACTCAAGCAATATTTTCAAGGTCATCCTATCACAGTGGTTAGTTCTGCTCCCTTGGGCGATATAATCCAGAATAGAGAGGCAACTGGCCAGGTTGCGAAGTGGGCGATCGAGCTTGGTCCCCACGGTTTGAAATATACGCCCCGAACAACCATCAAATCTCAGGTGCTTGTGGACTTCATCAATGATTGGACCGAGTTACAGGCACCAGAAGACAAAACGGATAATACATACTGGACCATTCACTTTGATGGGTCCAGGCAGCTGGAAGGCTCGGGGGCTGGAGTTGTCCTCACTTCCCCTCGAGGAGATAAGATTTGTTATGTTCTCCGCTTAATGTTTCCTTGTACTAACAATGCAGCGGAGTACGAGGCCTTGCTCCACGGTCTTCGTGTAGCTAAGGAAATGAACTTAAGCCAGGTCCGATGCTTTGGAGATTCCGATCTGGTGGTTCAGCAAGTTTCTGGTACTTGGGATTCTAAGGACCCACTCATGGCGGCTTATAGGCGCGAGGTGGATATTGTGGCAGGTAACTTTAAGGGTTATCAGGTGGAGCACATCGACCGGCGCAAGAATGAAGCAGCAGATGCTCTAAGCCAGCTGGGATCTCAGCGTAAGCCGGTACCACCTAATACCTTTCTAGATATCTTGCATAACCCATCTGTAAAGTTGCCTACAGAGGAGGATTTAGCTGTTCATGATCCGGAGGCCCAGTTGGTAGCCGTTTTGCATGCCACTCCGGATTGGACGGTTCCATATTTGGCGTATCTGAACTGGGGCGAATTACCAGAAGACGAACTTTTCGCCAGGCAGATAGTCCGGCGGTCCAAGTCTATGGTTGTTCACAATGGTGAGTTGCACCGTTCTAGCGTTTCAGGCGTATTCCAACATTGTGTTTCTCCTGAAGAAGGACAAGAGATTCTACGGGAAATCCATGAAGGGGATTGCGGTCACCATGCCGACTCAAAGTCCTTGGTTGCTAAGGCTTTCCGACACGGGTTCTACTGGTTGACAGCTCATTCTGATGTGGAAGACTTGGTAAAGTGGTGTGACGCTTGTCAGAAATTTTCACGTCGAGCTCATGTTCCTGCTCAAGAGTTATGTATGATCCCCATCACTTGGCCGTTTGCTACTTGGGGGCTTGATATGGTTGGACCCTTTAAGCGTTCTAAGGACAAGAAGACCCACCTATTGGTGGCGGTTGACAAGTTCACCAAATGGGTTGAAGCGGAGCCCGTCAGTAAATGTGATGCAGCCACGGTGGTTCAGTTTCTCAAAAAGATTATTCTCCGTTTCAGCTTTCCACATAGCATCATCACAGATAATGGTACGAACCTTTCTAAAGGTGAGATGGAGGAGTTCTGCCAACGAGAGCACATCCGGCTTGATGTAGCGTCCGTGGCTCACCCCCAGTCTAATGGTCAAGCTGAGAGGGCGAATCAAGAAATCCTGAAGGGTATCAAGCCTCGGCTCATGGTCCCTTTGAAGCGGACGCCGGGTTGTTGGGAGGAAGAATTACCATCTGTGTTATGGAGCATAAATACCACCCCATACCGATCTACGGGATATACACCCTTTTTCCTGGTCTATGGGGCTGAGGCTGTCCTCCCAAGTGATATTCGTCACGACTCGCCTCGGGTCGCGAATTATGTTGAAGCGGACAACGAGCAAGCATGCCAAGAGGCGTTGGACCTGTTAGATGAGAAGCGAGACATGGCTTTGGCTCGGTCGGCGATTTATCAACAAGACCTGCGGCATTATCATAGCCGCCGGGTTAAGACAAGAACCTTTCAAGAAGGCGATTTGGTACTTTGGCTCATTCAAGACCAGACTGATATGCACAAGTTATCCCCACCTTGGGAAGGGCCTTTTGTGGTCAGCAAAAATCTGCACAACGGATCATACTACCTCATTGAGGTTCGAGAAGACTCACGTAGCTCTGAGGGGGAGACCCGGCGGCCATGGAACATAGCTCTCCTACGGCCTTATTACACTTAAAGCCATAGGCTTTTCATATGTACATATTTTAACAATGTATATATTATGATCAATATAATAAACCGGCATCCTTGCTATCAAGCAGGGCCTCCGCCGTTTTTTCCTTCAAATATCTGTTAACTTGGGGGCTTCCTGTTCAAACATAGGTGTATTCACCAAAGAGAACATAGCGTTACTACCCTCTTGATGCGGCTATCATGCCTTGGGGGCTTCCTGTTCAAACATAGGTGTATTCACCAAAAAGAACATAGCGTTACTACCCTCTTGATGCAGCTATCACGCCACAACAAAGCTTGGGAGCTTCACACCCAAGGGGCCAAAGAGAGTCTTGTTGCTACGCACAACTCAAACATAGGCACTCATTGAGCACAGCTCACAAAGTTACTTGGGGGCTCTTTGCGTCAAATACCAAAGAGTTTGAAAGGACCCTTGTAGCTGGGTATCGACCCACGGCTTGGAAGCCTGGTGTATTCACCTAAAACCCCGGGTTAACCTGCCTTCATCAAGTAAGCCACTCCTATCCAGGTAATCCTGGCACGACCAGTCGAACGTTTGACAGTTACTCTCATTGAGACCATCAACTTGTCAAAGTTAAAATGATGATTGGTTAGTTGGAGGGCCATCTTAAAAGGCTTTGCCAAAATGTTTTAACTCAGTGGCCTGGCAGCCCATGAAAAGCCTCGATTTGGGCCTGGTAGCCCTCGAAAAGCCTCGACTACAGTTTTTTGTTTGCTTTTTTGCCAAGTTTTTGTTTTTTGTGAGGTCTACGTTAAATCGGAGTTTTTTAACTCGGCATGGCTTACGGATCTTCTGTTCAAGTAAACAATTAAAGGTAATCCGGCATCCTTCAAAACCGGTCTGGCTTTGATGCTTTGTCTCCAGCAATCGGCCAGCGTTCATCACAACCTGGTTCTATATCATATATATACCAACATGGTACGGTGGAGGTTGGGTTTTCACCCTTCTTCAAATCACGATTGGTAAACCGACAGCAATGTTTTATATTACAGGTATGATTTATTATTGCTGCAACCATAGTTGCTTACCAAGTTGGATATTTTGACCCGTCCGGTGGTAAACCGCCTGGACAAATTTTCCTTATGCAGACACAAGGATTGCATAATATTGTAAAAATACATAAGCCAGTACTGAAATTCTCATGACAAATCAACGCAAAGTGTATCCCAGTGCACGATGGCAACGGATCAAAGTATTTTTACTAGCCTATTACAAGGCGCTTGAAGGCCCAAAATTTGGTGTTTCTAGTAGAACAAGGTTTATCAAGCATCACTATGATGGCCGGATCAAGTTTCATTACCATGTTGATGCGATGTTGATGGGTCATCTGGCGTCGGCTCAGCTTCCTCCTCCCCACCTAGCGGTTGGAAGTTTGTAGTGGTCCAGTTAATCTGGGTTAAGGCCTGAAAGATAGCTTCTTCACTGATAAGTTCTGACAGATCAATGTCAGGGGCATAAGTATGCTTATGGTTTCCTGGAATAAGATTTTGCGCCTCCGGAATGACAGGGTTAATCCGTTTGTTGTTGGCATCATAATAAGACCGGTGGACCGTCAAGTTAGCATCTTCTGCCAGCTGACTCGCCAGAGGACGCATTTCCCTTGTCACTCTTTTAAGGGCTGCATCATCAAAATCTGCCCCGTTTTCTTGTGTGCTTGGAAAGCCTTTGGCAAGGTCAACCGGATCCAAGTCAGCTATCCACGCTTTGGCTCGGGTAAGTGCCAACAAAGCGCTAGCCCTGGCAGCAGATCGCTTCACCTCTTCTAGCTGTGCTAGCACCATGGATAGCCTTGCAAGAGTGTCCTTTATCAGTGTTGGGGCCGGATTGTCATAGGATGCTACGCAGATAACCCGTTGAGCACCGGTGTATAGTTGTTCAAGAAGAGTATATGCTGCTTTCAGCTTCATCCGTACATCTGAGCCCAGATGAGTAATGCGGCTACCTGCAATGGTTTAAGAATTTCATATTTCAACCGACACCTTGCAAGATTGATATTTCAGATACCTTGCCAGAAGTACTTACCAAATACTGCGGAGGTCATGGCATTCACTTGACGTTTCAACCCAGAAAGTTCTTCTGCCACCGGTTTAAGAGCAGATTCGGCATCTTCAGCCCGTTTCAGCAATGTGCCCTTCTCAGTGTCCCAATTGGCACGTTCCGTCTTGAATTCTTCCTTCAGCCATTCCATGGAAGTTAAAGCAACTTGAAGTTCATCTTTGGCTTTGGAAGATTCTTCTTGATGAGATTTGATACTCTCTTGAAGATCAGCAATCTGCATCCGTTGATGGTTTATGTCAGCCTGCCAAAATCAAGAGGAGCATTTCAATATTTTATCAAAAGTCCCAAGCATACAACTGGTTCTACACTTGGCACTTGGGGGCTAATGCGGATTGCTTCTTTCTTACTACTTATTCAAAGTCCCAAGGATTCATACAAGTTTCAATCCTGGCACTTGGGGGCTAATGCGGATTGCTTCTTTCTTACTACTTATTCAAAGTCCCAAGGATTCATACAAGTTTCAATCCTGGCACTTGGGGGCTAATGTGTATCTGTTCAAACTACTTAACAGTCAACAATGTGCAGTTTGGAAATTCGAAGTCCCGGTTTGTTTTTACAAGCTAAACCGACCCTTGGGGGCTACAGGATACAAGGCAGATAAAATACAATGATAAGGAGGAAAAGGTTTACCTCATAACGTTCCTTCATCAGATTTACCAAGTCAGCCTCATTGTCTCGGCTTGTATAAAGCCGGTTCAAGAATCCGAAATGAAGATCCTGGGCAGAAAGATTAGCATATTTTGACATATCAGTTTCCGTCTTCTTCTTACCCATTGAAATAAACTCATCCTTGGCGGTATGTTTTGCCAAGACAACTGGATCGCCCAGAGCAGTATAAGCAGTGCCAGTAATAATAACGTCATCGTCTTTGGCTGGGCTTGGCGGATTAGCACTTGACTTCAGTGGATCAGCAATCGGACTTGCAGGCATAGCATGTGGACTTGAGGTATTCTCATGTATGGCCGGATCAGCTTCCGGCGGATTAGCATTGATAGTTGGCTCTGGCGGGACAAAATCATCCATGCGATTATCAAGATTTTTATCAAGATCCTCAGGAGCTTTCTCTGGTTCAACTTCACCGGTAGGGGCACTGGTCTTGGCCTTCTTACTCAAACGAGCTTGAGCACTAATATTAAAACAAAGATTAGCATGGTCAACTAAGTTATGAAAGAGAAGGGAAGACTACATACTTACCCAGGGACGGTTTTCAGTAGAGGCAGTTGAGTGGTTGATGAACCGCCAGACGAATTAGAAGATGCCTGATAATTTGAATCAGATGAATTGAGAGGGCATCGGAAGAAACCTTTCAAAAGATAACGTTTTTCAGGAGAACAAGCAACCTCTGGACGACGTTTCCGGTTTGGAGTATGAGGTAAACCGGAAGAAGTGACCTGTTGACCACTGTGCCGGGTTGTGCGACGCCCTTCGGTTTTCTGTGTCTTCAAAGAAAGTTTTTGATCCAAATGAGCAACAGGGTGAGAGCATTTCACTTTTCGAACTGCACGGCGAAATCGCTGAACCGACACAAGTTCTGAGTCAGAAGAAAGACAAATTACCTCAACATGATCTGCGTGGCTGGCCTCTGCATCATCCTGGGAGTAATCATTATCAGTAAAATATATGGATAGAAGTCAAGGGAGTCAAACTTTACCTCTTCAGCCGAGTCATCGACATCTTCTGTCGGTTCCGAAGACTCAACAGTTTTCTTTTTGGCAGCTTTCTTGATGACCTTGGTCTTACCACGAGGAGCCTAAGCTACTTTGTCTTGAGATTTCCTTTTCCAAAAGGAGCTACTGGCCTATGGGATTGCACAAAAGGATTATTATAGTAGTGTCAAAGCGGAGAAGGACCAGGAAAAGTACAAGGTTAAAATCTTTACCGCTGGCAGTTTGTTGGAGGCGTAAAAAGGACGCAGACCAATTTCAGTACATACGGTGAGCGGTTCGTCAAGTAATTTCTTTACACTTTCACTGACTTCATCATCAGTCCGTTCTATTTCATTAAACCGTCGTGGATCATTGGTGTTGCCGGTATATTCAAACATCAATCCGGGCCGGCGGCTTAAAGGAAGAATACACCATGAAATCCAGCAACGAATGAGACCAACACCAGTTAAACCGTTGGCAAGGAGAGCCCGGTGTTTGGCGAGTTGAGGTGCATAGGCTTGTCGATCTTTGGCAGGAATCTCTGAGGTAAAGGGTGATTATTGCTGAGCTGGTGCGGACGGTAGCCCGACAAGGGATTCTCTTCAGCAGGGGCAGTATTCTGACAGTAGAACCAGGTTTGGTTCCAGTCTTTTGGATGGCTGTGAAGTTTGGCATGAGGAAAATCAACCTCTTTCCTCTTTTGGATTGACACACCGCCAAGTTCAGTATTAGGTCCATCAGAAAATTCCGTCCGGCGGTTTAAGTGAAAGAGATCTAGAAAGAGGTCGATAGTTGGTTCTTCTTGCAGATAAACCTCACAGAATACTTGGAAATTGCATATGTTGGACACAGAATTTGGTCCAATATCTTGAGGATGAAGTTGGAGCCTGGCAAGAACGTCCCGGAAAAACCTTGATCAGGGAGGACTGAAACCTCGAGCTAAATGTTGCAAGAATACAATCACTTCTCCATCTTGAGGTTCAGGGGGGCACTCAGGGCCAGGAACTCGCCAATGGAGGATATTTTTTGAAGCTAAAGCGCCAGTGGTGACATATTCATTGATTTGCGTTTCTGTGATCCGAGACAGAACCCAGTTGCAAGCAGCAAATTGCCTCGTCATCTTACAAAGTCTGTAAAAGGAAAATGGACGGTTTACGATTGGCGGTTCGTATGTGTTTGTCAAATATTAAACCAGCAATTCAAGGTATACGTATGAAGTAAACCGGGCATGCCTGTTCAAAGTCTAGATGGCGGTTTAAGAGAGGGCTAATGACATACGACGGATTATCAACACTAAAGGATAAACCGCCCTTTGGAGGCAGAACCCTGAACTGAAAATTTGTTAAGTGTTGTGGAAACAAGTTTCATAAGAAGGTGATATAATTTTGGATCTACCGTTGTTCAAGTGACAAAATTTTCTGAGTTGTACAATGGTGCTAAACAGAACAAAGAAGATTCAGATAAGGATTTACACAGGAGCAGTAAGATGCTGTAGTATGGCAGATTAAAAGCTATAGATCCGGCTGCAAGTGGAAATTATCAGGTTTATCTAGATTTAGTATGATACTCAAGGAAAAGCAGAGGAAGGGCTGATGAACACTGACGAACACCGAAGAAGCTTCGAAACCCTAATATAGATTCAACACACAACAGAAAGGAGTATGTACCAGGGACACGCTGCGGCGGAGTATCTTCAGAGATCTGGTACGAACAGGGTGATGCAGCGGCCTAGTTGGTGCGGACTGGAAGATCAACAACGACGGCGGCGACGATACTTGAGGCCTTCGGGTCGCGAGGAAGAAGACGATGCGGTTTGGAAATGGGGGAAATGGAAGGTGCCCCAGTCTTATTTATAAGGAAGTGGGATAAAACAGCAGGCGCGAAAATCGAGGAGTCGGAAGCGGCAAAAGAGGATGCAGCTGTCGCCTCGATTTTCAGGAAACTAATTAAAGAGAAGGGAATCTTTATAAAACTTTTTATACAGGGATGATGTCACAATGATTTACTACAGTAACAGAAGATGACGTCATGGCGATTCACCAAAGTCCACAGGGAGACAATATGGCGGTTTACGAGAATTGCCAGAAATTCAAGGATTGAAGACTGACATGAACAGGTTCAAATCAATCTGGGGCCTAATGTTGTGGATATAACTACTAAGGGTAAACCGCCCAGGAGGGGCCGGTTCACCTTCACCTATACTGAAGCCCAAGGGAACCCAGAAGATGGCGCTTTACGGATGAGGCGTAGAGGCCCGGAGCCCGCAGGCGATTTAGGGCCCATGATAGTAAACCGCCATGATTGTATAAACTTGCATTGTAAGATAGGAAAGAAGAGACCGAGGCGGACACTTGTATGAGCCAGCCTCGGGACTCTGTAAACCGGCCGGGGTCCTCCTGAGTATATAAAGGGGTGACCCGGTGGTGGTTTAGGGACAGAAAAAACAACAACTCGAAGCCAGACAAAGAGGATTCGCTCCCTAGTCTTCGAAACCCCAGCAATACCAATCACAACTAGACGTAGCTTTTACCTTCATCGAAGGGGCTGAACTAGTATAAAACTCTCGTGTCCCCTTGTCCGGTTTAACCCCTTCAAGCTAACCCGTAGTGATGGCTCCACGACTAAGTCCTTTCATGAGGACATCTGCCGTGACAATTCCACGACAGGTTCAGTTAACAGCCATCGATCAATCGCTCGGGTTCAGTAACGCATTGCCTGTAGTGCAATCGCTCGGGTTCAGTTAGAGCCCAACGCCTCGCTCGGGTTCAGTTAGAGCCAACGCCTCGCACACACGCGCGTATGTGTACGAGAGAAACGCGCATCGCTCGGCCCCCGCTCCCCGAAATTTTCCTCCCCCTCGCTTCTACCACGGTTTTTTCCGTCATGGACGGCCCAAAGAATGTCATGCAGCTGCGTCTCCGGCCCGCCTAGGACGAAAAGCCCATTTTCTGTCATGATTTTTTGTCATAGAAGTAGGAGCCCACCACATCTATGATGATACCTGGTTTTGTCACAATTATCGTCATAGAAGTATCATATGTATGACAGAATTTTTTTTCGTTCGGCCCAAAATGTCACGGATGTGTCTTTTTTTGTAGTGAAGAACCGAACCCTCCTTACCACTGAAGTGCTGGACACTCCGCCGGACTCTAAGTCTGAACTCTCAAGGGCCGTGTCAAGCGGGCACCGCCCGGAGGCTCCAACTTGGGACAGCCCCACAGACTCTCGTTTCTCTGTCCAACCTTAGCTTTTAAACGAGGCTCTGGACTTAATGCGATCCCTCGCCATTGCAGAGGAATCGTTTCCGAACTACGCCCAGCCCGGACTAGGGGCGGAGAGCGGGGAATTTTATATCCCACCCACCACCCACTTCATAGCCACTGTCGAAGTTCTAACCGACATGCTGGACCATGCCTCCAACGACATCGACGGTATGGACGACGATGCCGGAGATGAATAAGGCCAAAACCCTTTGTTTACCGGACAATGGACGGCCACCTCCACATACGACGTGTACATGGTGGACACACCCAAAGAGGATGATGACGACGGCAAGAAGGATCCGGTTGAGGACAAGCCTGCCGAAGCCCCTCCAAAGCATTGACGTCAGCGGTGCCGCTCAAAATCACATTGCGACAAAGACGACAATAACGGCGCCGAAGACAATAATACTCCGGAGAACGCCGAAGCCCCTGAAGCCCCTATAGAGCCAACATCCGAACATGATGATTGGAAGGATGGGCAAGTAAACCCCGAAAATCCTATCGAGAACGAGGACTCGGAAGACAGTAACTACCTACCAAACTCCAAGTGGATACGAGCCTCGGCAACAAAGATTTTATCATGCTGGAGGAACCCCTCGAACAAAAGCGCTTTAAGCGCCGGCTAATCGCCACTGCAAGAATCCTAAAAAAGAAGCAGCAACAACGTCAGGCTGATTAGGATTTTCTCAATGACAGATGGACTAACGTCCTGGTAGCCGAGGAATACGTCCTCGAATGCCCAACAAAGATCTACCTAAAGCGCAAGCTGCTACCCCAATTTGACGATGAGGCACTGGAGCCCATACCGCCAACACGTGATGCTGCTGACAGACCTGACCGACCACCGCGTGGCCGGGACAGAGAGGCAATTCAAGCCGAGCACCAGCCCGCACCACCTTGCCATAAAAGCAGGGGAACAACGGCTCTAGAATACACATATGACCTACGACATGACCTGGACAATAGAGCCAGCCAAACCAAATCAATATATGGATCAAGGGGATGTGCCCCAGCGTGAGAGGACGGTCGTCAGGCCAGGCGCGACAAGCACAACCTCACTCAGGCCGAAAATCACATACGGACTTCATCCGGACTGCGTCGCGACATTGCCCGATACAGAGGAGCTGCACACCCTCTATGCTTCACCGATGAGGTAATGGAGCACCAGTTCCTAGAAGGGTTGAAACCTGTGAACATCGACTCATACGATGACACGACGGATCCCTCAGTCTGATTGAAGATTTTCTTCTCCACATACACATGGCTCGCGGTGACGACCTACATGCCATCAAATATCTCCCCTTGAAACTTAAGGAACCACCACGGCACTGGTTAAACAGCCTGCCAGAAAATTCTATTGGCAGCTGGGAAGATTTGGAAGATGCCTTTAGAGACAACTTCAAAGGTACCTATGTACGGCCCCCGGACGCCGATGACCTCAGTCACTTAGTCCAACAGCCCGGAGAGTCAGCCAGAAAATTTTGGACCAGGTTCTTAATTAAAAAGAACCAGATTGTCGACTTCCCAGACGCTGAAGCCCTAACGGCCTTTAAACACAGCATCTGCGATGAATGGCTCGCCCGACACCTTGGCCAAGAGAAGCCAAAGTCCATGGCAGCCCTTACAGCACTCATGACCCATTTTTGCATGGGAGAGGATAGCTGGTTAGCCCGTAACAACAACGGTGCCAGCGACCCTGGTACTTCCGAAACCAGAAATGGCAATGGCAGGCCCTGATGCAACAAACACAAGCATCGAAGCAACAATAGCAATATCGAAGACACGACGGTCAACGCCATATTCAGTGGCTCCAAATCCGGTCAGCGGAAGAAGACATTTAAAAGAAATAAAGATGGCTCATCTAGCCTGGACCGACTACTAGATCGACCCTGCCAGATTCACGGCACCCCGACAAGCCTGCCAACCATACTAACAGAAGTTGTTAGGTCTTCAAACATGCTGGTAAGCTGAACATCGAACATAAGGAGAAGGGGTCGCCCAGCGAGGAGGACGACGAGGAGCCTCACCCACCGAATACAGGGGGACAAAAGAAATTCCCCCCGAGGTCAAAATGGTGAACATGATATACGTGAAGGAAATATGCCCTAGAGGCAATAATAAAGTTGTTATTTATATTTCCTTATATCATGATAAATATTTATTATTTATGCTAGAATTGTATTAACCGAAAACTTAGTACATGTGTCAATACATAGACAAACAAAGTGTCCCTAGTATGCCTCTACTAGACTAGCTCGTTAATCAAAGATGGTTAAGTTTCCTAGCCATAGACATGTCTTTTCATTTGTTGAATGGGATCACATCATTAGAGAATGATGTGATGGACAAGACCCATCCGTTAGCTTAGCACTATGATCGTTTAGTTTATTGCTATTGCTTTCTTCAAGACTTATACATGTTCCTATAACTATGAGATTATGCAACTCCCGAATACCAGAGGAACACTTAGTGTGCTATCAAACGTCATAACATAACTAGGTGATTATAAAGATGCTCTACAGGTGTCCCCGATGGTGTTTGTTGAGTTGGCATAGATCGAGATTAGGATTTGTCACTCCGTGTTTCGGAGAGGTATCTCTGGGACCTCTCGGTAATGCTAATCACTATAAGCCTTGCAAGCAAAGTGACTAATGAGTTAGTTGCGGGATGATGCATTACAGAACGAGTAAAGAGACTTGCCGGTAACGAGATTGAACTAGGTATGATGATACTGACGACCGAATCTCAGGCAAGTAACATACCGATGACAAAGGGAGCAACGTATGTTGTTATGCGGTTTGACCGATAAAGATCTTCATAGAATATGTAGGAACCAATATGAGCATCCAGGTTACGCTATTGGTTATTGACCGGAGATGTGTCTCGGCCATGTCTACATAGTTCTCGAACCCGTAGGGTCTGCACGCTTAACGTTCGATGATGATTTGTATTATGAGTCATGTGATTTGTTGTACCGAAGGTTGTTCGGAGTCCCGGATGAGATCAGGACATGACGAGGAGTCTTGAAATGGTTGATACATAAAGATTGATATATTGGAAGGTTACATTCGGACACCGGAAGTATTTCGGGTGGTTTCGGATAAAACTGGAGTGCCGGAGGGGTTACCGGAACCCCCCGGGGAAGTAATGGGCCTTAGTGGGCCTTATGGGAGAGAGAGGGCAGCAGCCAGGAGGTAGCGCACCCCCTCCAAGGGGAGTCCGAATAGGACTAGGGGAGGGGGCGTGGCCCCTCTTTCCCTCTCCCTCTCCCTCTCCTTCCTTCTTCTCCTACTTGGACTAGGAAAGGGGGGACCGATTCCTACTTGGAATCCCCTCTTGGGCGCGCCCCCTTAGGGCCGGCCGGCCTCCTCCTCCCCTCCTTTATATACGGGGGAGGGGGGCACCCCATAGACAAACAAGTTGATCTTTAGCCGTGTGCGGTGCCCCCCTCCATAGTTTTACACCTTGGTTATATTGTCGTAGTGCTTAGGCGAAGCCCTGTGTCGGTAACTTCATCATCACCGTCAACACGCCGTCGTGCTGACGGAACTCACCCTCAGCCTCAGCTGGATCAAGAGTACGAGGGACGTCACCGAACTGAATGTGTGCAGATCGCGAAGGTGCCGTGCGTTTAATACTTGATCGGTTGGATAGCGAAGACGCTCGACTACATCAACCATGTTACTAAACACTTCCGCTTTCAGTCTACGAGGGTACGTATGTAGACACACTCTCCCCCTCTCGTTTCTATGCATCTCCTAGATAGATCTTGCATGATAGTAGGATTTTTTTGAAATACCGCGTTCCCTAATAGTGGCATCCGAGCCAGGTCTATGCGTAGATGTTATATGCACAAGTAGAACACAAAGAGTTGTGGGCGATAATAGTCATACTTCTTACCAGCATGTCATACTTTGATTCGGCGGTATTGTTGGATGAAGTGGCCTAGACCGACATTACATGACCGCATTCATGAGACTGGTTCTACCGATGTGCTTTGCACACAGGTGGCTAGTGGGTGTCCGTTTCTCCAGCTTTAGTTGAATCGAGTTTGACTACGCTCGGTCCTTGTTGAAGGTTAAAACAACACACTTGACGAAAAATCGTTGCGGTTTTGATGCGTAGTTAAGAACGGTTCTTGCTAGAAGCCCGTAGCAGCCACGTAAAACTTGCAACAACAAAGTAGAGGACGTCTAACTTGTTTTTGCGGGGATTGCTGTGATGTGATATGGTCAAGGCGTGATGATATATAAATTTTTGTATGAGATGATCATGTTTTGTAACAGTTATCGGCAACTGGCAGGAGCCATATGGTTGTCACTTTATTGTATTAAATGAAATCGCCATGTAATTGCTTTACTTTTCCACTAAGTGGTAGCAATAGTCGTAGAAGCAATAGTTGGCGAGACGACAATGATGCTACGATGTGATATGGTGATCATGACGGTGCTTTGGAGATGGAGATCAAAGGCACAAGATGATGATGGCCATATCATATCACTTATATTGATTGCATGTGATGTTTATCCTTTATGCATCTTATTTTGACTAGTATGGCGGTAGCATTATAAGATGATCTCTCACTAAATTTCAAGGTATAAGTGTTCTCCCTGAGTATGCACCGTTGCTACAGTTCGTCATGCCGAGACACCACATGATGGTCGGGTGTGGTAAGCTCTATGTTCACATACAACGGGTGAAAGCCATTTTTGCACAAGCAGAATACTCAGGTTAAACTTGACGAGCCTAGCATATGCAGATATGGCCTCGGAACACTGAGACCGAAAGGTCAAGCGTGAATCATATAGAAAATATGATCAACATAGTGATGTTCACCATTGAAAACTACTCCATCTCACGTGATGATCGGACATGGTTTAGTTGATATGGATCACATGATCACTTAGATGATTAGAGGGATGTATATCTAAGTGAGAGTTTTTTAGTAATATGATTAATTGAACTTTAATTTATCATGAACTTAGTACCTGATAGTATTTTGCATGTCTATGATGTTGTAGATAAATGGCCCATGCTACTGTTCCTTTGAATTTTAATGCGTTCCTAGAGAAAGCTAAGTTGAAAGATGATGGTAGCAACTACACGGACCGGTCCCGTAACTTGAGGATTATCCTCATTGCTGCACAGAAGAATTACGTCCTGGAGGCACCGCTAGGTGCAAAGCCCGTTGCAGGAGCAACACCAGATGTTATGAACGTCTGGCAGAGCAAAGTTGATGACTACTCGATAGTTTAGTGTGCCATGCTTTACGGCTTAGAATTGGGACTTCAACGATGTTTTGAGTGTCATGGAGCATATGAGATGTTCCAGGAGTTGAAGTTAATATTTCAAGCAAATGCCTGAATTGAGAGATATGAAGTCTCCAATAAGTTCTATAGCTGCAAGATGGAGAATAGTTCCGTCAGTGAACATATACTCAGAATGTCTAGGTACCACCACCACTTGACTCATCTAGGAATTAATATTCCTGATGATAGTGTCATTGACAGAGTTCTTCAATCACTTCCACCAAGCTACAAAAGCTTCATGATGAACTATAATATGCAAGGGATGGATAAGACAACTCCCGAGCTCTTCGCAATGCTAAAGGTTGCGGAGGTAGGAATCAAGAAGGAGCGTCAAGTGTTGATGGTCAAAAAGACCACTAGTTTCAAGAAGAAGGGCAAAGGGAAGAAGGGGAACTTCAAGAAGAACAGCAAGCAAGTTGTTGCTCAAGTGAAGAAGCCCAAGTTTGGATCTAAGCCTGAGACTGAGTGCTTCTACTGCAAAGGGACTGGTCACTGGAAGCGGAACTGCCCCAAGTATTTGGCGGATAAGAAGGATGGCAAAGTGAAAGGTATATTTGATATACGTGTTATTGATGTATACCTTACTAATGCTCGTAGTAGCGCATGGGTATCTGATACTAGTTCTGTTGCTCATATTTGCAACTCGAAATAGGAGCTACAGATTAAACGAAGATTGGCTAAGGACGAGGCGACAATGCGCGTGGGAAATGGTTCCAAAGTCGGTGTGATCGCGGTCGGCATGCTACCTCTATATCTACCTTTGGGATTAGTTTTAGGCCTAAAAAATGGTTATTTGGTGCCAGCGTTAAGCATGAACATTATATCTGGATCTTGTTTGATGCGAGACGGTTATTCATTTAAATCAGAGAATAATGGTTATTCTATTTATATGAGTAATATCTTTTTTGGTCATGCACCCTTGATGAATGGTCTATTTTTATTGAATCTCGATAGTAGTGATACACATATTCATAGTATTGAAGCCAAAAGATATATGTTTAATAACAATAGTGCAACTTATTTGTGGCACTGTCGTTTAGGTCATATTAGTGTAAAGCGCATGAAGAAACTCCATGCTGATGGGCTTTTGGAATCACTTGATACTTGCGAACCATGCCTCATGGGTAAGATGACTAAGACTTCGTTCTCTAGAACAATGGAGCGAGTAATAGACTTATTGGAAATAATACATACTGATGTATGCGGTCCAATGAGTGTTGATGCTTGATACGTCTCCAGCGTATCTATAATTTTTGATTGTTCCATGTTATTATATTATCAACCTTGGATGTTTTATATGCATTTATATGCTATTTTATATGACTTTTGGGACTAACCTATTAACCCAGAGCCCAGTGCCAGTTTCTGTTTTTTCCTTGTTTTAGAGTATCGCAGAAAAGGAAAATCAAACGGAGTCCAATTGACCTGAAACTTCACAGAACTTATTTTTGGACCAGAAAAGCCCACGGAGTATCGGAGTTGGACCAGGAGAGTCCCGGGCTGCCCACGAGGGTGGGGGGCGTGCCCCCTGCCTCGTGGACTGCCCGGAGGTCCACCGACGTACTTCTTCCTCCCATATATTCCCATATACCCTAAGAACTTCGGGGAGTAGAATAGATCGGGAGTTCCGCCGCTAGAAGCCTCCGTAGCCACCGAAAACCAATCTAGACCCGTTCCGGCACCCTGTCGGAGGGGGGGGGATCCCTCTCCGGTGGCCATCTTCATCATCCTGGTGCTCTCCGTGACGAGGAGCGAGTAGTTCTCCATCGGGGCTGAGGGTATGTACCAGTAGCTATGTGTTTGATCTCTCTCTCTCGTGTTCTTGAGGTGGTACGATCTTGATGTATCACGAGCTTTGCTATTATAGTTGGATCTTATGATGTTTCTCCCCCTCTACTCTCTTGTAATGGATTGAGTTTTCCCTTTCAAGTTATCTTATCGGATTGAGTCTTTAAGGATTTGAGAACACTTGATGTATGTCTTGCGTGGGATACCCGTGGTGACAATGGGGTATTCTATTGATCCACTTGATGTATGTTTTGGTGATCAACTTGCGGGATCCACCCATGAACCTATGCATAGGGGTTGGCACATGTTTTCGTCTTGACTCTCCGGTAGAAACTTTGGGGCACTCTTTGAGGTTCTATGTGTTGGTTGAATAGATGAATCTGAGATTGTGTGATGCATATCGTAGAATCATACCCACGGATACTTGAGGTGACATTGGAGTATCTAGGTGACATTAGGGTTTTGGTTGATTTGTGTCTTAAGGTGTTATTCTAGTACGAACTCTAGGGCTGTTTGTGACACTTATAGGAATAGCCCAACGGATTGATTGGAAAGAATAACTTTGAGGTGGTTTCGTACCCTACCATAATCTCTTCATTTGTTCTCCGCTATTAGTGACTTTGGAGTGACTCTTTGTTGCATGTTGAGGGATAGTTATATGATCCAGTTATGTTATTATTGTTGAGAGGACTTGCACTAGTGAAAGTATGAACCCTAGGCCTTGTTTCAACGCATTGCAATACCGTTTACGCTCACTTTTATCATTAGTTACCTTGCTGTTTTTATATTTTCAGATTACAAAAACCTTTATCTACTATCCATATTGCACTTGTATCACCATCTCTTCGCCGAACTAGTGCACCTATACAATTTACCATTGTATTGGGTGTGTTGGGGACACAAGAGACTCTTTGTTATTTAGTTGCAGGGTTGCTTGAGAGAGACCATCTTCATCCTACGCCTCCTACGGATTGATAAACCTTAGGTCATCCACTTGAGGGAAATTTGCTACTGTCCTACAAACCTCTGCACTTGGAGACCCAACAATGTCTACAAGAAGAAGGTTGTGTAGTAGACATCAAGCTCTTTTATGGCGCCGTTGCCGGGGAGGTGAGTGCTTGAAGGTATATCTTTATATCTTGCAATCGAGTCTTTTAGTTTCTTGTTTTATCACTAGTTTAGTTTATAAAAGAAAATTACAAAAAAATGGAAGTTTGCCTCATACGCTTCATCTTTTTAATATCTTTCGTGAGTATGATGGAAAGGAAAATTGTGCCAAAGTGTTAGAAGAAGAATGCATTAAAATGTTTGGCACTAAATCTTTGAATGATGAGCATGATTGTAATGTTGTTAGTATGAACTCCTTGAATATCCATAGTACTAATGACGATTGCACTAGTTACGATGAAAATGTCTCCTATAAACATGCCAATTTTTGTGGAGTGCATTGGGTTTGCAAGTACACACCAAATAGGGAAGATAGATATTGCAAGAGGCATAAGCATTTAGAAACTAAATTGTTGCAAGAAAGGCTAGATGTTTGTGCTGAAAGATTCAATATTTATCGCCATCCTTGTGAACTTTGCAATGAACATGATCATTTAAAGCTCCAATGCTATTTGTTTCATGATCAAGTCGTGTCCAAAAATTGTGATAACTTGATTACCCTTGAGCATCATAAAGATCTTAGTCTTCTTTTGGGTTATGAAGAAATGAAACATATAACTGAGGGTATTCCAAAATTTAATCTCGATAAATTTCTTGATTTTGATCTAGAGGAAATTTATATGTATTTTGCGGTGAATTGCATTGAAAACCCTTATATTGCCAATTACATAAAGAAAAGAAAACAAATAGAAGATGAAGAGAATACTAATGAAAGGGAAGAGACTTCCCAATATCCTCCTATTATTTCTTATGATGAATCAGGTAACGAGGAGGAGCCTTCTATTCAACCAATCTCATTAATAAGGAGCTCCAAAAAGAGGATTGAACCCACACATGATGTGGTGAAGAAGAAGAAAATAAAAAGGAAGAGAGGTAAAAAGATATCTCTTCCAAATAATGCTGCTCCTATTACTGTTGTGCCTCATGAAAATATAATTGTGGAAGATGATGCACTTGATGATGATCTCGTTATGCCTATTGCTTGTTGTGATGATTATGATTGAGAAGATAATGATACTTCTTATGATCTTGAAAATCTTTTTGGCACTTGCTTGGAAGAATATGATAATTGCTATACTATTGGTGCTATCTATACTATTAATGATGAGGGCTTTTATGCTTATGATATGAAAAGGCCCAAGCTTGGGGATGCTATGTTTGATGAAGATGATGTTTTGAGAATATATTTGCTGCAATTAATGTTTGTCCCAAGCTTGGGGATGCTATGTTTAATGAAGTTGATATTTTTAGTCTCCCAAGTTTTGATATGCAAATTTATAATGATGATAGCATGCCTCCTACTTATGATGATTATATTGATGAAAGTGGGTTTGGAAGAGTGTCAACTTTAGGAAGTAATGATCCCACTATTTTTAAGGATGTTGAATCTTATTATGATAATTATGAAAGTGGATTTGGAGAGGTCATTGATAACCCACAAGTATAGGGGATCGCAATAGTTTTCGAGGGTAGAGTATTCAACCCAAATTTATTGATTCGACACAAGGGGAACCAAAGAATATTCTCAAGTTTTAGCAACTGAGTTGTTAATTCAACCACACCTGGAAACTTAGTATCTGCAGCAAAGTATTTAGTAGCAAAGTAATATGATAGTAGTGGTAACGGTAGCAAAAGATAACAGTAGTAAAAGTAATGTTTTTGGTATTTTGTAGTGGTGATAGCAATAGCAATGGGCAAGTAAATAAGCGAAGAACAATATATGGAAAGCTCGTAGGCAATGGATCAGTGATGGAGAATTATGCCGGATGTGGTTCATCATGTAATAGTCATAACCTAGGGTGACACAGAACTAGCTCCAGTTCATTGATATGATGTAGGCATGTATTCCGATCATAGTCATACGCGCTTATGGAAAAGAACTTGCATGACATCTTTTGTCCTACCCTCCCGTGGCAGCGGGGTCCTTACGGAAACTAAGGGATATTAAGGCCTCCTTTTAATAGAGTACTGGAACAAAGCATTAACACATAGTGAATACATGAACTCCTCAAACTATGGTCATCACCGGTAAGTATCCCGATTATTGTCACTTCGGGGTTAATGGATCATAACACATAATAGGTGACTATAGACTTGCAAGATAGGATCAAGAACTCTCATATATTGATGAAAACATAATAGGTTCAGATCTGAAATCATGGCACTCGGGCCCTAGTGACAAGCATTAAGCATAGCAAAGTCATAGTAACATCAATCTCAGAACATAGTGGATACTAGGGATCAAACCCTAACAAAACTAACTCGATTACATAATAGATCTCATCCAACCCATCACCATCCAGCAAGCCTATGATGGAATTACTCACGCACGGTGGTGAGCATCATGAAATTGGTGATGGAGGATGGTTGATGATGACGATGGCGACGGATTCCCCACTCCAGAGCCCCAAACAAACTCCAGATCAGCCCTCCCGAGAGGTTTTAGGGCTTGGCGGCGGCTCCGTATCGTAAAACGTGATGAATTCTTCTCTTTGATTTTTCTCTCCCCGAAACACAATATATAGAGTTCGAGTTGGAGTCGGAGGAGCTCCAGGGGGCCCACAAGGTAGGGGGCGCGCCCTAGGGGGGCAGGCGCCCCCACCCTCGTGGACAGGTGGTGGGCCCCCTGGCCTTCATCGTTTGTAGGTATTTTTCATATTTTCTGAAAAGTTGCTCCGTGAAGTTTCAGGTCATTCCGAGAACGTTTGTTTCTGCACATAAATAACACCATGGTAATTCTGCTAAAAACAGCGTCAGTCTGGGTTAGGTCCATTCAAATCATGCAAGTTAGAGTCCAAAACAAGGGCAAAAGTGTTTGGAAAAGTAGATACGACGGAGACGTATCAGTCATGACTTTATTTAGTGATGATTCCACTATCTTGGAAGAGGTTTCAGTCGATTATGATGAGAACAAAGTTGCTACTTATGATAATTATTGTGATGATACATATGCTATAAAAAGTAGTGATGATTATATTTATAAAACTTGTCATGATTATTGTCATGGTTTTGTCACGGCAGATGTCCTAGAGAAAGGACTTAGTCGTGGAGCCATTGCGACGGGTTAGCTTGAAGGGGTTAAAGCGGACACAGGGACACAAGAGAGTTTATACTAGTTCGGCCCATTCGATGAAGGTAAAAGCCTACGTCTAGTTGTGATGGAATTGATGGGGTTTCGATGACCAGGGAGCAAACAAGCTTCACCTATGTCTCGAGTTGTTGTCTGTCGTCCTTGAACCGCCGCCGGGTCGTTCCCTTATATACACGGGTGACGCCCGTCGGTTCACAGAGTCCCAATACCGGCTCATAGATGTGTCCGGTTTGGACTCTACTTATTCCTAACTTACAATACAAGTTAAATACTAACGCCATTTTACGGCTACAGGCCTTGAACTGGCTATGGGCCTTGAGCCCTCATCTGCCTTCTTGGGCTTTAACATACTTAACTACTGACGAAGTTAACCCGGCCCAGATAGGCCGGTTTACGCCCAGTAGTGATATCCCCAACATTAGGCCCCAGATTGATTTGAACATGTTCATGTCAATCCTTTGGCAAAAATCTTCATCTTTAATATCTTCTCATAGTTTGTTGAACCGCCGTGACGTCATCTTCTCTAGTCGTTGTAAACCGGCGTGACGTCACCTGTTATAAAGGACCTTAGTAGGTCTGCGACAATTAAGGCGACATCTTCGTTTCCAAACCCACGGTCCCTTGATTTTCGCGCCTGACAAATGTCCCTTGCCTTATAAATAGGACCGAAGGGTCATTTCTTTTTCCCCTCCGTGCCCTTCTGCTTCGTCTTCCTCGCGTCGCCCAGCTTCGGAGCTCCGCCGCCACCGTCAACCTCTGCATCAACCTTGGCCGCTGCATCAACCTGGGCGCACCAGAGTACCGCGGCAACCTTCCGCGTCTTTCTCATCTCCAGTAAATCTTCTGTTCTTTTCAACACAGATCTGCTCTAGGGTTTCATGTTCTTCTAGTGTTCATCGCCTGTTTCGTGTTCATACGATAGCTCCTAGATGCATCTGTGAATCCTTGCTCTGTGTAGCGGTAGGTTTTAGCATCCGCCTTCAGTTTCATGCCTCAAGACCATAGATCTATATGTATCTCTGCCCATTGATTCAGTACTGTTCTTTTTTGAACCTTGAATATTTTCCTTCTTTTCTGAACTTGCTTCAGATCCGTCGCTGTAGAGAAGTCTTGTGAAATCTGTTTCTGTAAACTTACTCATTTGCTTCAATGTTTAGACCAGGCGGTTTAACTTTGTAGAAAAAATTGCCAGACCGGTATATACCATTAGTCCCCTTGTTGAACCGCCAGATGTTGTTGCTTCATAAAACTCCAGTTTAGACAGATCTGTCTCCGGTTTAACATTGCACATACCAATGTACCTTAATCAATGCATTTTTGAACCGGGATCACCTACCTTGTAGATTTCATCATGGCCAAGCAAGTATATGAGTGCAACTGGGTTCCTTCTCGCGTCACAGAGGCTCAACTGGACGGCGCCTTAGGCAGCAAAGATACCATCCATTGGAGGGCTCCTGGCAAAGAATGCCCTCCCACACCTCAAGAAGGAGAGGTCGTCGTTTTCGTAGATCACTTAGCCCGGGGCTTTAAGCCGCCCGGTTCTAAATTTTACCGGGACGTTTTAGCCGATTTTCAACTCCGCCCACAAGACACTGGTCCCAACTCTGTTACAAATATGTGTCACTTCCAAGTGCTCTGTGAGGCGTTCTTTCAAGAGGAGCCCACAGTGGAGTTGTTCAGAGACTATTTCCATCTAAACCGCCGTACTAAGTTTTCTGATGGTTCCAATACGGAATTGGGCGGTGTGGCGATTCAGAAAAGGAAAGAAGTCACATACCCTCATGCCAAGCTGCATAGCCACCCCAAAGAGTGGAATCAAACATGGTTCTATTGCAAAGACACCTCCCCTGCTGGTGAAAATCCTTTGCCTGGCTTTCGTCTGGAGCGGCTTAGCAATACGCACCCCTTTCCGCAAAGGTTGACTGCCAAGGAGAGAAGCAAATACGCTCCTCAACTATCCAAGCTCAGAGCCTTTATGGCCAACGGTTTAACAGGGGCTGATCTCGCTCGCTGTTGGATATCATGGAGCATACTACCCCTTAGTCAGCGCTCCGGTTTGATGTGCGAGTATACTGCCAGTGTTGATGACCCACTGCGACATGCCAACATCCAACTCACCGACGAAGAAATCACAGAGGCTGTGAATAAGATGTTGAATGAACCAGAACACATCTGTGCTAAAACCGGCCTGCTTTCCTTCTGTGCCACCAACAAACCGCCAGCTATAAGAGTTTGATTTTTCTTTTTGCTGAATCTGTTATTGATATATCTGGTCATTGTTTAATATTAGTGTCTGCGTAACCAGGGCAATGATCCATTTTGGAGCAAGAAACTGCCGCAGGAGAAACCAGAAAAACCAGACAAACCGGAAAGAGCAACCCGGCAAAAGACTAAAGCTGTGAAGAAGACTGCCCACAGGAAAAGAACCACTGCATCCTCTAATCCGGCCCCTGATGATGATGTGGATAATCCGGACCTTGAGGTAGGGCTTGACTCACTTGGCTTATTTTTCATGCGTCTTATTGATGATGATATTTGTCAGGATGATGCCGGAGCCAGCCATGCTGATGCTGCAGAGGTAATTATTCTCTCTTCCGATTCAGAACCTTTGCCTTCACTAAAAATCCGTCAGGCAAACCGGGAAGTTAAATTTTCTCATCCTCTTGCTTATTTGGATCCCAAATTTCTTATGAAGACCCAATAGCACTAAGCTCGTCGCACAACCTGGCACAGCGGCCAGGTAGTTACCTCCGCCGGTTTACCGAATAGTCCGGTTCGGAAACGTTGTTCAGAGGTCTCTAATTTGCTTGTCAGTGCTTGTCCTAAAGCAGGCTGTTTTCGTCAACCTCTTAATCCATCTGACTCCGATTTTCAGGTTACTTCCCACTCATCCTCTGGCGAGTCATCGGCTTCTCAGCTGCCACCGCTCAAAATGGTGCTTGGGTAAGCCATACTTATCTTAATATGTCCGGTACATCACCTTGGAACATATGCTGTATTTGACTTTGTTATTCCTTTCAGGGCCAAGCCTAGGCCGAGAAAAAAATCTCGCCTGGATAAAGCGGCCGAGGAGGATGCCCTCCCTGAACCGGGCAAAACACCTGATCTTGAAGCAGCTATTCCTGAAGACATACCCAATGATCCACCGCAGCGAGATGACGATCTTATTGCTGAAGAGAGGCCTATTGATACCTCAAGTCCTGTCAATCAGCCCACAAGCTCCATCCGGATTGAGAAATCCATTGGTCCGACCAAGCCTATTGATAAGCCAACAGCCCCAGTGCAAACCGGCGATGCCAAGGATGATGAGGTTGTCATTACTGGCATTGGCCATACAGAGCCAAGCAATCCTGTCGCTTTGTCCAAACATACTGCCAAGGAAGAATTTGCTGCCTTTGGCAAAGGCAAGTGGAATGCTGATCTGGCGACTTACGCTGCTCTAAACGCCCAAGATATCCATTCCGGCTACTTGAACCGGCTGTATACCAGTCGTGACTATGAAGCCTGTCTGGTTAACATGATGAAAGATAAATATGAGGTAATTTCCATATGCTCTTTCCTGCTTGTATATTTCAATTCTTGTTGACGCTCCTAGCCCCCGAGGGCCGGTTTGGAATCTTCTTTCAAACCGGAACTTACTAATATAAATCTTAATGCTTTGAAATTTGCTGATGTAGTCCCCAAGGGACGGTTCAACTTAGCGTAGTTAAACCGGGACTTTAAGTAATTGAAATCGCCGCATCAGAATATATACGAGCAAATAGCCATTAGCCCCCAAGTGCCAAGTTGAATACTTGTATTGATCTTGGGACTTTGTAAGCAATTAAAAGAGGAAGATCGAATATGCATTAGCCCCCAAGTACCAAGTGCATAACTTGTTATGTGGTTGATACTTCAATCCTTGTACCATTTTGCTGAATCATATAACTGTCTGCATGCAGGCTGAGCTGAAGACGAAAGAAAGCCAAGTCGCCGATCTCCAAGAAAATCTGAAATCCCAACAAGTTGAAACCTCCAAAGCAAAAGAGGAATTAACCAGCGCTTTAAGCGCCATGGAACAGCTTAAGGAGAGCTTCAAGAAGAAGCAGGCGGATTGGGCCACTGAAAAATCCGCTTTAATCAAACGAGCAGAAGATGCCGAGGCTGCACTAAAACCGGTGGTGGATGAACTGACCAGAAAAGCGGCACGTGCATGCCATGACCACTGCTATCTTTGGTAAGCCGGTTTGACTTCTGAATTGATTCTGCCATCTTACAGAGCTGCCGGTTTGTTAACCCTTTATGATATTTCAGGGAAACGCATTGGTCACTTGGGGTCAGATGTGCGGAAGAAATTGAAAGCCGCCTACACATTGATCAAACAATTGTACACTAGTGCACAACGAATCATCTGTACTGCATCCCACAACAAGCCGGCGCCCACTTTGATTCAGGACACTCTGATGAAACTGTCGGTGCTTCCTGCCCGGGTTGAAGAGCTGAAGAAATCTGCTGCTCGAACAGGGTGCAATTAATGCCTTAATCCGGGCAAAAGCTTGGGTGCCGAATTTCGACCCTATTGAAGTGGCTCAGGGCTATCCCAGCTTGAAGGAAGACGGGTCAGAGTTTAGTGAAGCGGATCTGCGAGCAATAAACCGGGAGGTGCGTCCGCTAGCTTGTCAATTGGCTGAAGAAGCAGACTTGTCTCATTATCAAGCCCAATACGACAATCAAAACAAGCGAGTAGCTGCATCAATTCATGAAGCAGAAAATCTTATCCCTCCAATCCGTAAGCATACTTACGCTCCCGATATTGACCCGTCGTTGTTGATCCATGATGAAGCTGTCTTTCAAGCATTAATGGGAATCGACTGGACAACTGTTGATTTCCAGCCGCTGGGTAGAGAAACTGAAGCTGAAGCGGCGCGAAATGACCCACAACCATCAGGCCGGGCTGGTGACCAAGCTTGAACCGGAAGCCGGTTTAAAACTGCTTCTCCCTTGTGAAAAACAATGATCTTATTGTGGGCACCGTGTTGTCTTGTAATAGGCTAGCTAATACTTTTGATGCTGATATGCCTTCATGCATAATTACTGCAATTTGCTCTTCCTTTGGGTGATGAACTTTCCAAAGTACTTTCTGCAATAAAAATCTTAAAGCGCCACCGCGGTTGTACCGTCAGGCGGAATATGATGTCTACATACATGAAATCAAAACATCCGAAATTTTTAAGTATATGACCAAATTTTGAGTTACATAATACCTGCCATCGTTGGACGTGAAGTTGGCTTGGCCAATCTTGAAGCGGAGTTTTATAAACCCACACTGTTGGAGGAGATAGCAGCTCCTGTACATATATGATGCCGGTTGATCATGTAAACCGTGCCGAGTTACAATAAACACCGTGTTACTCCGTAATAGGATGTTAACAAAAAATCAAACCGAGCAAATAGTCTCCAGATTAAAATGGACCATGTTCCGTCAATAGATAGTGTGAACCGGTTTAAAATTTTGTCGGTTTAAAAAACGCAATAAAAAGAAAGAAATATCATTCAAAGAAAAGTGTAAAGCAAAGGCAATGACAAAACCGTTTGCAAAAAGAGGCTTATTTGAGCTGATCAGATGGCGTTACCATGGTCGAACACGACCAAGCTCCCGATAGGTGTAGCTATGGTTCAAGTCAGCCAGGTCCCCAAATGAAACCGTGGCATTTATGCCGATCAAGTGGCATGGCAATGGTTCAGGTTCGACCAAGCCCCCAAGTGATTCTGTGGCCTTAGGCCGATCAAGAGGCATGACTGGTTCAGACGTGACCAAGTCCCCAAGTGATCTGGTGGCTCTCGCCTATCAAGAGGTATTGCATTGGTTTGGACACGACCAAGCTCCCAAGTGATATAACATGATGCTTTTGAAAAGCTAACTCGAGGGGTAAACCGGAGGCCGCTTTAGAACAACTCCGTGTAACCACACATGATGTAAAAGAACAAATACCCCGCTTTAGCTGAGGTTCCGGTTTATTATATTTAATCATAATATATACATCATCGTAATATGTACATAAGTAGAGCCAATGGCTCAGGTATAGTAAGGCCGAAGATGAGCTATGTTCCACGGCCTGTTGGTCTCCTCCTGTGATGTACGTGAGTCTTTATGCTCTCGAATATCGATCAGATAGTATGATCCATTGTGCAGATTCTTGCTGACCACGAAAGGCCCCTCCCAAGGTGGGGATAGCTTATGCATATCAGTCTGATCTTGGATGAGCCGAAGCACCAAATCTCCTTCCTGAAAGGTTCTGGTTCTGACTCGGCGACTGTGATAACGACGAAGATCCTGTTGGTAAATCGCCAATCGGGTGGCTGCTATGTCACGCTCTTCATCCAACCGGTCCAAAGCATCTTGCCGTGCTGTCTTGTTGTCCGCTTCAACATAAGCCGTCACACGAGGTGAATCATGACGGATATCACTGGGGAGAACCGCCTCCGCTCTGTAAACCATGAAGAACGGTGTGTATCCTGTTGATCTGTTGGGTGTGGTATTGATGCTCCATAACATTGATGGTGATTCTTCTACCAAACAGCCCGGTGTTTCCTGCAAAGGAACCATAAGCGGGGGCTTGATGCCTCTCAAAATCTCTTGATTAGCCCTTTTTGCTTGACCATTGGACTGTAGGTGTGCCACTGATGAAATGTCAAGCCGGATGTGCTCCCGTTCGCAGAACTCCTTCATGGCACCCTTGGAAAAATTGGTACCATTATCTGTGATGATACTGTGTGGAAAGCCAAACCGGAAAATCACTTTTTTGATAAACTGAACCGCAGTGGCTGCATCACACTTGCTAACCGGTTCTGCCTCCACCCACTTTGTGAACTTGTCAACCGCCACCAGAAGGTGGGTCTTCTTATCTTTGGACCTTTTGAAAGGCCCAACCATATCCAGCCCCCAAGTCGCAAACGGCCAAGTAATTGGAATCATCCTCAATTCTTGAGCCGGCACATGAGCACGTCTTGAAAACTTTTGGCAACCGTCACATCGTCTGACCAGATCCTCCGCATCAGCATGAGAAGTTAACCAATAGAAGCCATGGCAAAACGCTTTAGCTACCAAAGATTTTGAACCGGCGTGGTGACCACAATCTCCTTCGTGGATCTCACGCAAAATTTCACAGCCTTCTTCAGGAGACACACAACGTTGAAACGCCCCTGATATACTGCAATGATGTAACTCGCCATTGACAATAGTCATGGACTTGGACCGTCGGGCTATCTGTCGGGCCAGAATCTCATCCTCTGGTAACTCGCCCCGGTTCATGTACGCCAGGTAAGGAAGCATCCAATCCGGAATGACATGAAGAGCTGCCACCAATTGAGCCTCCGGATCAGGAATAGCCAAATCCGCTTCACCAGGGAGCTTGACCAACGGGTTGTGCAGCACATCCAGAAAAACATTGTGCGGGACTGGTTTGCGCTGAGAGCGCAGCCGGCTTAAAGCGTCCGCCGCTTCATTCTTCCGTCGGTCCACATGGTCCACCTGATAGCCTTTAAAATGACCTGCAACAATATCCACCTCATGACGATATGCTGCCATGAGTGGGTCCTTGGAGTCCCAAGTGCCAAACACTTGTTGAGCCACGAGGTCCGAGTCACCGAAGCACTTAACTCGACTTAGGTTCATCTCCTTAGCTATCCGGAGACCATGGAGCAAGGCTTCATACTTAGCTGCATTATTAGTACAAGGAAACATTAAGCGGAGAACGTAACAAAACTTATCACCTCGTGGGGAAGTTAATACGACTCCAGCCCCCGAGCCTTCCAATTGCCTGGATCCGTCAAAATGGATGGTCCAATATGTGTGATCCGGCTTTTCCTCAGGTGCTTGCATTTCCGTCCAATCATTGATGAAATCAACCAGTGCTTGAGACTTCACCGTCGTCCGAGGCATATACTTCAATCCGTGCGGCCCAAGCTCTATAGCCCACTTGGCAATCCGGCCAGTCGCTTCCCGGTTCTGGATGATATCCCCCAAAGGAGCAGAACTGACCACCGTAATTGGGTGCCCTTGGAAGTATTGCTTAAGCTTCCGGCTTGCCATAAAAACTCCGTACACCAGCTTCTGCCAATGCGGATACCTTTGCTTGGACTCAATGTGCACCTCGCTGATATAATAGACCGGACGTTGAACCAGATGCTCCTTACCTGTTTCCTTTCGCTCAACCACAATAGCCACGCTGACTGCATGAGCATTAGCAGCAACATATAGCAGTAACGGCTCCTTGTCAATGGGAGCGGCGAGCACAGGTGGATTGGCCAATTGTCGCTTTAAGTCCTCAAATGCTTCATCAGCAGCAGAACTCCAGATGAACTGATCCGTCTTCTTCAACATCTGATACAAAGGGATTGCCTTCTCACCAAGGCAGCTGATAAACCGGCTTAACGCGGCAATCCGGCCTGCCAGGCGTTGAACATCGTTGATACACTTCGGTTTAGCCAGGGAGGTGATGGCTGTGATCTTCTCCGAATTAGCCTCAATTCCCTTGTTGGACACCAGAAAACCCAATAACTTGCCTGCCGGTACACCAAAGACACACTTGTCCGGATTAAGCATCATCTTGTACATCCTTAGGTTATCAAAGGTTTCCTTCAAATCGTCAACCAGAGTCTCCTTCTCCCTGGACTTAACCACGATATCATCCACGTAAGCATGCACATTATGGCCAATCTGCTTGTGAAGACAATTTTGTACACACCGTTGATAAGTTGCCTGGGCACTTTTGAGCCCAAAGGGCATAGACACATAGCAGAAGGCTCCAAAGGGAGTTATGAATGCCGTCTTCTCCTGGTCCTTAACTGCCATTTTGATCTGATGATAGCCAGAATATGCATCCAAAAAACTTAAACGCTCACAACTCGCCGTAGCATCAATGATTTGATCAATACGGGGGAGGGCAAAAGGATCTGCTGGACAAGCCTTATTAAGATCTGTGTAATCCACACACATGCGCCAGGTGCCGTTTTTCTTAAGGACTAGCACCGGATTGGCAAGCCACTCAGGGTGAAAAACTTCAACAATAAAACCAGCTGCTAAGAGCCTGGCTACGTCTTCTCCAATCGCCTTGCATCTTTCTTTGTTAAACCGGCAGAGGAACTATTTCACCGGTTTGTATTTAGGATCCACATTAAGGATGTGCTCAGCGAGTTGCCTTGGTACACCTGGCATGTCAGAGGGCTTCCATGCAAAAATGTCCCGATTCTAAAGGATGAACTTGATGAGCGCGCTTTCCTATTTCGGATCCAAGTTGGCACTGATGCTGAACTGCTTGGACGAATCGCCAGGTACGAAGTCAACAAGCTTAGTTTCTACTGCCGATTTGAACTTCAGGGCCGGATCATGCTCTGTAGTTGGCTTTTTTAATGGAGTCATGTCCGCCGGATCAACACTGTCCTTATAATACTTCAGCTCCTCGGTGGCACAAACCGACTCTGCGTAAGCCGCATCTCCTTCCTCGCACTCCAAAGCGATTTTACGGTTTTCGTGAACCGTTATTGTCCCCTTGTAACCCAGCATCTTGAGCTGCAAATACACATAACAGGGTCGTGCCATAAACTTGGCGTAGGCCGGTCGCCCAAACAGGGCGTGATATGGACTTTGGATTTTCACCACTTCAAACGTCAATGTCTCCGACCTGGAATCATGATCATATCCAAAGGCCACTTCTAGAGCTATCTTACCAACAGGATATGCTGACTTGCCATATACTACACCGTGGAACTCCGTATTAGACGGTTTGAGATTTTTATCTGTTAGTCCCATACGACGGAAGGTCTCATAGTATAAGATATTAATGTTGCTCCCTCCATCCATGAGCACTTTGGTGAACTTGTAACCTCCCACCTGAGGTGCCACCACCAGAGCCAACTGACCCGGATTATCAACCTGGGGAGGGTGATCCTCTCTGCTCCATATGATTGGCTGTTCAGACCAGCGTAGATAACGGGGCACGGCCGGTTCAACAGAGTTGACTTCCCGCCTCTGAACCTTCCGGTCTTGCTTGTCCAAGCTAGTGGTGAAGACATGGTACTGCCCACTATTCAACTGCTTTGGGTTGCTCTGGTAACCTGACTGTTGTTGCTGCTGGTTATAACCACCTTGGTTGTTCTGATTATTTTGATTATTATGTCCGCCCGGATTACCATTAAATCCTGAACCGGAATTTCCTCCACCATAACCCGGCTTGGATCCTGAGCCATCGCCGGAGCCGTGATCATACCGGAAAGCATTAGAATTCTTCAACTCCTGCATAATAAAGCAATCCTTCCAAAGGTGGTTTACTGGCACCTCCTTCGTCCCATGTCTTGGACAGGGCTGGCTCAGTAGATAATTTAGGTGATCCGGGTTAGGGTTGGGTGCCCCACTGTGATTTTTTGGTTTACCCTTGCGTCGCTGGCCATTGTCTTGCGCGTTGGTATTAGCCACAAAGTCCATGTTACCATCCACTTTACGCTTGCCTCCACCACCATTGCCTGCCCAGTGATGCTGCTGACCTTTGGAGTTGTTGTTCCTCTTTCCCTTCCCTGCCTTGTCATCATCAGATTCGGGATCCTTGGTACTATCAGAATCAGCATACTTTACTAAAGCATCCGTGAGGGTCCCCATGTCAGTGCAATGGCGCTTCATCCGTCCCAACTTCAGCTTTAGGGGCCCAAACCGGCAGTTGCCTTCTAGGGTTAAGACTGCGGTGTCAGCGTTGAAGTCTGACGAATGCAACACTTGTGAGACCCGGCGCACCCAATGAGTCGTCGATTCTCCTTCCTCCTGGACACAGGCAGCTAAGTCTACTATCAACATGGGCTGCTTATAGGTATCCTTGAAATTATTGATAAACAGGGCTCGTAATTGGGCCCATGAACTGATAGAATTGGCCGGTAAGCTTTTTAACCAAGTGCGGGCCGTTCCTTCAAGCATCATGGTGAAGTATTTCGCACATGCTACATCATCCACATCCAGCATCTCCATGGCCATCTCATAGCTCTCCACCCATGTCTCTGGGGGTTGATCCGCCGTGTAATTTGGTACCTTGCGCGGGCCCTTGAAATCCTTGGGTAGGCGCACATTGCGTAAAGCAGGGACAAGGCAAGGCACCCCCAAAGAGCTAAAAGTAACACCGGGTTCGACCGAAATAGTTGGACGAACCGGCATAAGCTGCCGAGCCTGATATTGTGCGGCTAACTCGGCCTCCCTGCGTGCTCGGGCCCGGTCCACCACTTCCTGAGCGTTATCAGCACCACCCGCCTGGTTGTTGCCGCGGGGTGCTCCACGTCGTTCATTACTTGATACTGCCGGTTCCTCCATACGCCTGCTATAGCTTTGGCTTGGGCGAGGGGTCGAGTGGATCCGGTCGCGGCTGTACGAGTATGCTTCCTGTTGGTCCAAAGCTGTCCTAAGAAGCTCCTTCACCCGTCGCGTCTCTATCGCCTGCGGTGAGCCACCTTCGATTGGAATGGCCTCCAGCCGTGTAGCAGCGGCAACGAGATTGTCCATTGGGTTGGAGTAGTGACCCGGAGGTGTTGAAACAGCCTGAGGTATAACGGTGTTTTGACGAGGCGGATCCATCCGACGAGGCTGAACCGGCGCACCGGTCCCAGGAGCTTCCGCCCGGTTTCCCTCCAGCGGATTACTGGTTCCTGCTCCCGGGGTGTTGAAAAGGTCTCTGGCCTCGAAAACCGGAGGCAAACGGGATCAGTAATTCCTCCTCATGACTTCATGCGACGCGTTCTGGTCCAACATGAGCATGTAGGCTTGTGCGTCTAGAGCGGCCCGCTCTATGGCCATCCTGGTATCCTCAGCTGCCAGGTCCGCCTTGGCCTGGGTGATTTGTTCCCTTACCTTTGCAATCTCCGCGTTGTGGACGTCCTAATCCGCCGGATTAGCTTCCGCCATAAGCACAGCCAATGCATCAAGTAGCTCTGATAGAACTTGAGCCAGTAGGCGCACAGGGCCTCTTGCCCCGACAGCTGTCGCCGCTGCTGAACCAGAGGTTGTTGCCGCAGTGGTCGAAGAATGAAGCGCTGCTTGTGTGCCGTCCATGAATATTCCAACTCGGTTGGGCAGATCAGAGGGGTCTGGAATACTGTCGCCGTCGGAACAGCACCCAATCCAGCCATCTTGTAGCTGATATAGAGATTCAGTTTCTCCGGTTGATGACTCATCGCCGGAGTAAATGACGGTCTCGCCGCCAGATCCCAATCCATCCTCATGACCTCCTCCATGGATGACTCCCACAAAGGCACGCTTCATGGCCGGTTTAACCCGGGCAGATCGCGCACGCTGAGCCGTTTCGACGAGGTCGGTGCAGATATCCGGCTCTGGGCCCGGTTCTCCGATCTTGCCGATGAAAACGTGTATGCCACCAAAGGGGACCCGGTACCCGTACTCAACTGAGCCGGCCTCGGGGCCCCAGCCTGCATCGTTGATGTAAAGCTTGCCGCGACGACTCATAGTCATCCGGCCTACGGTGTAGCCCTCGAGTCCTTCAAAGTGGCCCTCCAAGAACTTGAAACCATCGTGCGATAGCCCCACGGTTTAGCTTGAAGGGGTTTTGTCACAGCAGATGTCCTAGAGAAAGGACTTAGTCGTGGAGCCATTGCGACGGGTTAGCTTGAAGGGGTTAAAGCGGACACAGGGACGCAAGAGAGTTTATACTAGTTCGGCCCCTTCGATGAAGGTAAAAGCCTACGTCTAGTTGTGATGGAATTGATGGGGTTTCGATGACCAGGGAGCAAACAAGCTTCGCCTATGTCTCGAGTTGTTGTCTGTCGTCCTTGAACCGCCGCCGGGTCGTCCCCTTATATACAATGGTGACGCCCGTTGGTTCACAGAGTCCCAATACCGGCTCATAGATGTGTCCGGTTTGGACTCTACTTATTCCTAACTTACAATACAAGTTAAATACTAACGCCGTTTTACGGCTACAGGCCTTGAACCGGCTATGGGCCTTGAGCCCTCATCTGCCTTCTTGGGCTTTAACATACTTAACTACTGACGAAGTTAACCCGGCCCAGATAGGTCGATTTACGCCTAGTAGTGATATCCCCAACAATTATGATTACCCTTTTTCTGAAAATTACTCTTTTAATGTGGAAGCAATTTATAGTATTCGAGTCTCTTATGATACTCCCACTATTCCGAATAAGAAGAATTTTGCTTTTGTGGAGAGTAGAAAATTTTCTATGCTTGTAGATCATGAAAAGAATGCTTTCGGTGCTGGTTTATATTGTTGAATTCATTCTGATGCTACTGAAAATTATTATGAGGGAGGAATATATGCTTGCAGGAATTGCAATAATATCAAGTTTCCTCCCTATGTGCTTAAAGTTTCGAAGTTATCCTTGTTTTACCTTCCTATGCAAGTTGATTCTTGTTCCCACAAGTTGTTTGCTAATAAAATCCCTATGCATAGGAAGAGGGTTAGACTTAAATGTGCCAGTCATATTCTTCAAGATGCTCTCTTTATGTTTGATACGTCTCCAACGTATCTATAATTTTTGATTACTCCATGCTATATTATCTACTGTTTTGGACATTACTGAGCTTTATTATCCACTTTTATATTATTTTTGGGACTAACCTATTAACTGGAGGCCCAGCCCAGAATTGCTGTTTTTTTTGCCTGTTTTTGGGTTTCGAAGAAGAGGAATATCAAACGGAGTCCAAACGGAATGAAACCTTCGGGAACGTGATTTTCTCAACAAACAAGACCCGAGAGACTTGGACCGTACGTCAAGACACAAAAGAGGAGGCCACGAGGTACGGGGGCGCGCCCACCCCCACCAGGCGTGCCCTCCACCCTCGTGGGCCCCCTGTTGCTCCACCGACGTACTCCTTCCTCCTATATATACCTACGTACCCCCAAACGATCAGAGACGGAGCCAAAAACCTAATTCCACCGCCGCAACTTTATGTATTCACGAGATCCCATCTTGGGGCCTGTTCCGGAGCTCCGCCGGAGGGGGCATCGATCACGGAGGGCTTCTACATCAACACCATAGCCTCTCCGATGAAGTGTGAGTAGTTTACCTCAGATCTACGGGTCCATAGTTAGTAGCTAGATGGCTTCTTCTCTCTTTTTGGATCTCAATACAATGTTCCCCCCTCTCTTGCGGAGAACTATTCGATGTAATCTTTTTTTTGCGGTGTGTTTGTTGAGACCGATGAATTTTGGGTTTATGATCAAGTCTATCTATGAATAATATTTGAATCTTCTCTGAATTCTTTTATGTATCATTGGTTATCTTTGCAAGTCTCTTCAAATTATCAGTTTGGTTTGGCCTACTAGATTGATATTTCTTGCAATGGGAGAAGTGCTTAGCTTTGGGTTCAATCTTGCGGTGTCCTTTCCCAGTGACAATAGGGGCAGCAAGGCACGTATTTTATTGTTGCCATCGAGGATAAAAAGATGGGGTTTTCATCATATTGCATGAGTCTATCCCTCTACATCTTGTCATCTTTCTTAAGGCGTTACTCTGTTTTTAACTTAATACTCAAGATGCATGCTGGATAGCGGTCGATGAGTGGAGTAATAGTAGTAGATGCAGGCAGGAGTCGGTCTACTTGGCTTGGACGTGATGCCTATATACATGATCATACCTAGATATTCTCATAACTATGCTCAATTCTGTCAATTGCTCAACAGTAATTTGTTCACCCGCCGTAGAATACTTATGCTCTCGAGAGAAGCCACTAGTGAAACCTATGGCCCCCGGGTCTATCTTTATCATATTAATCTCCTACTACTTAGTTATTTCCTTTGCTTTTTTACTTTACCTTTATTTTACTTTACATCTTTATCACAAAAATACCAAAAATATTATCTTATCATATCTATCAGATCTCACTCTCGTAAGTGGCCATGTAGGGATTGACAATCCCTATTCGCGTTCGTTGCGAGGATTTATTTGTTTTGTGTAGGTACGAGGGACTCGCGCGTAGCCTCCTACTGGATTGATATCTTGGTTCTCAAAAACTGAGGGAAATACTTACGCTGCTTTGCTGCATCATCCCTTCCTCTTCAGGGAAAACCAACGCAGTGCTCAAGAGGTAGCAAGAAAGATTTCTGGCGCCGTTGCCGGGGAGGTCTATGGAAAAGCCAACATACCAAGTACCCATCAAATACCCTTATTTCCCACATTACATTATTTGCCATTTGCCTCTCATTTTCCTCTCCCCCACTTCACCCTTGCCGTTTTATTCGCCCTCTCTCTCTATCCTCCCTCTCTTTCTCTATTTTGCCTCTTTTTGCATGCTTGCTTTTTGTTTGCTTGTGTGTTAGTTTGCTTGCTTGTCGCTATGGCTAGTCCCCTATCTTCTCTGTTGTCTCCCGAGAGTGAAATTCTAAATTTTAAGCAAAGGGAGGGAGAAAATCTAAAAGATGCTTGGTATAGAATTTGCAATGCTCAAAATAGATCTACTAGGAAGCAATCTACTCCCGTTCTTCTTCGCAATTTTTATGTAGGCATTACTCCTTGGCACAGATATGTTCTTGATACTATTACCGGAGGGAACTTCTTGGGTAGCCATACTTTTGATGCTTATAATGCTATGATAGATTTATTTGGCTCACCCCCTCTTTTGGTTAATGGAACTGTATTAACTTTAGAGCATGTAATGCAAAGGCTTGAAATTATTGAAAATAAGTTTGCTACCGTAGAGTTAATTGAAAATTTGGATAAAAAGATCCACAGCCGACTCTCTCAATATGGATCTAAAGTAGGAGTTACTTTGAAAATATTAAAGAAAAGGAACCCATAGTTAATGAGAAAATAAATCACGATTCCACTAAGATCGATAAATTTGAGGATATTATTACCAACTTGGGAACTGATTTTTCTTCCGTAAAGAATACTCCAAGTCCTCCCACTAAAATTTCCAAGCTTATGTATGTTCCTAAAAATAAGGGTGAATCCTCTAGTAAGGAAAATGCGGATCTCAAATCTATAAGTATTCATCCCAATCTTTTTGCTATCATTAAGGAACCATTTGTTACAAATGAATTTTTAGATCTTGTGCCTAAAAGTTTGATAATTAATAAGAATAAATAAAATCCTAAAGATGGTAGATTCCTCATTGAAGAATTACCTACCAAAGATGGCAACACCTAGATCTATCCTTGCTTGTTATGCCTAGCTAGGGGCGTTAAGCGATAGCGCTTGTTGGGAGGCAACCCAATTTTATTTTTATTCCTTGCTTTTTCTCCTGTTTAGTAATAAATAATTTATCTAACCTCTGTTTTGGTTGTGTTTTTTGTGTTTAATTATTGTTTGTGCTAAGGAGAACCATTGGGAAGACTTGGGGAAAGTCTTGTTACACTTGCTGTAAAAAACAGAAACTTTAGCGCACACGAGAACTACTGTAATTTTTATTTGGAAAGTGATATTTAGTTAATTCTTTTTGAAGATGATTAATATATAAATTCCTCACGTCAAGCAATTTATTTTAGAATTTTTGGGGTTCCAGATCTTGCGCTAGCTACAGATTACTACAGACTGTTCTGTTTTTGACAGATTATGTTTTTCGTGTGTTGCTTGCTTATTTTGATGAATCTATGGCTAGTAAAATAGTTTATAAACCATATAGAAGTTGTAATAAAGTAGGTATAACACCAATATAAATAGATAATGAGTTCATTACAGTACCTTGAAGTGGTCTGTTATTTTCTTCCGCTAACGGAGCTCACGAGATTTTCTACTTTAAGTTTTGTGTTGTGAAGTTTTCAAGTTTTGGGTAAAGATTTGATGGATTATGGAACAAGGAGTGGAAAGAGCCTGATATTGGGGATTCCCATGGCACCCCCAAGATAATCTAAGGACACCTAAAAGCCAAAGCTTGGGGATGCCCCGAAAGGCATCCCCTCTTTCGTCTACTTCTATCGGTAACTTTACTTGGAGCTATATTTTTATACACCACATGATATGTGTTTTGCTTGGAGCGTCTTGTATGATTTGAGTCTTTATTTGTTAGTTTACCACAATCATCCTCGCTGTACACACCTTTTGAGAGAGCCATACATGATTTGGAATTTGTTAGAATACTCTATGTGCTTCACTTATATCTTTTGAGTTATGTAGTTTTCTCTAGTACTTCACTTATATCTTTTAGAGCATGGTGGTGGATTTGTTTTATAGAAACTATTGATCTCTCATGCTTCACTTAGATTATTTTGAGAGTCTTAGATAGCATGGTAATTTGCTTAAAGTCTTAATATGCTTGGTATACAAGATTAATAATAAAACTTTCTTATGAGTGTGTTGAATACTATGAGAAGTTTGATACTTGATAATAGTTTTGAGATATGAAGATGGTGATATTAAAGTTTTGCTAGTTGAGTAGTTGTGAATTTGAGAAATATTTGTGTTAAGGCTTGTCATTCCCGTAGCATGCACTTATGGTGAACCGTTATTAATGAAGTCGGAGCATGATTTATTTTTTGATTGTCTTCCTTATGAGTGGCGGTCGGGGACGAGCGATGGTCTTTTCCTACCAATCTATCCCCCTAGGAGCATGCGCGTAATACTTTGCTTTGATAACTTGTAGATTTTTGCAATAAGTATATGAGTTCTTTATGACTAATGTTGAGTCCATGGATTATACGCACTCTCACCCTTCCACCTTTGCTAGCCTCTCTAATTCCGTGCATGTTTCGCCGGTATCATACACCCACCATATACCTTCCTCAAAACAGCTACCATACCTACTTATTATGGCATTTCCATAGCCTTTCCGAGATATATTGCCATGCAACTTTCCACCGTTCCGTTTGTCATGACACACTCCATCATTGTCATATTGCTTAGCATGATCATGTAGTTGACATCGTATTTGTGGCAAAGACACCATTCATAATACTTCCATACATGTCACTCATGCATCATTGCTTATCCCGGTACACCGCCGGAGGCATTCATATAGAGTCATATCTTGTTCTAAGTATCGACTTGTAATTGTTGAGTTGTAAGAAAAATAAAAGTGTGATGATCATCATTATTAGAGCATTGTCCCAATGAGGAAAGGATGATGGAGACTATGATTCCCCCACAAGTCAGGATGAGACTCTAGACGAAAAATAAAAAAAAGAGAAATAAAAGAGGCCATAAAAAAGAGAAAAGGCCCAAATAAAAAAAATAAAAAATGAGAGAAAAAGAGAGAAGGGACAATGTTACTATCCTTTTACCACACTTGTGCTTCAAAGTAGCACCATGATATTCATAGTAGAGAGTCTCTCATGTTATCACTTTCATATAATAGTGGAAATTTTTCATTATAGAACTTGGCTTGTATATTCTAATGATGGACTTCCTCAAAATGCCCTAGGTCTTCATGAGCAAGCAAGTTGGATGCACACCCACTTAGTTTCTTTTTGAGCTTTCATATACTTATAGCTCTAGTGCATTCGTTGCATGGCAATCTCTACTCACTCACATTGATATCTATTGATGGGTATCTCCATAGCCCGTTGATACGCCTAGTTGATGTGAGACTATCTTCTCCCTTTTTTGTCTTCTCCACAACCACCATTCTATTCCACCTATAGTGCTATATCCATGGCTCACGCTCATGTATTGCGTGAAAATTGAAAATGTTTTGAGAATGTTAAAAGTATGAAACAATTGCTTGGCTTGTCATCGGGGTTGTGCATGATTTAAATATTTTATGTGGTGCAGATGGAGCATAGCCAGACTATATGATTATGTAGGGATAACTTTCTTTGGCCATGTTATTTTGAGAAGACATAATTGCTTTGTTAGTATGCTTGAAGTATTATTATTTTTATCTCAATATTAAACTTTTGTCTTGAATCTTTCGGATCTGAATATTCATACCACAATTAAGAAGAATTACATTAAAATTATGCCAAGTAGCACTCCGCATCAAAAATTCTGTTTTTATCATTTACCTACTCGAGGACGAGCAGGAATTAAGCTTGGGGATGCTTCATACGTCTCCAACGTATCTATAATTTTTGATTGCTCCATGCTATATTATCTATTTTGGACATTATTGGGATTTATTATCCACTTTTATATTATTTTTGGGACTAACCTATTAACCGGAGGCCAAGCCCATAATAGTTGTTTTTTTGCCTGTTTTAGGGTTTCGAAGAAAAAGAATATCAAACGGAGTCCAAACGGAAAGAAACCTTCAGGTCCGTGATTTTCTCAACAAACAAGACCCGGGAGACTTGGACCCTACGTCAAGACACAAAAGAGGAGGCCACGAGGTAGGGGGGCGCGCCCACTCCCACCAGGCGCGCCCTCCATCCTCATGGGCCCCCTGTTGCTCCACCGACGTACTCCTTCCTCCTATATATACCTACGTACCCCCAAACAATCAGAGACGGAGCCAAAAACCTAATTCCACCACCGCAACTTTCTGTATCCACAAGATCCCATCTTGGGGCCTATTCCGGAGCTCCGCCGGAGGGGGCATCGATCACGGAGGGCTTCTACATCAACACCATAGCCTCTCCGATGAAGTGTGAGTAGTTTACCTCAGACCTATGGGTCCGTAGTTAGTATCTAGATGGCTTCGTCTCTCTTTTTGGATCTCAATACAATGTTCTCCCCCTCTCTTGTGGAGAACTATTCAATTTAATCTTCTTTTTGCGGTGTGTTTGTTGAGACCGATGAATTATGGGTTTATGATCAAGTCTATCTATGAATAATATTTGAATCTTCTTTGAATTATTTTATGTATGATTGGTTATCTTTGCAAGTCTCTTCGAATTATCAGTTTGGTTTGGACTACTAGATTGATCTTTTTTGCAATGGGAGAAGTGCGTAGCTTTGGGTTCAATATTGCGGTGTCCTTTCCTAGTGACAGTAGGGGCAGCAAGGCACGCATTGTATTGTTGCCATCGAGGATAACAAGATGGGGTTTTCATCATATTGCATGATTCTATCCCTCTACATCATGTCATCTTGCTTAAGGCGTTATCTCTGTTTTTTACTTAGTACTCTAGATGCATGCTGGATAGCGGTCGATGAGTGGAGTAATAGTAGTAGATGCAGGCATGAGTCGGTCTACTTGTCTCGGACATGATGCCTATATACATGATCATACCTAGATATTCTCATAACTATGCTCAATTCTGTCAATTGCTCAACAGTAATTTGTTCACCAACTGTAGAATACTTATGCTCTCGAGAGAAGCCACTAGTGAAACCTATGGCCCCCGGGTCTATCTTTATCATATTAATCTCCTACTACTTAGTTATTTCCTTTGATTTTTTACTTTACCTTTATTTTACTTTGCATCTTTATCACAAAAATACCAAAAATATTATCTTATCATATCTATCAGATCTCACTCTCGTATGTGGCCGTGTAGGGATTGACAACCCCTATTCGTGTTGGTTGCGAGAATTTATTTGTTTTGTGTATGTACGAGGGACTCGCGCGTAGCCTCCTACTGGATTGATACCTTGGTTCTCAAAAACTGAGGGAAATACTTACGCTACTTTGCTGCATCGTCCCTTCCTCTTCGGGGAAAAACAATGCAGTGCTCAAGAGATAGCAATGTTACAATTCTTATCTTTTATGTGAGCATCATTGAAATCATCATGCCTAGCTAGGGGCGTTAAACGATAGCGCTTGTTGGGAGGCAACTCAACTTTATTTTTGTTCCTTGCTTTTTGTTCCTGTTTAGTAATAAATAATTCATCTAGCGTCTTTTTAGATGTGGTTTTATGTTTTAATTAGTGTTTGTGCCAAGTAGAACCTTTGGGAAGACTTGGGTGAAGTCTTTATGATCATGCTGTAAAAAACAGAAACTTTAGCGCTCACGAGAATTGCTGCCATTTTATTGGAGAGTACTATTTAGTTAATTATTTTTGCAGATGGTTGATAGATAAATTCCTCACGTCCAGAAATTTATTTGAGAATTTTATAAGTTCCAGAAGTGGTCGAAACGTACAGATTACTACAGACTGTTCTGTTTTTGATAGATTCTGTTTTCATCGTGTTGTTTGCTTATTTTGATGAATCTATGAGTAGTATCAGAGGGTATGAACCATAGATAAGTTGGAATACAGTAGATATTTCACCAATACGAATTTAGAATGAGTTCATTACAGTACCTTATGATGGTGATTTGCTTTCTTATACTAACGGATCTTACGAGTTTTCTGTTAAGTTTTGTGTTGTGAAGTTTTCAAGTTTTGGGTGAAGATTCGATGGACTATGGAATAAGAAGTGGCAAGAGCCTAAGCTTGGGGATGCCCAAGGCACCCCAAGGTAATATTCAAGGACAACCAAGAGCCTAAGCTTGGGGATGCCCCAGATAGCATCCCCTCTTTCGTCTTCGTTCATCGGTAACTTTACTTGGAGCTATATTTTTATTCGCCACATGATATGTGTTTTGCTCGGAGCGTCATTTTATTTTATTTAGTTTTGCTTGATGTTTGAATAAAATACCAAGATCTGAAATTCTTAAATGTTAGAGAGTCTTCACATAGTTGCATAATTATTCGACTACTCATTGATCTTCACTTATATCTTTCGGAGGAGTTTGTCATTTGCTCTAGTGCTTCACTTATATATTTTTAGAGCACGGTGGTGGTTTTATTTTGAAGAAATAGATGAACTCTCGTGCTTCCCTGATATTATTTTGAGAGTCTTTAGAACAGCATGGTAGTTTGCTTTGGTTATGAAACTAGTCCTAATATGATGGGCATCCAAGAGGGATATAATAAAAACTTCCATGTAAAGTGCATTGAATACTATGAGAAGTTTGATACTTGATGATTGTTTTGAGATATGGAGATGGTGATATTAGAGTCGTGCTAGTTGAGTAGTTGTGAATTTGAGAAATACTTGTGTTGAAGTTTGTGATTCCCGTAGCATGCACGTATGGTGAACCGTTATGTGACGAAGTCGGAGCATGATTTGTTTATTGATTGTCCTCCTTATGAGTGGCGGTCGGGGACGAGCGATGGTCTTTTCCTACCAATCTATCACCCTAGGATCCTGTGCGTAGTACTCTGTTTCGATAACTAATAGATTTTTGCAATAAGTATGTGAGTTCTTTATGACTAATGTTGAGTCCATGGATTATACGCACTCTCACCCTTCCACCATTGCTAGCCTCTCTAGTACCACGCAACTTTCGCCGGTACCATAAACCCACCATATACCTTCCTCAAAACAGCCACCATACCTACCTATTATGGCATTTCCATAGGCATTCCGAGATATATTTCCATGCAACCTTCCACCGTTCCGCTTATTATGACACGCTCCATCATTGTCATACTGCTTTGCATGATCATGTAGTTGACATCGTATTTGTGGCAAAGCCAACATTCATAATTCTTTCATACATGTCACTCATGAGTCATTGCACATCCCGGTACACCGCCGGAGGCATTCATATAGAGTCATATTTTGTTCTAAGAATCTAGTTGTAATTCTTGAGTTGTAAGTAAATAAAAGTGTGATGATCATCATTATTAGAGCATTGTCCCAGTGAGGAAAGGATGATGGAGACTATGATTCCCCCACAAGTCGGGATGAGACTCCAGACAAAAATAAATAAATAAAAGAGGCCAAAGAAGCCCAAATAAAAAAAAGAAGAGAAAATAGGACATAAAAAAGAGAAGGCCCAAATAAAAAAATAAAAAAATGAGAGAAAAAGAGAGAAGGGGCAATGCTACTATCCTTTTACCACACTTGTGCTTCAAAGTAGCACCATGATCTTCATGATAGAGAGTCTCCTATGTTGTCACTTTCATATACTAGTGGGAATCTTTCATTATACAACTTGGCTTGTATATTCCAATGATGGGCTTCCTCAAAATGCCCTAGGTCTTCGTGAGCAAGCGAGTTGGATGCACACCCACTAGTTTCTTTTGTTGAGCTTTCATACATTTATAGCTTTAGTGCATCCATTGCATGGCAATCCCTACTCACTCACATTGATATCTATTGATGGGCATCTCCATTGCCCGTTGATACCCATAGTTGATGTGAGACTATCTTCTCCTTTTTGTCTTCTCCACAACCACCATTCTATTCGACCTATAGTGCTATATCCATGGCTCACGCTCATATATTGCGTGAAGATTGAAAAAGTTTGAGAACATCAAAAGTATGAAACAATTGCTTGGCTTTTCATTGGGGTTGTGCATGATTTAAATACGTTGTGTGGTGAAGATGGAGCATAGCCAGACTATATGATTTTGTAGGGATAACTTTCTTTGGCCATGTTATTTTGAGAAGACATGATTGCTTTGTTGGTATGCTTGAAGTATTATTACTTTTATGTCAATATTAAACTTTTGTCTTGAATCTTATGGATCTGAATATTCTTGCCACAATAAAGAGAAATACATGATGAATATGTTAGGTAGCATTCCACATCAAAAATTCTGTTTTCATCATTTATCTACTCGAGGACGAGCATGAATTAAGCTTGGGGATGCTGATACGTCTCCAACGTATCTATAATTTTTGATTGTTCCATGCTATTATATTATCAACCTTGGATGTTTTATATGAATTTATATGCTATTTTATATGATTCTTGGGACTAACCTATTAACCCAGAGCCCAGTGCCAGTTTCTGTTTTTTCCTTGTTTTAGAATATCACATAAAAGGAAAATCAAACGGAGTCCAATTGACCTGAAACTTCACGGAACTTATTTTTGGACTAGAAGAAGCCCACGGAGTATTGGAGTTGGACCAGGAGAGTCCCGGGCTGCCCACGAGGGTGGGGGGCGCTCCCCCCTGCCTCGTGGACAGCCCAGAGGTCCACCGACGTACTTCTTCCTCCCATATATACCCATATACCCTAAAAACTTCGGGGAGCAGAATAGATCGGGAGTTCCGCCGCCAGAAGCCTCCGTAGCCACCGAAAACCAATCTAGACCCGTTTCGGTACCCTGCCGGAGGGGGGGAATCCCTCTCCGGTGGCCATCTTCATCATCCTGGTGCTCTCCATGACGAGGAGGGAGTAGTTCTCCCTCGGGGCTGAGGGTATGTACCAGTAGCTATGTGTTTGATCTCTCTCGTGTTCTTGAGGTGGTACGATCTTGATGTATCGCGAGCTTTGCTATTATAGTTGGATCTTATGATGTTTATCCCCCTCTACTCTCTTGTAATGGATTGAGTTTTCCCTTTGAAGTTATCTTATTGGATTGAGTCTTTAAGGATTTGAGAACACTTGATGTATGTCTTGCGTGGGATACCCGTGGTGACAATGGGGTATCCTATTGATCCACTTGATGTATGTTTTGGTGATCAACTTGCGGGTTCCGCCCATGAACCTATGCATAGGGGTTGGCACACATTTTCGTCTTGAATCTCCGGTAGAAACTTTGGGGCACTCTTTGAGGTTCTATGTGTTGGTTGAATAGATGAATCTGAGATTGTGTGATGCATATCGTAGAATCATACCCACAGATACTTGAGGTGACATTGGAGTATCTAGGTGACATTAGGGTTTTGGTTGATTTGTGTCTTAAGGTGTTATTCTAGTACGAACTCTAGGGCTGTTTGTGACACTTATAGGAATAGCCCAACGGATTGATTGGAAAGAATAACTTTGAGGTGGTTTCGTACCCTACCATAATCTCTTCGTTTGTTCTCTGCTATTAGTGACTTTGGAGTGACTCTTTGTTGCATGTTGAGGGATAGTTATATGATCCAGTTATGTTATTATTGTTGAGAGGACTTGCACTAGTGAAAGTATGAACCCTAGGCCTTGTTTCAACGCATTGCAATACCGTTTACGCTCACTTTTATCATTAGTTACCTTGCTGTTTTTATATTTTCAGATTACAAAAACCTTTATCTACTATCCATATTGCACTTGTATCACCATCTCTTCGCCGAACTAGTGCACCTATACAATTTACCATTGTGTTGGGTGTGTTGGGCACACAAGAGACTCTTTGTTATTTGGTTGCAGGGTTGCTTGAGAGAGACCATCTTCATCCTATGCCTCCTACGGATTGATAAACCTTAGGTCATCCACTTGAGGGAAATTTTCTACTATCCTACAAACCTCTGCACTTGGAGGCCCAACAACGTCTACAAGAAGAAGGTTGTGTAGTAGACATCAATGCTCGTGGCGGGTATCATTATTTTCTGACCTTCACAGATGATTTGAGCAGATATGGGTATATCTACTTGATGAAACATAAGTTTGAAACATTTGAAAAGTTCAAAGAATTTCAGAGTGAAGTAGAAAATCATCGTAACAAGAAAATTAAGTTTCTGCGATCTGATCGTGAAGGTGAACATTTGAGTTATGAGTTTGGTCTTCATTTGAAATAATGCGGAATAGTTTCACAACTCACACCACCTGGAACACCACAGCGTAATGGCACGATCATTTTGGGGTTATGCTTTAGAAACGGCTGCATTCACGTTAAATAGGGCACCATCGAAATCCGTTGAGACGACACCATATGAACCGTGGTTTGGCAAGAAACCCAAGTTGTCGTTTCTTAAAGTTTGGGGCTGTGATGCTTATGTGAAAAAGCTTCAACCTGATAAGCTCGAACCCAAATCAGAGAAATGTTTCTTCATAGGATACCCAAAGGAAACTGTTGGGTACACCTTCTATCACAGATCCGATGGCAAGATATTCGTTGCTAAGAATGGATCCTTTCTAGAGAAGGAGTTTCTCTCGAAATAAGTGAGTGGGAGGAAAGTAGAACTTGATGAGGTAAATATACCTTCTCCCTTACTAGAAAGTAGTTCATCACAGAAATCAGTTCCAGTGATTCCTACACCAATTAGCGAGGAAGCTAATGATGATGATCATGAAACTTTTGATCAAGTTACTACCGAACCTCATAGGTCAACCAGAGCAAGATCCGCACCAGAGTGGTACGATAATCCTGTTCTGGAGGTCATGTTACTTGACCATGACGAACCTGCGAACTATGAGGAAGCGATGCTGAGCCCGGATTCCACAAAATGTCTTGAGGCCATGAAATCTTAGATGTGATCCATGTATGAGAACTGTCATGGAATTGTCACATCAGATGTCCTAGTGTGAGGACTTAGTCGTGAGGCCAACGCATCAATGTGGTAGCTTGAGAGGGGTTGAGTGGAATCGAGAGACACAATGAAAAACAAGGGTTTAGACAGCTTCGGGCCCCGGGAAACATCATCCGGTAACAACCCTACGTGCTATTTGAGGCTATCTCTCATTATGATCATGAGGAAGTCGCCGTAAACCGGCTCTCCCAGTTAACCCTAACCCTTTAAGATTGTTTCTTCCTACTTGTCCCTACTTTGGGAGCCCTGCCCCTCCTTATATATGTTGAAGGGGCGGGTTACATGTAGAGTCCAACTCGGACTTAAGACTTAACTATTATGACTTCTCTTCATGGGTTTCTTAACATCTTGGGCTTCATAACGTCTCGGGCTTCATAACTCCTAGCAACCCAGTTACCACTGCCTGTCGGGAGTTAACTGGTGCCAGTTTAAGATTGTCTGCTGGGAGTTAACTGGTGCCGGTTTAAGATTGTCTGCCGGGAGTTAACTTCTGCCGATTTAATATGGTCTGTCAGTTTAAGAATATCTGCTGAGTTATCATCTGACTTAACCCCTGTCTTAACTGTCAGCCAGTTTAACAACCGGCTGGTTTACCGTCTGGGTTAACTGCCTGTTTTACCTGTCTGTCTTAACTGTCAGCCGGTCTAACAACCTGCCGGTTTACCGTCTGACTTAACACCAATCGGTTTACCACCTGCCTTAACACCTGCCGGTTTACCACCTGCTTTAGCACCCACCGGTTTACTAAGTCCCAGCCGGGTTATAACTTTGGCCGGATCATACCGTAGGGTATATCCCCGACATGAGCCCCCGGTTTAATTTGCATTTATCCATGTTAAACTGATCCTGATCATCCTTAAGTCCTTGTCACTTCCTTCTCCTATAAAATCCGAGTCAATAGACCAACTTCATAATCAATTTGCTGACATTGGTTTGTCACGGAGAAATATTGTGAAGAATAACTCCTTTGACTTCAGCTCTCAATGCTTAACGAAATATTGGTCTTTGAAATACTCATTTGATCTTCAGCCGGTTTAAGAATGTAGAACTTGCCGGTTTAAGAATGTAGAACTTTGCCGGTTTAAGACTTAAACTTGCCGGTTTATCATTGCCGGTTTACAAATATTGATGGCACCGGGTCATAATTGTAGTTAACATCCAGCTTGAAAATATACTTCTTATATGCCCATCACTTGTAGCCCCCATGTCTTAAGAAGGTAGCATAGCAACAACTTAAGACTTGCTTCAAATACGAATGTCACAAGTTTGAAGAAATCCCGGTTGTTCATCTCAATCACCAGTCAGAACTGAGTATTCCCTATATGTAGCCCCCAAGTGCCGGGTTGTCATGCTTGCAGCAACCTGGGACTTGAAATTGCCTTATGCTTATAAAAACTTCAACCAGTATAGCCCCCAAGGGCCGGGTCATTATGCAATAATGAGCAAGGACTTTATAGATATGATCATGTAGACTTGAACAGCAACGTGTAGCCCCCAAGGGCCGGCTCAGTAAGATAATATTGAGCTGGGACTTTATATACACAACATTGAGAATAACATTATACGATGTGACCCCTATCATGGGGCTTGAGCCCACGTCCACAAGGTTGAGAGCTTTTTGCTTTACCAACCGAGCAGTGGATCCTTCAATAATAGGTGAAAATTTGTGTACCTTGAATTGTTGACAGGAGCAACTGGTAGCCCCCAAGGGCCGGCTCAATACGATGTGATGAGTCGGGTCTTCAATAAGGTGAGCAAACAATGACTTTGCATTAGCCCCCAAGTGTCATGGTGCATGCTTGCAGTGACATGAGACTTGTGTATTTGATGTAATCCCAATTTGAATAATGTAGCCCCCAAGTGTCGGGTCGTAAGCCTTCAGCGACTCGGGACTATTCCTTCAATTGTAGAATAAATCATATCCATTGATAATATGATAGTCATTGCGCTAAAGCGACTTTGAAAACCTTAATCATAATACTGGTTATTGATAACCATAATAAAATCCAGCCGTGTTGGCTATTATAGATTTTGAATACTATAACCTGGTTTTGACAACCGTGTAAGTGCATCTAGTGCCCCTTAGTGATTTTGGTGTATTGAAGACTTATAGGTTAAAGGACAAATGCGTTTGTGAGTGTACACAGGACTATAAGTCTATGAGGAGTTCGATATTTACAGAGAAAGTCGACCCATAAAAATGAAGTTCTTCGACTGAAGACTTTGGATCTCTGAAGACTTTCTGCAGACTTTGAAAGTGAAGAAATTGGTGTGACCGTGAAGACTTGGTATTCATTCGAGGAACATGAAGCATGAAGACTTTTTTTTTGTAGTTTCATTTTCTCTTTCTTGAGTCATAGGAAACACCGTACTATTAAAGGGGGTCGAGGAAATACTAAGGAAAAATTTCCATGTGATGCTCAACTCAAAATCCTACACCTACCAATCCCTTCGAGTGAAGCCATTGGAAATCTCATACAGTTCAGTCAATTTCTTCAGTGATAGAGATGAAGTTCTTCTGGTCTCTGAGGAATTTGTCCTGACTGAGGAGTTAGGAATTTGCCAGTGCGGATTGCCTACACAGTGAGGAACATGATAGCCCTGAGGATTTTGCTATTCAAAATTCCGACCGTTGCTGTGCTATGCGCCAGCTGTCCCAAAATATCTATCCACCTAACAGTCATATCATTGAAGGGCATTTATGTCTTATCATGTCGGGCTGCTCCCTAGGCTATAAATAGCCGCCCCCTACAACCACTAGTTTGGTTGGCTGCTCCGAGAGAAACTAACACTTGTCATTTGAGAGCAACCCATCCTCTGAGGACTTTGAGCGAAAATCATCAAGTGAGGAAAAACCCAAAACCCAAACACCTACAAACCCCAAGTGATTGAGCATCACTGAAGAGATTGATCCTGCGTGGATCCGACGCTTGTTACCTTTGAAGACTGTGCTTCTTCCTGACGGTTAGGCGTCATGGTCTAGAGCATCCAAGAGGAATTGTGGATCGCCGAGTGACCAAGTTTGTGAAGGTTTGGAAGTCACCTGAAGACTTACTACGAGTGATTGGACGAGGTCTGTGTGACCTTAGTTCAAGGAGAATACGGTGAGGACTAGGTATCCTGAGCTGCGTGTTCAGGACTGGGTGTCCGGGACTGTGTGTCCTTGAGTTTAAATACTCAGCCGCTCCAACCACACGTACAACTGAGACAACAGTTGGAACTGGTCTTCCAAATCATTGTCTTCACCAAGCTTTCTGGTTCCATTTCCTCAACTCTTTCATTTCCTCATAATTGAGTTGTGTACTTGTTCATATCTGTGTTTGAAGACTTTGACTGAAGACTTTCTCAATTTCCTCAGTTCAATTTCTTCAGTCTGATTGTCTTCATCCTGTGTTATCCTGTGCTTACGCTTCCTGTACTCTGTGCCTGTCTTCATTTCATCATGATGACTATGCTTGTATTCTGCTATGTTTACTTTTGAGTACTTATTCCGCTGATAGTAGTTATTCGCTAAGGAATTTCCTCACCAGCAAATTCCTCAGTGAAGAATTTCATAAAAATCGCCTATTCACCCCCCTGTAGTCGATATAACACACTTTCAATTGGTATCAGAGCAAGGTACTCCCTTGTTATGTGTGATTTTGGTTTAACTGCCTGGAGTTTTAGTTATGTCGACCGCAGATATGATCAAGGTCTCTGCTGGGTGTCCTACCTTCGATGGGACAGACTACCCCTACTGGAAGAATAAGATGCGAATGCATCTTGAAGCAATTGATAACGATCTCTGGTATGTTGTGGAAAATGGTGTTCCCTTAGTGACACCTTCTCTGAATGCTGCAGATGTGAAGAGATTCAAGCAACTTGACTCTCAAGCGAAGAATATCATATGTGGCCATCTGAGCAAAGGATAGTATGGCAGAGTGAGTGCTTTGGAGACAGCGAAGCTTATCTGGGACAGGTTGTCCAAAGTGAATGAAGGAGTCTCAACTCAGCGTGACTCTCGAGTTGACGTTCTTCGCAATCTCTTCAACCGCTTCAAAAGACTCGACAATGAAAATGTTCAACAAACCTTCGATCGCCTCACTAACATCTCAAATGAGCTTCAAGCACTTGGTGCCACTGACATCACCGACCATGAGGTGGTGAAGAAATTGCTGAGATCGCTTGATTCCTCATTTGACACTCTGGCATTGATGATACAAGAACGTGCTGATTACAAGTCACTTGATCCCGCTGATATTCTCAAAAGGCTAAATACTCATGAGTTCCAACTTGGTGAAAAGAGAGATCTCTATGGTTCAAGCTATGGTAGAACACGTGCACTGAAGGCCAAGGCAGTATCTGAGTCTGAAGATGAAGACTCTGGTAGCAGCCTTGGTGATCCTGAAGAACTAAGCCATGATCTGGCTCTGCTTGTGAAGAAGTTCCAAAAGTTCTCAAGACGTGGTCGCCTTGGAAGACCCTCAAGGAGCAGTGATTCCTCATCCAGTGACTACAAGAGGAGGCTCTGCCACAAATGCAAGAAGCCTGGACATTACATTCAAGATTGTCCTCAATGGGAAAATGAATCAAAGAAGAAGAAATACAAGGATTACAGTTCTGATGATTCAAAGAAAAAGAAGAAATCCACAAAATCCTCATCATCAAAATTATCAAGGCCTTCATATCACAAGAAGAGCAGCTCCAAGAAGGCCAGTGCATTCATTGGCATGGAAATGGACTCTGAGGCTGAATCTGAAGAAAATGAGGAAGAGGAGTCATCTAAGGAGTTCGAATCCGGAGTGGCGAGCCTAGCTCTCGCTACTGCATTCGTCAGCAAGTCTATCTTCAACACTGAAGAAAATAGCCTCACCAACAAAGCTGATGAAGGGGATGATGACTACGCTCCCACCTATTGCTTCATGGCAAAGGGTGCCAAGGTACTCAAATATACCTCATCTGAATCAAGTGATAATGAATCTGATGAAAATCTTAAGCCCATCTATTCTAAACTTGCTAAGATTGATGTAAAACAACAAAGGGCTTTAAAAAAGGTTCAAAACATGCTAGACAAAAGTGATGATATGTTGGGTGAAGAAATCGATCGCACTAAAGCCTTGATTGAAAATCTTCAGATATTTCAGACTAGGTGTCGTGGAGTTGTCACGGTAGATGTCCTAGGTGTCAGGACTTAGTCGCGAGGCCAACGCATCTATGTGGTAGCTTGAGAGGGGTTGAGCGGGACAAGAGACGCGGTGTTTTACCCAGGTTCGGCCCCTCACGGTGGAGGTAACAGCCTACATCCTGCTTCATTGATATTGATGATGATGATCACGGTTACAGGAGTGCTCTATCTCGAGAGCTATTGTCTAAACCTAACTTGTCCAACTTGTGGAACTTGTGAATCTTGTCCCTTTTGGGGAGCCCTGCCCCTCCGTATATATGTTGAAGGGGCGGGTCTGTGGAGTCCTATTAAGATTAGGACTAGTCTACCTTCTAATACAAACAGATACAAGTCCAGGTCTTAACTCCTTGTAAGATAAATGTTCCTCATGCCTTTGCTCTTAAACGGCCCACCACTAACATAAACCGGCCTGCTGGGCCTTGGGCCTTGTCATCCATCTAGAACACGTGTCGGGTCACCAACGAGTCTTCAGGCTTGTGAATCGTCATACCAGTGAACCGCCAGACACATAAGTCGCCAATCCTCTGGCGGGTTACCAATGAAACGCCTAGTCCGGCCGGGTTATACTTCCGGCTAGTTTACGCCGCGGGGTATATCCCCGACACTAGGTTTGACAATCTTCAAAGTCATCATAACACTCTCTTATCCGATCATGAGAAGCTTTCTTATGAATTTCTTCAAAGAAAGCGAGATCTTGAAAAGCTAAGAGTGAGTTATGAAGATCTTCAGAAGGAGCGCGATTTATTACTTGCTCAACATATCAGCGCTTCTCAGGAAGAATTTGTTCCTCCGTGCTTGAAGTGCATTGAACGTGAATCTGCTAATTCTTCACCTGAATGTTCAAATGCTGCTAATGTTTCAAATTCTTCACATGCCTCTGCTATCACTAATTCCTCATCTGAGGACATTGCTAGTATCACTGATGATGCATGGTTGAAGGAATTGTACATGACAGGCATGTACAAAAGCCTCAAAGGGCATCAGACTCTTTGTGATGTGCTTAAAAAGCAGATCCTCAACAGGAACCCTAGGAAAGAGGGTATTGCTTTTGAGAGGAAACTCAATGCTAATGGTACATATTGAAAGCCTGAGCAGTACCCCAAAACTACATGGGTTGCTACAAAGGGACCTCTAGTTGATCCATCTAACCTAACTGGATATGCATGTGAATCTCCTCATTCTGATGATGAGTCATTTGACTCCAACTACAAACTATTGAAAAATCAGAATGGTGAAGTATTTGCTAGATATGTTGGCACTAACTGCAGGAACGGTCCCCCTATGAAGAAAATCTGGGTTCCCAAAAGATGCCTTGAAAATCTTCAGGTGAATGTCATCATGACGCCACCTGTGAAGAATAGGAACCCCAGGTCAAATTCTTCATATGGACCAAATTCTTCATATGGATTCAAGTCCTCATACGGACCAAACTCCTCACATGGATAAAATTCCTCAAAAGGATCAAAGTCCTCATATGAACATCATCGTGCTAACTCGTCTGTTTCGCAGGGAAGATCTAAGGATTCTGGATATGTGCATTATTCTTCAAATTATTATGTCCATAAGTCCTCGAAGAATTTCTCTGCTTACTCTTATGCTTATTCTAACCCCTCTTATGTGAAACGAAATGGACTGGCTTCTATGCCATCCTTCTCGTATGGAGCTCGCAGAATGATGAACTCTTTGCCACCCCTTCAGATGTGGGTGGTGAAGAAAAAGAACTAATCTCTTCTGCAGGGTCAGGTCTCCAGACGTACGTAATCGTCTGAAGAATTTGCTGGAGACCTGAGCATGCCTGATAGGACGCAGGCTAATCATGAAGAGATGAACTTTCATTTCTCACGTCCTCATATTGCTTTATCTGTTCTTTTGCTTGATGAAATTGATCTGATGAATTGATGTCATATTCTTCACTGATGAAGTATATGAGTTTGTAAGCTGCACTAATTCATCTGCAGGATGATCAACCCAAAGCCACTGAGTGGGTCCTTGATAGTGGATGTACAAACCACATGACTGGTGACAAGAGTCTATTGATGGATGCTCCATTATCTCCGTCGCATCTGAAGCATATCATCTTTGCTGACAAAGGCAAAAGTCAGGTATTGGGTCTAGGTAAGGTTGCAATCACAAAGGATCGACACATGGACAAAGTCATGCTTGTTGAGTCCTTAGGATACATCCTTATGTCTGTCTCAATGCTTTGTGATCTTGATATGGTTGTTGTCTTTGGCAAGTACCATTGTGTTGTGGTTATGGAAGTTGACAATTCCAAAGTCTTCGAAGGCTTTAGGAGAGGAGACCTGTATATTGTTGATTTCTCTGCAGGACCACAACCAGTCGTGTGCTTACTTGCAAAAGCTTCAGAAGGCTGGCTCTGGAATCGACGACTTGGTCATGCAGGCATGAGGAATTTGCACACGCTTGCGAAGAAGAAGCATGGCATTGGCATCGAGAATGTCAAATTTGTCAAGGATCACCTATGCGGAGCCTGTGAAGCTGGGAAGATGACCAAGGCCAAGCATCCAGCGAAGACTATCATGACCACCACTCGCCCATTTGAATTGCTTCACATGGATCTCTTTGGTCCTAATCATTATTCTGCTATTTCAAATGAAGCATCTCAATATGGCTTTGTTATTGTTGATGATTATTCTCGTTACACATGGTTACACCTTGTTACTTACAAACATGAAGTGCGGGAAGTCTTCAAATGATTTTCCTCGAGGGCTTCAACCAACTTTGGTGTGAAGATCAAGCACATCAGAAGTGACAATGGCACTGAGTTCAAGAATTCTGGTCTCGATGACTATCTTGATGAACTTGGTATTACTCATGAGTTATCTGCTCCTTATACTCCTCAGCAGAACGGCGTCGTGGAGCGTAAGAACAGGACTCTTGCTGAGATGGCTCGCACTATGCTTGATGAATACAAAACACCTCGTCGGTTCTGGACTGAGGCAATTGATACTGCGTGCCACATCATCAACATAGTATATCTTCACAAATTCTTCAAGAAGACTGCCTATGAACTCCTCACTGATAAGAAACCCAATGTAAGTTATTTCAAAGTCTTCGGTGCTAAATGTTGGATTAGAGATCCTCATCACAACTCAAAATTTGCACCGAAAGCACATGAAGGTTTTATGCTTGGTTACGGAAAGGACTAGCACACCTACAGAGTCTTCAACAACGTTCTTCACAAGGTTGTTGAAACTGTAGATGTGCAGTTCGATGAAACTAATGGCTCGCAAAGAGAGCACCTATCTACTGTGATAGATGAACCAGCACCTGAGGAAACTATCAAGTTCAAGGCTACTGAGGATGTCATTCCTACTGAAGAATCTGCTGAAGAATTCATTCCAGAACATGAAGAACGTCGAGCTAATGCACCTGAAGAAAATGCTGAAGAAAATGGTGCTGAAGAAAACGTTGATCAAATTCTTCAACGGCAACCAGCTCATCCTCACATTGCAAAAGAAGTGCAAGTTGAAAAGATCATCAATGACATCAAAGCGCCAGGTCCTCTCACACGCTCAAAAGCTTCACATTTGTCTAACTTTTGTGGGCACTATGCTTTTGTCTCTATTACAGAGCCCACTAAGGTAGATGAAGCATTTCTGGAGCCTGAGTGGATTCAGGCCATGCAAGAAGAATTACATCAGTTCGAGCTCAACAATGTCTAGGAACTGGTCAAACATCCAGATCCTCGCAAGCACAATATCATCGGCACAAAGTGGATCTCCCGCAACAAGCAAGATGAAAATGGCCTTGCGGTGAGGAATAAGGCACGGCTTGTAGCTCAAGGCTACACACAGGTTGAAGGAATTGATTTCGATGAAACTTTTGCACCTGTTGCTAGGCTTGAGGCTATTCGCATATTACTTGCTTATGCTAACCATCATGATATCACTTTATATCAAATGGATGTGAAAAGTGCATTCCTCAATGGTAAGCTTGAGGAAGAATTATATGTTGCTCAACCCCCAGGTTTTGAAGATCCAAAGAATCCTGACAAAGTCTTCAGACTCAACAAGGCCCTCTATGGCCTCAAGCAGGCCCCACGGGCGTGGTATGATACTTTGAAGGATTTCCTCATGACGAAAGGCTTCAAACCCGATTCACTCAACCCTACTCTTTTCATTAAATCTTATGATGGTGAATTGTTTGTGTGCCAAATATATGTTGATGATATTATCTTTGGCTGTAGTGACCAACGTTATAGTGATGAATTTGCCTATATGATGAGTGAATAATACCAAATGTCTATGATGGGAGAGTTGAAATTCTTCTTAGGTCTTCAAATTCGTCAACAACGCAATGTCATATTCATATCTCAGGAGAAATACCTCAAGGATGTACTGAGGAAATTCGGCATGCAAGATTGCAAAGGCATCAAAATTCCTATGCCCACAAATGGCCATCTGTGCACTGATGAAAATGGTATTGACTTCGATCATAAGGTATACCACTCCATGATTGGTTTTTTATTATACTTATGTGCATCTAGGCCAGATATAATGCTTAGTGTTTGCATGTGTGCCCGATTTCAAGCTACACCGAAGGAATCACACCATAAGGCTGTGAAGCATATTCTTCGATATCTATCTCACACACCAACACTTGGATTATGGTACCCCAAGGGCTCGGCTTTTGATCTCATTAGATATTCTGACTCTGACTATGCTGGTGATCATGTGGACCGCAAGTCAACATCTGGTACATGTCATTTCATCGGACGATCTTTGGTCTGTTGGTCCTCGAAGAAACAGAACTGCGTATCACTATCTATTGCTGAAGCTGAGTATATTGCCGCTGGTTCTTGCTGTGCCCAATTGCTATGGATGAAGCAAACTCTCAAGGACTACGGCGTCAAGATGAAGAATGTGCCTCTCTACTATGACAATGAGAGTGCCATCAAGATTGCTCACAACCCAGTTCAGCACTCGAAGACAAAGCACATTCAGATTCATCATCATTTTCTTCTTGATCATGTGTTGAAGGGCGACATTTCTATTGAGCATGTGAAGACTGAAGAACAGCTAGCCGATATCGTCACAAAGCCCTTGGATGAGAAGAGATTTAGCAAGTTGCAGTGTGAGCTAAATATCCTAGAATCTTCAAATGTTCTTTGAAAAGGACACTCATCCTAACACTTATGCAAAATTGATGACTTAGGTGTGCAACACATGAAGAAACGTTTTTCTTCAATTCAATGAAGAACAACACTCTTAGTGTGAAGAAATTAACGAAGAATTTGATTCTCAGAACCCTGCGATAATTGTACGCGGTGTCTGAAATCATCATTCTTATACGGTGGGTCACGCCACCACCAAAAGTTGAAATTCCTCAATTATTCATATTCTTCAACTTTGCATTGTCTTCACTACTTCCGTCATTTTTCTTCATTGGCTATATATATAAGTTTATGTCCTCTACAGCATTCACTTATTGCTAATTCTTCAAGTTGGTTTTTCTGCTAAGTGAATGTGATCGGACCCTTCCCCCTCTATGCTATACTCAACCCAACCTATTCACAAATTCTTCATGTGCGTTCTATTTGAAACTCGTTCAAAATCTTCACTATGTCCTTGTCAGCTGAAGAAATTGCGAACGGAACTTTAAAACCTATCTTATCGAAATTTTCGGCTTTGCTGCTCAAACTGTTCCGCATCCCACGTTATACTTATCCACTCACCCACGATCGCACACGATCTCCCGCTCTCAGTACGTGGGTGACACATGTCAAGCGAATGAGAAGGGTCAGGGGCACGTTCGTCCAATTTCTTCGGGCGAGCAGTTTTTCACCGTGGCTATAAATACCCCTCCGTCCTTTCCTCACTTCTTTTACTCTGATCGACCTCTCTCTCCAGCTCGAGCTTCTCAAACCCTAGCGCCGCCGCTACTTCATCGCCGCCGGTGAGGAAGAGCTTCACTGCCTCGACCTCGTCGCCGACGTACTCGCGCCGACCGCGGAAATCTTCACTCTGTCGCCGACGTAGCCGTCTTCCTCCGCCGAGTTAGGGCGTGGAAGATCTACACAGACGAACTTCATCTCTACACCTCACTGTTCGTCGTGTTCTTCGTCCAGGGTAATTAAAAGTTACTTTTACTGCCCTCGTTGATTCGAATGATTATCTTCAAAATCTTCAAAGGTGTTTTTCTTCATAAGCTTCACACACTAAACACCTCACAAGTCATCTGTTCTTAATTCGTTTCTCTAAGCATTATTTTTCTTCAAGATTCCTCAATTGTGTGGATCTTAGATCTATACAACTCTGGAACCTAAGACAAAGAACGCTTAGTGAAATTCTTCAAGACTCATCTGGTTAAATTCCTCAAACGTGTTCTTTTTGAAAAACCCTCTAAGAACGCATATGACCTCTCCAAATTCCTCGCAACTATACTCTGTTCACAGGTACACATGTCAGCTGCTGAATCACAGGTACACATGCATACTTCTTCAGAGAATTCAATTGTCCAAATTCCTCAACTGAAGAAAATGGCTGACGGTAAGAAGCCATGGAAGGGAGGAAAGAGGCCCGAGGTCAATACAGCGTTTGAGATCCCTAATGAAATATATGCTGGGTACTACACACCTACCGAGGAAACCAAGAATGAGCGCAAGGTGCGCATTCAGAAAATAGAAAGGAGATGGGCAAGAGAGTGGAGGGAGTACAGGTATGTAACTCCAAAGTACATGAAGAAATTCACACTCAATCCTCTATGCCCAAGAGCTCCATTGTCACCTGGCCAAATTGCTGATCCCACCAGCCTCAAGCGCGGTGAGGACTATTTTGATGAATGGGCCAAGCGCCAAGCCAAGTTGGCTAAGCAAGCCAAAGAAGCAGTGAGGAAATTCAATGAAGACTCTGCTACTGCTCCTGCCTCTGCTGAGGCCTTTGCTGTCAAGCCAAAGAAGGCTATGTCAAAGAAGCCTGCGCGCAAGCCAAGTGCTTCACCAACAATGCCCTCAAGGCCAAGTTCCTCAGCAATGCCCTCACGGCCAGAATCCTCAAAGCCCTCACGGCCAATTCCTCATGCTGCTCCTGTTCCTCCAAAGTCCTCAGCTCCTCCGCTAAAGCCCTCAGCTGTTCCGACTAAATCCTTAGCACCTGTGCATCTCGCCTCGTGCCAAAGGACTGCAGGCATCTCCATTGCCTCAGGTGTCTCAGCTAGTTCCTCAGCTGCACCAAGTTCCTCAACTAGCCCCTCACCACTGAAGACAAAGGCCACTGCTGGACAAGGTCCTCGCCCAAGTCCTCAAAAGAAACAAGTCACTTTCCAAGTGCCGTCTGAAGAAGACGAAGCTGATGATGATGAACTTGCAGAAATCATCAGAGACAGGCAAGTCAGGGCCGCTAGAGACAAAGGAACAGGGGTGCCACTGCTTTTGGATCCCAAGTTGATCCTCAACTACATTGATGTTTGGCACAAGGACCCCAACACTACCATGCCTGACTTCAAGCTGACTCCTGGCCAAAGTCACATGGTGACCCACTTCATTCAAGAAGAAAAGTGGAAATTTGAGAAGGCCAGGCAGATCAAGAAAGCGCAGTACAAGAAAGAGCGCTATCTGAAGAAAAACGTTGTCTCTATGACAACTGAAGAACTTGTCACTATTCAGACTGAGATGAAGAAACTTAGTGATGACTTTGACGCATATCATGCTGATTGGCTTGGAGTTAAGGTTCATTTTGTGAAACTTGCGGATAACTCCACTTCCAATGTTGCAGCCCCAACGCAACAGGAAATTCCTCAGGCTGAAGCATCTGCTCAGCCTACTGAAGAAAATGCCAGCACCGCTGATGACAATCAGGCTGCTGAAGAAAATGTGAGTTCCAGGGCTGATGACTGCATTCCAGCCACTGAAGAAATTGCCAGCGCACCCACTAGTGGTGCGCCTGAAGAAAATGAAGAACTCAGGGCAACTGCATCAGTTGTGCCTGAAGAAAATCAAATAGATTCCTCAGCTGCTCCTGCACCAACTTCAACTCCAATCCTTCCATCTGCATCAGATGTGAAGAAGACCAAGGCTGCAGAGCGTGCTGCAGTGAAGAAAAGGAAAGCATCAGCTGCTTCAGATTCTTCAGCTCCGAAGAAGATGAAGCCTATGGCAAGTTCATTTGCTAATCCGATTGATGATGTTCTCATCTTAACCAGGCCATCAAAGGACCTTGTTCCTTTTGATGAAGAATATGTGATCCCTAGCGGATCAGATGAAGAAACTCCTTCTGCTGCTTCGTCAGAACAGATTCATCAAGAAATTGAAGTGGACGCGATCCCTTTAACACTTGTCATCTCCTCGCCCATGCCTCAGTTCACAGCTGAAGAGGTTGGCGTTGAAGCAATGGAAGATAAAGATGTGGACGTTGGCTGCTCCACACCCGTAATCAGTGATGAATTCTGGGACAGTCAACATCCAAACTCTACAATGTTCACACCGATGCAGCAAATACCTCAGTCGCCTGCACCAACTGTTCAAATGGGCTCTGAAGAAACTCATCCCACTGCATCTGTCCATGAGGAAATTCCAGCCACTAGCGCTGAAGAAACTGCTGCTAGTGAACAACCAACGACGCAGACTGCCATTGAGGAGAAACCAGAAATTCCTCAGTCTAAAGAACCTGCGATTGAGATTCCTGAGGTCGTGATGCAACTCACTGACACTCCTCTGCCGAAGCCAAAGGATCCATTCTCACGCATTCAAAAGTTCAAGGCTGATGATTTCTTCGGCGAGCACGTATTCTTCGAAGATTACAACCCATATAACTCTGCTCGCATTAGGAAGAGGCGTTTCTGGACTACTAGTCAAGCCAATTTCTATTCCTTAGTGCTGTTCAACAAGGAGAAAATCTTCTACCATGAGCATATTCCTCACGTGGATATGGAATCTCTGCCGTGCTTCGCACTAGTCCTTAGTGTTCTTCATGATGCTGGACTGCTAAACTTTTGCTCTGACATCTGCGATTGGAATGAAGAACTGATTCTTCAATTCTATGCAACGCTGCACATCACCAGAGATGCTGAAGATGTGAATTCATGGGTGCTGGACTGGATGTCTGAAAACACACACTACACTGCACCAGCCTCTGAATTGCTTCGTGCTCTACCACTCAGTCCTCCCCTTGAAGAAGCTCGCTGCATCTACAGTGAACCTGATGAGCTCACACATCATTACATGCAGGTGCTGATGAAACCTTTGAAGCCAGGTCAAGCACCAAGAACCAAATTCCTCGTGAAGGAATTGATGTACGTGCCCAGAACTGTCTATCATATTCTTACGAGGACAATCAGTCCTATCAAAGGCCACGACTCATCTGATGAGGAAATTGTTGGCATCATGAAGAATCTGGTATTCAACATCATTCATGGCATTCCTATCCATTATCACGATTTCTTCATGAGGACTATGGCAAATGTTGCACTCTCTCCGTTTGAGCTGAAGCCTTATGCACCTTGGATTATGAGATTCCTCAGGACTAGGTCTTCACTCAACTACAAAGCTGATTTCCAGAATCACCTCAGCTACTTGCCCCCAATTGAAGTCCTCAAGCAGACATATTCCTCAGTTGATGGAAAGGGCAAGGCACCAGCTGTAATAGATGAAGGCATCCGTCCATTGGATGGTCAGTTTCAGAAAGCTACATCTTATTCCACCAATGATGACTCTGCCACACATGACTCTGCCAATGCACCCAAGTCCACTCCTCAAGCCACTGCTCCGCGTGTGATGACTGACCGTGAACTTCTGCTTAGTCTGCACCAGAAGGTGGATCAAAATCACAAATGGGTTAAGCGTCAGTTTGGTTCACTTCTTCACAACATGACTGCGACACACAATGCAGTGAAGAAAAACCATTACTACCTCCATCAAGTCTTCGGTCGCACCTGGGAAATCCTGTCACATCTGTACGGTGAAGAAGATCTGAAGAAAATGGGTCTCAATGAAGATTTTGACTGGTCTGCACCTCCACTGAAGAAATTAAAGAAGGTCAAGGTTCCTTCTCTGGTGGCCAGCTCATATTCTTCATCGCGCGACACTGATGAACATGAAGACTTGGACGACACTGCGGCAGGCCCTACTACAACAAACGACCCCAACAACGCTGGCGCTCCTTCATCAACTTGAATTTCTTCAGGGACGTTAGTCCTCATATTCGATCCTTTTGGTCATTTGATGACAAAGGGGGAGAATTTTGAGTTAGTCTTCAAGCGGGTCTTTCTATATGGGCATTTTTTTTGTTAAGTTACAACTCTCGTTCCTTTGAGACTTTATTGGACCGAGTTGTAATCTTAAACCCGATGGTGCTCTGATACTTTTGAGACGTTTTTTTGCATGCTTATTCCTCGTTAAATATTATTGCACGCATGTTGAATTACATCAGTCACCATATTTCATCATGCATTTCAAATTCTTCATTGTTATATGTCAAATGCGTGTATGAATTACAAGATATAGGGGGAGATCTCCATGATTCAATTCTTCAAGTGTGAATTGCTTCAAAATCAAATTCCTCACTATGCACATCTTCAGGGGGAGCTCTTCTATATCTTGCAATCAAATTCCTCAATATCAGTAGTTACACTTCATATGTTTATTCCCGTTGAAAACTTAACCTATATTGTCATCAATCACCAAAAAGGGGGAGATTGTAAGTGCATCTAGTGCCCCTTAGTGATTTTGGTGTATTGAAGACTTATATGTTAAAGGACTAATGCGTTTGTGAGTGTACACAGGACTATAAGTCTATGAGGAGTTTGATATTTATAGAGAAAGTCGACCCCTAAAAATGAAGTTCTTCGACTGAAGACTTTGGATCTCTGAAGACTTTCTGCAGACTTCGAAATTGAAGAAATTGGTGTGACCGTGAAGACTTGGTCTCGAGGAACATGAAGCGTGAAGACTTTTGTTTTCGTAGTTTCATTTTCTCTTTCTTGAGTCATAGGAAACACCGTACTGTTAAAGAGGGTCGAGGAAATACTAAGGAAAAATTTCCATGTGATGCTCAACTCAAAATCCTACACCTACCAATCCCTTCGAGTGAAGCCATTGGAAATCTCATACAGTTCAGTCAATTTCTTCAGTGACAGAGACGAAGTTCTTCTGGTCTCTGAGGAATTTGTCCTGACTGAGGAGTTAGGAATTTGCCAGTGCGGATTGCCTACACAGTGAGGAACATGATAGCCCTGAGGATTTTGCTACTCAAAATTCCGACCGTTGCTGTGCTATGCGCCAACTGTCCCAAAATATCTATCCACCTAACGGTCATATCATTGAAGGGCATTTATGTCTTATCATGTCAGGCTGCTGCCTAGGCTATAAATAGCCGCCCCCTACAACCACTAGTTGGTTGGCTGCTCCGAGAGAAACTGACACTTGTCATTTGAGAGCAACCCATCCTCTGAGGACTTTGAGCGAAAATCATCAAGTGAGGAAAAACCCAAAACCCAAACACCTACAAACCCCAAGTGATTGAGCATCACTGAAGAGATTGATCCTGCGTGGATCCGACGCTTGTTAACTTTGAAGACTGTGCTTCTTCCAGACGGTTAGGCGTCATGGTCTAGAGCATCCAAGAGGAATTGTGGATCACCGAGTGACCAAGTTTGTGAAGGTTGGGAAGTCACCTGAAGACTTACCACGAGTGATTGGGCGAGGTCTGTGTGACCTTAGTTCAAGGAGAATACGGTGAGGACTGGGTGTCCTGAGCTGCGTGTTCAGGACTGGGTGTCCGGGACTGTGTGTCCTCGAGTTTAAATACTCAGCCGCTCCAACCAGACGTACAACTGAGACAACAGTTGGAACTGGTCTTCCAAATCATTGTCTTCACCAAGCTTACTGGTTCCATTTCCTCAACTCTTTCATTTCCTCGTAATTGAGTTGTGTACTTGTTCATATCTGTGTTTGAAGACTTTGACTGAAGACTTTCTCAATTTTCTCAGTTCAATTTCATCAGTCTGATTGTCTTCATCCTATGTTATCCTGTGCTTACGCTTCCTGTACTCTGTGCCTGTCTTCATTTCATCATGATGGCTATGCTTGTATTCTGTTATGTTTACTTTTGAGTACTTATTCCGCTGCTAGTAGTTCTTTGCTAAGGAATTTCCTCACCAGCAAATTCCTCAGTGAAGAATTTCATAAAAATCGCCTATTCACCCCCCTCTAGTCGATATAACGCACTTTCAAACCGGTTCCTGCCATATAAACCGGTATATTCGTGCTCATATGATACATGTTATGATGATGTAATGATGATGCAATGTATGGTGCAATATGATGATGTATGTGTATGATCCAGAGGGTTTAAGCTATGGTTCGGATACGACCAGAGCCCCCATGTACTCATAATTGTGGCATTGCGCTAATCAAAAAGGTGTAGCTATGGTTCGAATACGACCAAGCCCCAAGTGATTTTCCTAGTGCCCTTTTGCCTATAAAGAGGTGTAACTATGGTTCGAACCCATAGCCCCCAAGTGATTTTCCTGGTGGCCTTATGCCTATCAAGAGGTGTAGCTATGGTTCGGATGCGACCAAGCCCCCAAGTGATTTTCCTGGTGCCCTTATGCTCATCAAGAGGGTATAAGCTATGGTTCGGATATGACCAGATCCCCCAAGTGATTTCCATGGTGGCCTTAAGCCTATCAAGAGGTGTGACTATGGTTCGAACATAGCCCCCAACTGATATTGTGAGTTGTGCTCAAGGGATACCCTTGTTTGAGCTGTGTTGTGCAGCAGACTCGCTTTGGCCCCTTATGATAATATTGGTTTGATAGCCGGTTTACCGAAATAACCAAAACCATGCTCTTATGATAATATTGGCTTGATAGCCGGATCACCGAAATAACCAGAGCTGTGCTCTTATGATAATATTTGCTTGATAGCCGGATCAAGAGGTGTAGCTATGGTTCGAATGCGACCAAGCTCCCAAATGATACTGTGAGCTGTGCTCAAGGGGTACCTATGTTTGAGCTGTGCTGTGCAGCAGACTCTCTTTGGTCCCCTTAATTTTTTCCTGAGAACTCGAACTTGCGAGAGATTATTCCTTTGAACCGGAAATTCTTAAACCAGATATTGAGAGCTTCAAAGCTCTGTGGGAGACAACTTTCCCTTGAGCCGAATTTTTAAACCGGAATCCTTCTTCTTAAGCCGGAAATTTTCTGACAGCCTTTTAAATTTTCACCAATATGGCGATTTAGGGTCCTGCATTAGATAACTTTGCAAGCCGGAGTAATTGCTCTTTTAAAGAAAGCAAGACATAATATAAAAATATACTGGATGAATTTCACCTGATACGCCAGGCCAATAATTATCCACAGCGGAGTTGATGATCACCATGGTGAAGCGGAAATCAATCATCGGTGAATCCGCCGTAGGAGCAGACAGATGAGTCAACCGCGATATTATAGGCCGGTGCGGACGGGCTATTTGTCCTCCGCATTGTAAACCGGTGCGGATGCGTGAACCGGTCGTATGTTCATCAGGTAATGTGACACGGAGGAAAACGCCATTGTAGAATGTTGCCAATGCGTGCTTTATACCCGCAGTATAACAATAATTTTTTCTGTATATAAAAACACCAATAGGAGAGTGTAATGGTGCTTAGAGGAATTTAAAATATACTGATAAAATATATATAAGAGGGATAACACCTGATTTTGTTTTTGTCGGATGAACGTAGATGTTGGTGCCATATGGTACTGAATAGTATATACATGTTGAGCTCCGCTGATGTGATGGAGCATAATATCCACGTGACCCTCTGTTGTAACACCTGATTTTTTTTCAGCACTTGACCACTTTGACTTTTCTTCTGTTGTTTCCATCAGCGCATGGGCGTAGAAAGGGAGCAGCCTGTAGGGCCAGGGCGCTGTTCTTGGTCCGGCGGCACAGGGTGCAGACGACACGATCGATCTCGTCGTCGCGGCCGATCACCGGATCAGTCATGCTAGCCACCACCGTCATATCCCGGCCGTACGTGCTCAAAGCCGTCTCCTTCGGAGTCAGAGCTGCCTTGGGCGTGGCGCCCACGAGAGAACCACGCCGGCCTCCGGCAGAACTGTTCAATGTGGTGCGGGTCTTCACAACGGGTGGCTTATACACGGACCCGCTGGTACGACCGCCGGGAGCATCGGCTACCGCTGCCAAATCGATCAGCGACGGAGAGGTCGAGAAGGCGATCGGGCTCGCCGTCGCTATGGTCAGGGTCACGAAGTGCGCCGGAGCAACTCCACCGCGGGCTGGGGCAGAAGCACTGGAGGCCACGTGGCGACGCCTCTGCTGCTTCAGGTTAACCAAGGGAGCCTCGAGGGAGTCGGAGGAGCGATGATAGACAGATTCTGTGCGCAGCCGAGACCCCCGGAGGATGGAGCAGCTGGGCCTGCTATGCCGGAGTAAGGCATGGGAGGAAGGGCTCTCTTCGTCGACGCCGCCATAGCGAAGATTGCGGTGCGGTCTCAGGGAGAACTCTCCGTACGTAGGGAACTCATTGTCGTCGGACTCTCCGTTGGAGAAGACGCTGGGAACGTATTTGACGCCTCCGGTGGAGGGGCGGAGCCGCGGAGCAGGTCGGGAGTGCTTCCGTTGGACATGGTGCTTGATGGGACCATGGAGGTGGTTATTCGCTAGTGGCGGCGGAGCGAGGCGATTTGGTGTTTGATGCAGAGCCGCAGCAGAGACGAGGCCATGCTCTGAGGTGAATCCGCGGTGGCGGAGCTTTAGATGCAGAGATGAACCGGCGGACGATGGTGGAAGTGAGGCTGCGGTGGCCAAAGTCGCTCGAAGCACATGTCGGGCAGTTCTTCCGGTTTGACGGCGAGCAGAGTGCTCTGACCGAAGACAGCAGCGGTCTGTAGGTGTAGTAGAGACAAACCGGAAGCGGAGCGAGGTGACTCGGTCTCGGCGGATTGGCACAACTCAGAAACCGTGACAGCAAATACAAGCAGCGGAAACCAGGTCGCCATCGCGGAGGTGGACGGCCCGGCCACAACAGCATGGCGGCTCACCAGAGGGGTAAGACAGCGGCGAAGACGCGAGGCACCGGGTAGCCCAACGAGGCAGTGTAGGCAAATGGTAGCTCGGCTCTGCTGCGGCTGAGGGGGAGCCACGACGCGGTAGGAGAAGTGCCGGTGAGTCAACGGCGACGACCGGCCCGGCGGTGATGGGAGGCCGTAGCGACTCGTAACAAGCGGGCGGTTCGAGGGCGCAGGCCCAGTCGATGGATGAGTCCGGGTTACGGTTCGAGGGCGCAGGCCTAGTCGGCGGGCCAAACGGGGATTCAGCACAGGGCGAGGCGGATTCCAAGGCGAAAGCAGCAGCGGTGGAAGGTAACTCGGCGGAGACGGGGGTGATCCGGATGGCTCGGGGCCGGCAATTCAACAGTGGCTGGCCGCGTGATAAACCGGCGGCGGGCGCGGGGTGTCTCGAGGGCAGCTCGGAGCAGGGCAGCTCGAGACGAGGCCGGTCGTGGCTCGGCATTGACCCTGAGCGAGGGACGGCCTGAAGCGGCAGGGCCAGCTCAACCCGGCGGCGGAGGCACCCGCGAAGCGAGGTCGCAGCGGAAGTTGCTTCCGAGTCGTAGCACGAGGTAAAACGACAGCGGCCCTTAGATGGCAGCGGTTTACCCAAAGAAGCGAGCCGGCAGCGCGTGGCGGATCAACAGAGGCGACGGAGGTGCGTTTGGAGCCCAGGCGGTCACCTCCAAAGGGCGGTTTAGGCGGAGCAGCTGAGGTGGCCGGCTCAATGATGAAGACGAGGCATGGCCAGCTGAGGTGGCCAGCTAAGGTAACCAGGTTCAAAACGATCGGCCTCCCTCTGGTCAAGGTGCTGAGTTTGACCCGGACTTTGGCGAGTTACGATTGTTTGAAGGCAACTAGTAAGCATGCACGTGCAACGCACGTCTCAAACGTAAAGTAGGTGAGATTCACATAATATAAAAAATATATATTTTTTAAAAATATAAATCAAATGGATACACAATGTTTGATGTCGCTCAAATTGTATTTTCAAAAGTGAGACACAATAGTGGTTATGTTGCTGCATAGAGTAATCGCAGGAAAATATCCTCATTTAAATAAAATCGGCAATTATTTATTAATGCAGCAATATAGGCTTGTAGTGTAGTCTTCTCTTCGAGTGTAGCCAGGAAAAAAAAGGTATAAACTGCCTTACGATGCAATTATATTGTTCAAGATGCTTAATTCTCGAATCTTATTTATTCTACTAATTTGCATAGCAAAATATATACTTGTACTAATTTGGATCAAATTATATATATTTTTTTGTTGTGTGGATTGCCAAAATTATGTTTTGTCAATTTTTATATCTATGTAAAATTTATTTTGTATCCAAAATGCAACAAATATGGACATGCGCGGGCTGCTCGCGCGCGCTGCATTTTAGCGCGTTGTTGGAGCTGCGCGCGCACGTTGTATTTTAACGCGGCTACTGGAGCCAACGCTGTGCGCCGCGCCAAACCTGGCGATGGGCGCGCCGCAAACTACTTTTTAGCGTGCCGCGTGTTGCGCGGCTATTGGAGATGCTACCAATGTATATAGACATATTTTAGAATGTAGATTCATTCATTTTACTCTGTATGTAGTCTGCATTGAAATCTCTAAAAAGACTTATATTTTGAAACGGAGAGAGTATATATGAGAATGATTTTCATGCTCCAGATCACATGCATTTCCCAAAGCAATTATCAAATGATTAATTAAATTCTGGAATAGCAATTTCTTCATGTCCCAATTTTTTATTTCTAGAATGCATCAAAGGGAAATTGGTTGATAGATGAAATTGCAGATCAAAAATTTCTGACCCGCCTCCAAGTGCCAAAAGTGCAGTATTAGTCATGCAAATTGCAGAATACCCCCAAATCGAATTAAAGGTCACCTGATTGATTTGTGATAGACCTTCGGTGCCCTCGACTATGCACGTAGGAAGAACTGCATGAGGTCCTCGACGGCCCAGTAGGACGACGGCAGGAACGGCAATGACGGCACCTCCTGTGCCACGGCCGAGACCGGTGCCGCCCTAGGGGCGGCGGCGGTTGGCGGCTTGGACTTGGAGGACGTCAGTGGTGGATTGTTGTCGGCGTGGGTGTTGCGAACGAAGCTGAAGTCGACGCGGATGCCGATGGTTGCCGGAGAGCATGCCCTGGACGTCGATGGAGTCATCGCAGTAGTGGCAGAAGAGCGTAGAAGATGATGGCGGCGACAACACGTGTGTTCCCGGAGGAAGACGAAGCTCCTCGCGCTTCCCCCATTGTGGCTAGCATGCATGATGGCAGCAGGTGGCTCGCGATTAGCTTCCTAATAGGATGGATGCATCCGAGATAAGTTTTTTAATAGGATGGATTTGTCTAAGATTAGTTTCCTAATAGGATGGATGCACTCTGATTTAGTTTCCTAGAATATGATGCACCTGTAATTATTAGTTTCCTAATTGCCCAGGCATGGAGTTTCATATTTTCCTCCACGGTGGAGTACGGTCAGTCAATGTAAATTGCTAAGTGCACACAGAAAATGGTTTAGGTTAAGGCTAACCGTTAGATTGATTTTAGTAGTCCTAATCGTGCGGTGGTATTGGATCTGTGTACATTTTGTGGGGTGTGCTTAAAGAAGTTCTTGTTTGATTGTTTAATAGTAGTATAGAAAAATCTCCTCCAAATTGAAATGACTTTGGACAATCCACGTTTGGATCGTGATGGTGTTCCACTTGAACACTGTACACCTAAAAAATTCCTTTTGTCGCTTCCGAGTGTTCTGGCGATCTACCGGAATAAACCTTTGTCTTAACCTTTGTTTCTGGCGTCTTACCATAAAATCAACCCGACGGTGTTTGTTGGTCTTGGCGATGTGTGGCAGCAGCAGTAAAATTTAATGGGTTTGTCTAGGTCTCAGTCGAAAAGTCTCAGTCGACATCATCCATGTTAGATTCGGCCTGTTTTATCATGTGGGCTGCTGGGTTGTATTTTTTCTTGTGTGGGCTTAAGTTATGTGCTGTGGTGAGAAATGCGTGGTGGGCTTCACCCCGTGTGGTGAAGGAAACGAGTGCACCCAGCCAGACGCACAGGTCCATGTGAAAGGTTGCTAAAAAAAGGTCCACGTGAAAGCAATTCCTTTTTTGTAACGCGATCCCACACTTCAAACGAGTGGAGCTAGCTAGTTGGCCTCGTGGTGACTGGTGATCATGCAAGGCGTGAACTAAATAGGAACACGCAACAGGGTTAAGATTCAGAAACACTTCTGAGAAAATCCAAAAAAAAACAATTATGAACAATTTTTTTAAAAACACAAACAATTTTTCAAATTGTCAAATAAATAAATAAAATATGACCGATTTTTATAATTCTGAGCAATTTTTGAAAATCTGAACAATTTTTAAAATCCCAAACAGTTTATAAAACACGAACAATTTTGGAAAATTCAAATATTTTATGAAAACACAAATAATTGTTTTGAAAGACATGAACACTTTTTGAGAAACAAGAACATGTTTTTAGAATGAGAACATTTTTAACTCTTTGCAGAAAATTTCCTAATAGAACACTTTTTATATTCAGAACATATATTTTAAAAACATGAAACATTGTTTTAATCGCAAACAAAATTTTGAATTTATAAAACTTTTTTTGGAAATGTGAACAAATTTTAAGTAGTGCTAACAAAAATTGAATTTTTTAACATATTTTGAAAATTCCAATTTTTTTTTTACTAATGCTCATTTTAGTATATTTATAAGTTTTTTAAAAGAAACAAAAATGGAAAAACAGAAAACCAAACAAGAAGAATGAATGAAAAAAGAAAAAGAAAAGAAACAACAATGAGTTGAAGTCGTATCGAGGACATGCGGTTGTATTGGTGGGTGACACTTGTAGTTGCGTGTCTAGTAGTAGACACACAACTAAGATACTCCCTACCGACAAAACACCACAGGTTGCAGTCGCATTGAAGACATGTAGTTGCAAATCGAGGGTGACACTCATAGTTGCGTGTCTAGTGGCATACATGCAACTACCCCTGGCCCCGGCAAAATATCAATGAGTTGTAGTCCCACCGCAGACATGCAGTTGCAGTCAGGGGTGACACTTGCAGCTGGGTGCCTAGTGGTAGGCATGCAACTAGCCTACTCACCCCGGCAAAAACAACACATAGTTGCAATCCTATCAAAGACATGCAGTTGCAATCGAGGGTGACACTTGAAGTTGCGTGCCTAGTGATAGACATGCAACTGGCCTACCCCCCCTCTAACAGAACACCACATGGTTGTAGAAATGCGTGACACTTGCAGTTGCGTGCCTAGTGGTAGACATGCAACTGGCCTACCCCGACAAAACATGACATCATTACGGTTCTATCGAATAGATGTAGTTTAAGCCCTGGGTGACGATTGCATGCCTAGTGCTTGACATGCAACTAGCCTACTCCTTTTAACAAAGCACCACATAGTTGCAGTCCTATCAAAGGCATGCAAATACAATCGGGGGTCACACTT
>NC_041384.1:652578093-652652837 GCF_002162155.2 Triticum dicoccoides | reverse complement strand
TATAGTGGTAGACATGCAACTAGCTTACTCCCCCGACAAAACACCAAATAGTTGCATTCGAGAGAGACACTTACAGTTGAGCGTGCCTAGTAGCAGACAGGTAACTGCCCCTCCCCCGACAAAACAACACTGAGTTGTAGTCACGTTGAAGACATGCAGTTGCATCTGGGCGCGACACTTGCAATTGCGTGCCTAGTAGTAGACATGCAACTAGCCCTCTTCCCGACAAAAACACACTACAAAGTTGCAGACCCCTTGAAACACATGAAGTCGCACCTGGGCATGACACTTTTAGTTGCGCGCTTACTACTAGACATGCAACTGCCCCTCGCCCAACAAAACAACACCGAGTTGCAGGCGCGTTGAAGACATGCAATTGCATCTGGGCACGACACTTGCAGTTGCGTGCCTAGTACTAGACATGCAACTACCCCTCCCCTGACAAAACAACACTGAGTTGCAATCGCATTGAAAACATGCGGTTGCAGTAAGGGCATGCCACTTACAGTTACGTACTTAATGGTAGACATGCAACTGCCCCTCATCCCTCGATAAACAACATTGTGTTGCAGTAGTGTGGAAGATATGTAATTACAGTCACGACGATTGTGCAGCCAAATGGAGAAAATAGAAGTTATGATTTAATAAAATATAAAAATGTAGCTAGTATCATGTATTTAGCAAAAATATATTTTAAAAGCAATTAAAAGTGAAATAAAGAATAAAATAATAAAATAAGAAAAGGTGGAAAAAAGGCAAATAAATAACGGCACGAGGAACACCAACACAAGAAGAAAAAAAATGTTAAATGACACTTACAAGAAAATAAAAGAAATAGTAAAAATACATAAATTAAAAATGGACGAAATTGTTAATTAAAAAATAAAAAGGCGAACCAAACAAGAAAAATCCCTGCCCAACCAACTTGAGCCCAACGCATTGCACATAACTGACAAACACCGGAAAGCAGAACAAAACTAAACAAAAAAGGAAAGCAGAACTAAACTAAATAAAAAAATGGGTTTGCACAAATCTTGAAGCATCAAATGATCCAACGATGAGGACATCGATTGAGACTTTGTTAAAACTCAGTCGAATGAGTATTAGCAATCCCCTTCGGTAATTACATCTCCATTTCATGCAAAAAAAAGGAAAAGCAAATGCTTCTCTATCAACCTGATGTTGAAAATGAATAGGGCATATAAACATTATAATTTTTTGGTGATAAATAAAGAAAAAAATAAAAAAATGATAGAGAGGCATCATACAAATAAGTAAATAACAAAATCCATGTAGAAAAGTACAGCAACGAGTGAGAATAAAAATTATTCATGTGTGTCACAAAATTATGTGCTACAGAATTTTAGATGTATCTCCAAAAGAAGTAAGACAAAAATAAAACAGAAATAGAAATAAAAATAAAAGTGACCGAATAGAACAAAATAAAAAGTAATAAACACACTAAAAGGAAAAGGAAAAAAAAGGGATAAAGGTAGATTTTCTTTAGAACAGGGGAAAAGCTAGACAAGTACCCGTGTACACACACATAGTGAGCTGTGTCCCTAAGATTCCACTGTAAGATCGGAAAAATAATAGAAGAAATAAAAAAAATGGAAAGGACTGCAAGGCAGAGGCCACAAGCCAGACAAGGAAACAAAGTTAAGAAGCCCACACAGCGGAAGACAGACACCCTGCCCGTTTCCAGCCTCAGCCCAATACATCTTTGAACAAACACTATACAATAGCGACAAACACAGATTAATCAATTTGAACGGCTAATCTCGTCGACTGAGACTTCGCGAAGTCCCAGTCGACTGAGATTTAGCTGCACCAAAATTTAATCTCTTCTCGGATCCGGTTCACAAAGGCGTTAGTTTGTCACATAGTCCTAACTTTTTTCTTTAATCTTTTCTTTCACCGATCATAAGTCTGGTCCGATAAACTTGAAGCTGACGCAGATTCTTTCAAACCTGGTTCTTCGTCGTCCGGAAAATTGTGACCTCTCGATCCCTATGAGAGGTCCCTCCAAGAACTCAACACCACCGTGCGGAAGCCTACGGTGGGCGCCAACTGTCGTGGAATTGTCACGTCAGATGTCCTAGTGTGAGGACTTAGTCGTGAGGCCAACGCATCTATATGGTAGCTTGAGAGGGGTTGAGTGGAATCGAGAGACGCAATGCAAGACAAGGGTTTAGACAGCTTCGGGCCCCGGGAAACATCATCCGGTAACAACCCTACGTGCTGTTTGAGGCTATCTCTCATTGTGATCACGAGGAAGTCGTTGTAAACCGGCTCTCCCAGTTAACCCTAACCTTTTAAGATTGTTTCTTCCTACTTGTCCCTCTTTTGGGAGCCCTGCCCCCTCCTTATATATGTTGAAGGGGCGGGTTACATGTAGAGTCCAACTCGGACTTAAGACTTAACTATTATGACTTCTCTTCATGGGCTTCTTAACATCTTGGGCTTCATAAGGTCTCAGACTTCATAACTCCTAGCAACCCAGTTACCACTGCCTACCGGGAGTTAACTGGTGCCGGTTTAAGATTGTCTGTCCGGAGTTAACTGGTGCCAGTTTAAGATTGTCTGCCGGGAGTTAACTTCTGCCGGTTTAAGATGGTCTGCCGGTTTAAGAATATCTGCTGAGTTATCATCTGACTTAACCCCTGTCTTAACTGTCATCCGGTTTAACAACCGACTGGTTTACCGTCTGGGTTAACTGCCTGTTTTACCTGTCTGTCTTAACTGTCAGCCGGTTTAACAACCTGCTGGTTTACCATCTGACTTAACACCAATCGGTTTACCACCTGCATTAACACCTGCTGGTTTACCACCTGCTTTAACACCCACCGGTTTACTAAGTCCCAACCAGGTTATAACTCCGGCCGGATCATACCGCGGGGTATATCCCCGACATTAGCCCCCAGTTTAATTTGGATTTATCCATGTTAAACTTATCATGATCATCCTTAAGTCCTTGTCACTTCCTTCTCCTATAAAATCCGAGTCAATAGACCAGCTTCATAATCAATTTGCTGACATTGGTTTGTCACAGAGAAATATTGTGAAGAATAACTCCTTTAACTTCAGCTCCCAATGCTTAACGAAATATTGGTCTTTGAAATACTCATTTGATCTTCATCCGGTTTAAGAATGTAGAACTTGCCGGTTTAAGAATGTAGAACTTTGCCGGTTTAAGACTTAAACTTGCCAGTTTATCATTGCCGGTTTACAAATATTGATGGCACCGGGTCATAATTGTAGTTAACATCTGAAAGGGCATTTCCCTACTTTATGTTTTGGATGATGATGACAACCCTTTGTGGTCTAAACGTGTGCTATATGTTTCAGGTTCTCGATGCTTAGGCTTACATCGGATTGCTATTACCTCTCGAAGGAAAAGATCGAAGACGTGTCCTCTACGTTTTTATTTTCTTTGGTCGTAGAGTACCTGTACTATCAAGAGGGAATCCTCATTAGGAAGCTTTGGGGGAATCAGTTCACATACACTTTTCTCACCCTCTCTTTGCCTTCCTCAGGTGTGTGTGTGTGAGAGAGAGTTTTCCTTGCCTCTTCCCCTCTTTCCTGCTCATTGTTTCTGCCCAGCGGTTGTACCGCTCTCTGGAGCGGTTGTACCGCTGGGTCTTGTCGCTCACTAGCTTTTGCTCGAGCGGTTGTACCGCTGCCTCCGGGCGGTGGTACCGCCACCATGCTCTGCAACAGCTAGGGCGGTGGTCCCGTCCATGTACCGCTCAAGTACCGCTCTCGCCTCTGGTTTGATGTTGTTCTTGGGCGGTAGTGGCCCGGTTGGTCCGGCCGTTCCACGATGACTGGTACCACCGGTGGTCCGAGCGGTTCTTCCGCTCAGAACTTAGCCGCCCAAGAGCTCAAGGCCATGCGGTTGTTTCGGCCAGGCACCGCCCAAGTACCGGTCAAGCTCCTGTTTTGATGCGGTGGTTGTGCGGTAGCCAGGCGGTTAGTCCGGTTATCTTTCTTAGCCGGTACTACCGCCCGCCTGTCCGGTTGTACCGCTTGGTAGGGTTCTGCTGTTACACCGTGAGTCCCGGTTGTACCGGGACGAGGACCGGTTGTACCGCTGCAGTGCAAAAACGCAGTAACGGTTGGAAACTGAGGGTGACTATATAAGGGAGCTTCTCCCACCTACCACTCCCACCTTTGACCTCTCTCACTCCACCATTGATGCCCTTCAAGCTCTCTTGCCCGATCTCTCTCTCTCTCTCTAGCCACTCAAACTTGTTGATTTGCTAGGGATTGAAGGAGGATACCTAGATCTACACTTCCACCAAAGGATATTTGGTTCCCCCATACTTTCTTGTGTGGATTTTGTTACTCTTGGGTGTTTGAGCACCCTAGACGGTTGAGGTCACCTCGGAGCCATATTCCATTGTGGTGAAGCTTCGTGGTTTTGTTGGGAGCCTCCAATTAAGTTGTGGAGAGAGCCCCAACCTTGTTTGTAAAGGTTCGGTAGCCGCCTTCAAGGGCACCAATAGTGGAATCACGACATCTCGCATTGTGTGAGGGCGTGAGGAGAATACGGTGGCCCTAGTGGCTTCTTGGGGAGCATTGTGCCTCCACACCGCTCCAACGGAGACGTACTTCCTCTCAAAGGGAAGGAACTTCGGCAACACATCCTCGTCTCCACCATCTCCACTCTTAGTTATCTCGTGCCTTTATTTAAGCAAGCTTACTTGTTTCATATCTCTTGCTTGCTTGTGTACCTATCCTCGTTGCATCATACAGGTTGCTCACCTAGTTGCATTTCTAGACAACCTATTTTGATGCAAAGTTTAACTTGTTAAAGAAAAGCTAAAAATTGTTAGTTGCCTATTCACCCCCCTCTAGTCAACCATACCGATCCTTTCAATTGGTATCAGAGCCTCGTCTCTTTTTAAGGACTTTACCGTCCAAAGAGTATGGTTGATACCGCAGACGGTGTGGAGGAACACTCCGGTGTGAATCCGATCTCGTCTACGGGAGATGGGGGAACTTCGGTCTCTCGTGAGGAGTTCAATGTGGCCTTGGAGACATTGAAAACCTCCATGACGACCGAAGTAGAAAGCATGTTTACTAAATTTCTTGAGGGGCTTAAACTATCCACCGCACCGTTGAAAGTGGGTGATCCCGCCAACAAGGTGACGGATGCTATCCCCGACAAGGGGGAAGCTAGTAGTGAAAAGGCTCCTTCTTCTAGTGGCAAGAATGGCACCAGCATCTTTGCCCATGTGGAACCACCACTTGTTTATGGTGGGCCGGTTCCTTCCACTCATTTGAATCATGCCGGTCCTCTCCCTAAGATTGTGAAAAATGAGGATTTTGACTCTTGGGTTTACCGCTTTAAACGTCATTTAAATCATGTGAACACTAACCTTTGGAGAATCATTGAAGAAGGTTTCTATCCACATGATCCAAGCAACTTCACTCCTCAAGAAGCCGCGGACAATCAATTCAATGAGAATGCTCTCTTCATCATTCAAGATGCTATTCCACCCGAAGACCTACCTCATCTTCGTCCTTTCGCCTTGGCCAAAGATGCATGGCATTGTGTCGTGTCTCTCTACCGGGGAAGCGCAAGCATTCAACACTCCAACTATGAAGTGGTACAAGATGAGGCCGATGAGTTTGCAATGAAGGAAGATGAAGAACCTCATGAGCTCTATCGGAGAGTAACCAAACTCGTGGTCTCACTACGAGATCACAGGAGCAAGGACACGGATGACAATTGGATCAAGCGCAAATTCCTCAAGGCAATGATTCCCTATCACAAGGCCATGTCCTCCGTCATTCGTCAAAGACCGGACTTCCACACTTTGACCTCAAGCGAAGTGTTGGATGAGTTTGTGGCCATGAACATTTTGGACAAGACCGCCGACAATATGGTGCTCCGTTCTCAACGGGCAAAGAAGCCTAACCTTGCATTGAAGGCCAAGCTCATAGTGGAAGACGAAGAAGAGGAAGAAGAGGAGAGCAACCCCGAAGATACGAAGTATGCATATCATGAACACATGGCACTTGCTTCAAGGCAATTTTGGAGCAAGAAAAACTCAAGGCCAAACTTTAGCAAAAACAACTCGAGTGGTACAAGGGGCAAGCAACGTGTAAGGACTTGCTACAATTGCGGCAACGTGAGTCATTTTGTTGCGGAATGCCCGTATGAGAATAGGGAAGACAATGGTGGCAAACTCATCCGAAAGGACAAGGCCAAGTCTTTCCCCAACAAGAACAACTTCACCAAGAAGACTCATCCCAAGGCCTTGGTTGTGAAAGAAGAGTACAATGAGGACGATGATGATGATGAAGATGATGAGTTGGTTGCCATGGCCTCCGTTGCCATTGCAACAACGTAACGGGTGTCTCTCTTCGACTCACCCAACGAGAGCATCACCGCCAAGTGCCTCATGGCTAAAGCCACCAACAAGGTAACCTCCAACATCAAAACTACCATCATTAATCATCCTTCCCCAACGGATAGCATTAATTAATTTGAGGGAGCTAATGTGGAGGCTAACGAGTTTGAGGCCTTTATGGGCAAACTCAAGGGAAAATCCAAGAAGCACTTTATTGCTCTCTTGGAACAACTTGGTGAGGCCAATGACATGATCGAGGCTCACAAAGACACCATCTGTAAGATGGAAGGACATAGTCGTGACTATGCCGATGAGATTTCGGATCTTTCCAATGCTCTTGAGGAAGAGCGTGGTCTTCGTTTGGCTCTTGAGGAGTCACACAACGTAGATCATGCTAAGTTAGAGAAAGATTATGATCATGCCCTCGTTGTTTCTCGTGTGCTAAATTCCGAGAAGGCCAAACTCGGGGTTGATCTTGCTAGACTCAAAGAGGAGTTTGATATACTTGACAAGGCCCACAAGGCCTTGAAGGGTATTCACGCTAGTCTCAAGGAGTCTCATGATCAACTCCAAGTGAAGCTAACTAAGGAGAAAGCAACTTTTCCTCATATGGTTTTAATTGATAATGCAAATGCTACTAACCCGTGTTGTGAGCATATACATCTTGTTGAGGAAAATGCTAAGTTGAAGGAGCAACTTGAGAGAGGTCGTGCGACTTGCATACAAGGCAAGAAGAACCTCAACGATCTCTTGACCAACCAAAAGGGAGGTGTGGCCAAGGAAGGGGTTGGGTACGTCCCCGACTCTAAGAACAAGAAGAAGAATGACAAGACCAAACGGCCTCCTCCTCTCATGCAAACCTTTGTGAGGGAGGGAGAGAGTGCCCCCGAGGAGAAGAAGAAGAATAATGTCAAGAAGGGCAATGTCACCCCTCCCAACAAAGCGGCGATTTTAATCCTTCTTATGTGTTATGCCGTGCTAGTGATGGGCATGTTTATGCCAAATTTGTTGGTTCTCTTCATGAATACATTGAATGGTCTATTTGGGTTCCTAAGACCCTTGTTACTAACATGAAAGGACCCATTACAAAATGGGTACCTAAAACCAAGCATTGATCTATTGTAGGTGTTTGATTCCGGTGGTGGATCATGGTTGCTTGATAGCGGAGCTACAAATCATATGACCGGAAGCAAGGACTTGGTGGTAGAAGTGCACAAGGTTCCATCTATGCCCACCAATGTCGAGTGGGGTGACGCCTCATCTTCTAAGGTATTGGGACTTGGCAAGGTGGTCATCTCTCATGATCTCACGATCGAGAAGGTCATGCTTGTTGAGTCCCTTGCATACAATTTACTTTCCGTTCGTCAACTTGCAATCATGGGCTTCGCTACTTTCTTAGATATCGATACCGTGGCCCTCTTGTGGAGAAAGACTCTTAAAGTAGCCTTTGTTGGGCATGTCGAGAATGGTCTATATGTGATTAACTTTTCGGAGCGACCCACTAAGACCGCAACATGCCTAATGGCTAAAGTTGATGTGGGATGGCTTTGGCATCGCCGTTTATCCCATGTCAATATGAGATCTTTGCAAAGTCTCCTCAAGGGGGACCATGTCCGTGGACTAACGAATGTTAGTTTTGCTAAAGATCGTGCTTGCAGTGCCTGTATCGAAGGAAAGCTACATGAGAAGGCTCACCCTCCCACGACTATCATTTATTCAAAGAGGCCTTTGGAGCTCCTTCACATGGATCTCTTTGGTCCTCCATCCTTCGATAGTCTTGGAGGTAGGAAGTATTGCTTGGTGATTGTGGATGACTACTCAAGGTACACGTGGGTGTATTTCTTCAAGAGGAAGAGCGAGACCCAACAAACCGTCATTGACTTTGCAAATGAAGCACAACGTCAACACAATGAATAGATCTTGACAATAAGAAGTGACAACGGCACCGAGTTCAAGAACTACACCTTGGATGAATTTCTTAGTGATGAGGGAATCAAGCATCAATATTCCGCACCATACACCCCTCAACAAAACGGTGTTGTGGAAAGGAAGAACCAGACGTTGATGGATGCGGCAAGGACCATGATGGCGGAGTTCAAGTCTCCGTACAACTTTTGGGCCGAAGCCATCAACACCGCGTGTCATGCATCCAATCGGCTCTACCTCCGCAAGGGCTTGAACAAGACTCCATATGAGATACTCACCAGTAACAAGCCCAACCTCAAGTACTTCCGGGTGTTCGGGTGTAAGTGTTTCATTCTCAAGAAAGGTGTTCAGTTGTCTAAATTTGAGGCTAGAGCTCATGAGGGCATATTTGTTGGTTATGCTACAAACTCTCATGCTTACCGTGTCCTCAATAAATCCACGGGACTTATTGAGGAGACGTGTAACGTGGAGTTTGATGAGAATAACGGCTCCCAAGTGGAGCAAAGTGGCACTTGTGATGTAGGTGATGAAATTCCTCCTCAAGCCATAAGAAGAATGGGTGTTGGTTTTATCCTACCCATTGAGGATCCCCTTGTGGCTGAAGGAGAAGGACAATGCTCCACTCAAGTGGAGCCATCACCAACCCAAGGCCCACACGCTTCCGAAGAATAAAGTGAAGGCCCTCAACCTCATGAACAAGACCAAGGGCAAGATCATACTCAAGACGGTGTTGACACACCAAGTGATGCCCAAGGTCAAGTTCTCTCCCCGAGCAAGTTCAAGATCAAGAACAAGTTCATGACGGCACTCAAGATGATCAAGTAACCGCTCCTCAACTCACCACCGAGGAGGAATTAGAGCGTCGTGCCGCCAAGATTGCATCCAAGCTCTCCACCAAGGATCATCTCATGACAAATGTGCTTGGAAGCTTAAGAAAGGGGGTAAGCACTCGTAGACAATTAGCAAATTATTGTGAGCATCATGCGTTTGTCTCTTGTGTGGAACCCCACAAGGTCTATGAGGCGCTAGATCCGGATTGGCTCAATGCCATGCACGAAGAACTCAACAACTTCGAGCGCAACAAAGTGTGGAGATTGGTGCCAAGGCCAACGGGGAACCACAATGTCATTGGAACCAAGTGGATATTCAAGAACAAGCAAGATGCCCATGGGATTATCATTCGCAACAAGGCTCGTTTGGTAGCACAAGGCTACTCCCAAGTCGAGGGTATCGACTACGGTGAAACCTTTGCTTCTGTTGCTCGTCTTGAATCCATTCGCTTGTTAATTGCATATGCTTCTCATCATAATTTTAAGTTATAAAAAATGGATGTGAAGAGTTCTTTTCTTAATGGTCCCACTAATGAATTGGTTTACGTCAAGCAACCCCCCGGGTTCGAGGATCCCTACTTTCCCGATCATGTGTATCAACTCGATAAGGCGCTCTATGGCCTTAAACAAGCCCCACGTGCGTGGTATGACCACCTTACCGAGTTGTTACAAGACCGTGGTTTTGAAGTTGGGCTAATCGACCCCATTCCTTTTACTAAGAAGGTCAAAGGGGAGTTGTTTGTGTGCTAATTATATGTTGATGATATTATTTTTGGTTCTCCTAACAAAGCTTTCAATGAGGAATTTGCCGCTCTCATGACCTCAAGTTCGAGATGTCCTCCATGGGAGAGTTGAAGTTCTTTCTAGGGTTCGAAGTGAAGCAAAGAAGAGAAGGAACCTTCATCAATCAATCCAAATACACTCAAGACATGCTCAAGAGACTCAAGCTAAGTGACGTCAAGCCGGCTTCCACTCCAATGCCCACCAAGTGCCAACTTGACTTAGATCCCAATGGTAAAGTGGTGGATCAAAAGGTATATCGTTCCATGATTGGATCCTTGCTTTACCTTTATGCATCTAGACCAGACATCATGTTGAGTGTGGGAATTTGTGCACGGTTTCAAGCCACACCTAAGGAAAGTCACTATGTGGCGGTCAAACGAATCTTTCGATATTTGGCTCATACCCCAAACTTTGGCCTATGGTACCCTAGAGGATCAAACTTCAAGCTTGTAGGGTACTCGGATTCCGATTGGGCAGGAGACAAAGTGGATAGGAAGTCCACTTCCGGAGGGTGCCAATTCCTTGGTTGCTCTTTGGTCAGTTGGTCTTCCAAAAAGCAAAGTTGTGTGTCTCTCTCGTCCACTGAGGCGGAGTATGTTGCCGCCGGTAGTTGTTGTGCTCAACTCCTATGGATGAGGCAAACTTTAAAGGATTACGGCGTCACTTGTGACAAAGTGCCTCTTTGGTGTGACAATGAAAGTGCCATCAAGATCTCTCTCAATCCGGTGCAACATTTCAAGACAAAGCATATTGAGATCCGGTATCACTTCATCCGGGATCACAATAGACGAGGAGAGATCGAGCTCAACTATGTCAACACTCATGACAACCTTGCAGATATTTTCACGAAGCCCTTGGATGAAGCAAGATTTCGCGAGTTAAGGCATGAGCTAAATATCATTGATTCGAGCAATGTGGCTTGAACCCTTGCACACCCTACCACGCTCAATTTGTTGTCTAGTTTAGGTGTAGGCATGGACATAGGGGGAGTGTTGTTCTCTCAATGAACTCTCCCTCCCCCCATTATGCATAAATTGATTGTGTCTTTCACATTAGCCATATTTGATGGTACTTGTGCTTCAAAGACGAGTTTTGGTCATGGACCCAAGGATAATTCTTCACGGTGCCATACCAATTGACTCAAACATAGGTGGCCTCGGCCACCGTCCTCTCTTCGGGGAGTTGAAGTTAGCCTTGCTGCTCTCGTGTTATTTTCTCTCTTTCTCTCTTTGCTCTTTGTGTTAGGTTCTCCTAAGGTGTTGTTTCTCTCCTGTTTTTGTGCCCCTTATTCCTCCCTTCGGATTGCACTCATTTGATCTTGGCTTGGGCTTAGGTGGTCGGGCAGTACAACCGGTACCACGAGCGGTTCTACCGTTGGTACCGGGTTGTGCTGTCCCAAGGGTTTCCGTTCGGTGCCTGGGCGGTTCCACCGCACACTCCCACGGTAACCCATGTCCGGTACTACCGGTTGTTGCCGTGCGGAACTATGGCTGCCTTCCAGGCACCGAAAGTACCGCCTCCATCCACCGGTCTGTACCAGACGAGCGGTACAACCGCTCCCCTAAGCGGTTCTACCGGGGCGTGCGTACGGGCCTATATATACTCGGCAGGGCTGAAGGGCTGTCTTTTTTTTCCTTCGTCCTTGTTCCTCTTTTTCTTGCCCTAGCCGCCGGCCATCTCTACCCTTGCCCTGGAGTGCGTCTCGCGCTTCGGATCCTTGGCTCTCCGTGGATTCTCTCCGTGGAGGCCTTCCGATCTCTTCCCATGGATGGTGGTATCGTCTCGTGCTCTTTGCCTCTAGTTTTTTGTTTAGGGTTATTCCTTGCCTAGGGCTTTTCCTTTCTTTCCGCGTTTAGTGTTCGTTCTATGGCTTAGAAGAGTTCTTTGTTAGCCTCCTGTCTTGTTTGCAGCACTTAGAATTCGGAATATTACTTGTGTGATTCGTATGACTCAGTTAGATCTATCTTCCCTGGTAGTGCCACTGTCAGCGGTTCTACCGCCCCTACGGGCGGTACAACCGCTAGAGCGGTACTACCGGCGGAAGATCCGGTACAACCAGAGTATATCAACCACTAGGCACTGTTCTATCTTCTCTGTTGTTGCAACTTGTTCCTTTTCTGCTAGTGGGTGCAATCCTCTCATCCTTGTTGGGTTTTTTGTGTGTTCTTTTCGTGTGTGTGTTCAGGTGGCTCTAGTTCTCGCTCTGCTCCTCGCAAGACCAAGAAGAGGGCACGAAGGACCTTGCGACCGGTTGTGTCAGATGATGAAGAAGTTGTGATTCCCACCAAGCCCACTCGCCGTGAAAAGTCTGCAGCTGCTAAGCAATGTGTTGTCATGCTGTTGCATCGTTGGAAAGCCAAGGATTGGGAAGCCTACTGCTCAAAGAATCCATATGAGGTTCCCATTGCTCCCCGTTGGACCACTGTTCAGTTCCGGAATGAGATGCAAGCGCGGATTGTTCATGAACTCTTTGAGCACAACAAGAACAGATATGCCAAGCAGTGGTCAATTGATTTTGATAATTGGAGAAACAACATGGAGTATTTTGGTGAGGCACTAGCTCTCTACGAGGAGTTTGATCTTGTCAAGATCATGTTAGTCAACTGTGACTTTGATGTTCAACTTATCCATCAGTTCTATGCCACGGTTCATTTTGGAGAAGATGATGCGCGCACTCTCACCTTCATGTGTCGCGATGAATTGTTTCACGTTCCCTGGAGGGCTTTCTGCAATGCTATTGGGTACGAGGATACCGGTCTGCAAGGAAGGGGTGGCATTCGCCCTCATGATTTTCCTGAGTCCATGCCTAAGGAGAAGCTTGCCCCTCTGTACATTAGGGGCCGTGGGATTATTGGAGAATCCAAGGATTTGGAGAAGGTCTATGACATCATGCACCGAGTGTTCCGCAATGTGCTCTTGCCCAAGGTGGGCAATCAAGATGAGATTCATGGCTATCTGGTTGATTTGATGGTTGCTATGAAGACCATGGTGGGGACAGGGGCAACGTTTGATGTGTCCAATTGGCTGTGGCATGAGATGTACAACATGGTCATCTACCATAAAGTCCCAATCTACGCTCCGTTTGTCATGTGCTTTCTGAACTCTGTGTGGGCTGTTCGTCGTCCTGGAGAGCTCCTAACTTCTCCAGACAACCTCACTATTCATGAGGTCAAGCTCCTTAAGAAGAAGAAGCATGCCGAGCCTCGCTTCCCTGAACATGCTCTTGAGGATGTCTATGCTACTTCTGACGATGAGGACTTTGAGCTGGAGCCAGGGGCCAAGCCTTCGTGGGTGGCCGAACTTACTGCCAAGGTAAAGAAGACCTTTTGTCTCCAGGCTAACATCCAGAAGAAGATGTATGAGGCACATGTCAATGAGAAGCTCGCACGGCGTCGCCAAATTGCAATGATGAAGCACCTCAACATGCAGGTTTAGAGTGGCTCTGAGAAGAGCATCACCCCAGAGGAGCGTTGGATCACTACCCATAGCACCTGGACTGATGATGAAGCCCCTCCCCAGCCATCATCCTCGTTTGCAGCAGCTGACAATGCCATGGAAGAATCTGATCACGACGATGATGACGACTCTAATGATGAAGATCCAGATGCGACTGAGGAGTCAGAGGAGGACGCCTGAGCTTTGGGTCGCTAGCTTCGCTCTTTTCCTTTTTGGTGTCTTGATGCCAAAGGGGGAGAGGGTTCTATAGGTCTCGGAGATTTGCTTGGGTTGTTTCTCTTGTTCTCGTGTTTTTGTGTTTGTTTGTGGACTTGTTTCGTTCCGTGCTGTGTGTCAGACTTGCTAGACTTGCTACTCCGTTTATTCGTAGGTCTTTCATTATTATTGCCTCTAAGTATTATATTGTCTATCCTTTTGAGCTCAGAGTGATGAGTCTATAAAATCTAGGGGGAGTCTAGTCCTGAAAGTGTGCCCATGCTTTCTAACAGCTAGTACTTGTTGGGGCACACATTCAGGGGGAGTTCTGTCTAGATTTCATTGACTTATCTCTTGGAAATCGTGTTGTTGTCATCATCCACCAAAAAGGGGGAGATTGAAAGGGCATTTCCCTACTTTATGTTTTGGATGATGATGACAACCCTTTGTGGTCTAAACGTGTGCTATATGTTTCAGGTTCTCGATGCTTAGGCTTACATCGGATTGCTATTACCTCTCGAAGGAAAAGATCAAAGACGTGTCCTCTACGTTTTTATTTTCTTTGGTCGTAGAGTACCCGTACTATCAAGAGGGAATCCTCATTAGGAAGCTCTGGGGGAATCAGTTCACGTACACTTTTCTCACCCTCTGTCGTGGGTTTGTCACGGCAGATGTCCTAGAGAAAGGACTTAGTCGTGGAGCCATCGCGGCGGGTTAGCTTGAAGGGGTTGAAGCGGACACAAGGATGCAAGAGAGTTTATACTAGTTCGTCCCCTTCGAGGAAGGTAAAGCCTACGTCTAGTTGTGATGGAATTGATGGGGTTTCGATGACTAGGGAGCAAACAAGCTTCGCCTATGTCTCGAGTTGTTGTCTGTTGTCCTTGAACCGCTGCCGGGTCGTCCCCTTATATACATGGGTGACGCCTGCCGGTTTAGAGAGTCCCAACACCGGTTCATACTCATATCTGGGTTGGTCTCTCCTTGTTCCTAACTTATATTACAACTATATGCACAAAGCTGATGTACGGCTACAGGTTGTAAACCGACTACGGGCCCTCGGCCTTTATCTGCCTCTTTGGGCTTTAACACCTTTGAACTACTGATGGAGTTAATCCGGCCCAGGTAGGCCGGTTTATGCCCAGTAGTAATATCCCCAACATTAGGCCCCAGATTAATTTGAATAGGTTCATGTCAATCCTTTGAAAAAATCTTCGTCTTCAACATCTTCTTGTAGTTGTTGAACCGCCGTGACATCATCTTCTCTGTTCGCTGTAAACCGGCGTGACATCATCTGTCATAAAGAAAACATCCATGATATCTTCTTGTTTAATAGAGTCGCAATGACCGAGGTGACCGCCCTACTTCCAAAATCTGTGGTCCCTTGATTCCCGCGCCTGACACATGTCCTTTGCCTTATAAATAGGCCCGAAGGGTCATTTATTTTCTTCCCTTCGTGCCCTTCCTCTTCGTCTTCCTCGTGTCACCAGTCTCAGAGCTCCGCTGCCGCCGTCGTCTTCTGCATCACCCTTGGCCGCTGCATCAACTTGAACGCGCCAGAAAGCCGCGGCGACCTTCCGCGTTTTCCTCAGCTCTGGTAGGTTTTCTGTTCTTCTCAACATAGATCTGATCTAGGGCTTCGTGTTCTTGCGGTGTTCATCACCCGTTCATACTCATGTACTAGCTCCTGGATGCACATGTGAACCCTTGCTTTGTGCAGCGGTAACTTTTAGTATCCGCCGTTAGTTTCCTGCCCAAAACCGTAGATCTCACATATACTTCTGCCCATTGATTCAATACTGTTCTGCTTTGATCTTCGACTATTTTTCTTATTTTCTGAACTTGCTTCAGATCCAACGCCGTAACAAGACCTTGTGAAACCTGTTTTTGCATACTTAACCATCCGCAATATCAATTGCTTCAATGTTTAGATCAGGCGGTTTAACCTGATAGAAATTTTTCCAAACCGGTATATGCCATTAGTCCCCTTGTTGAACCTCCATATGTTGTTGCTTCATAAAACTCCGGTTTAGATAGATCTGCTTCCGGTTTAACATTGCACATATCAATGTACCTTGTAGATTTCAGCATGGCCAAGCAAGTGTATGAGTGCAACTGGGTCCCTTCTCGCATCACAGAGGATCAACTGGACGATTTAGTTCTGATTGGCGCCTTGGGCAGCAAAGACACCATCCATTGGAGGGCTCCTGGCAAAGAATGCCCCCCACACCTCGAGAAGGAGAGGTTGTTGTCTTCGTAGACCACTTAAGCCGGGGTTTTAAACCGCCCGGTTCTAAATTTTACCGGGATGTTCTAGTTGATTTCCAACTCCATCTGCAAGACACTGGCCCCAACTCTGTTACAAATATGTGCCACTTCCAAGTGCTCTATGAGGTGTTATTTCAAGAGGAGCCCACAGTGGAATTATTCAGAGATCTTTTCCATCTAAACCGCCGTACTGAGTTTACTGATGGCTCTAATACGGAGTTGGGTGGCATGGCGATTCAAAAAAGGAAAGAGGTCACATACCCTCACGCCAAGCTGCACAGTCACCCCAAGGAGTGGAATCAGACATGGTTCTACTGCAAAGACACCTCCCCTGCTGGTGAGAATCCCTTGCCTGGTTTTCGTCTGGAGCGGCTCAGCAATACCCATCATTTTCCTCAATGATTGACTGCCCAGGAGAGAAGCAAATATGCCCCCCAGCTGTCAAAGCTCAGAGCCTTTACGGCCAACGGTTTAACAGGGGTTGACCTTGCTCGCTGTTGGATATCATGGAGCATACTGCCCCTTAGTCAGCGCTCCGGTTTGATGTGCGAATATACTGATAGTGTGGATGACCCACTGCGACATTCAAGACTCCAGCTGTCCGGTGAAGAAATCACGGAGGCTGTGCGTAAGATACTGAATGAACCGGAGCACATCTGCGCTAGAACCGGCCTGCTTCCCTTCTGCGCCACCAACAAACTGCCAGCTGTAAGACTTTGATTTTTCTCTTTGCTGAATCTGTTATCGATATGTCTGGCCATTGTTTCTAATATCAATGTCTGCATAATTAGGGTGATGACCCGTTTTGGAGCAAAAAGCTGCCGCAGGAGAAACCAGAGAAAATAGATAAACCGGAAAGAGCAACCCGGCAAAAAACTAAAGTTGTGAAGAAGACTGCCCACCGGAAAACAACCACTGCATCTTCTAATCCGGCCCCTGATGACGAGGTGGATAATCCGGACTTTGAGGTAGAGCTTGACTCACTTGGTTTATTTTTCATGCATCTTATTGATGATGATATTTGTTAGGATGATGCCGAAGCCAGCCATGCGGATGTTTCAGAGGTAATTATTCTCTCTTCCGATTCAGAAACTTTTCCTTCACAAAAAATCCGTCAGCCAAACCGGAAAGTTAAATTTTCTCATCCTCTTGCTTATTTGGATCCTAAACTTCTTATGAAGACTCAACAACACGAAGCTCGCCGCACCACCCGGCACAGCGGCCAGGTAGCTACCTCTGCCAGTTTACCGAACAGTCCGGTTCAGAAACGTCATTCCGAGGCCTCTAATTCGCTTGTCAGTACTTGTCCTAAAGCGGGCTGCTTTCGTCAACCTCTTAATCCGTCTCACTCTGATTATCAAGCTATTTCCCACTCATCTTCTGGCGAGTCGTCGGCTACTCAGCTCCCACCGCTCAAAATGGTGCTTGGGTAAGCTATATTTATTGTGATGTTTGCAGTATATTGCCTTAGAACATATGTTGTATTTAATTTTGTTATTTTTCTCAGGGCCAAACCTAGGCCGAGCAAGAAGGCCCACCTGGATAAAGCGGCCGAAGAATATGTCATTTTTGAACCAGCCACAACACCCAATCTTGAAGCGGCTATTCCTGAGGATATTCCCAATGATCCACCGCAGCCAGATGATGATCTTACTGCCGAGGAAAGACCTACTGATACCTCTAGTCCTATCCATCAGCCCACAGGTTCCCTCCGGGTTGAAAGCTCCACCGGTCTCGCGAAACCTACTGACAAGCCAACAACTCCAGTGCAAACCGGCGATACGAATGATGATGAAGTTGTCATTACTGGCACTGGCCATACTGAGCCAAGCAACCCTGTCGCTTTATCCAAACATTCTGCCAAGGAGGAATTAGCTGCTTTTGGCAAAGGCAAGCAGAATGCTGATCTGACGGCTTACGCTGCTCTGAACGCCCGAGATATCCATTCCGGCTATCTGAACCGGCTGTATACCAGCCGTGACTGTGAAGTCGGTTTGGTTAATATGATGAAGGATAAATATGAGGTAACTTCCATATGCTCCTTTCTTGCTTGTATGCTTTCATTCTTGTTGACTCTCCTAGCCCCTAAGGGTCGATTTGAAATATTCTTTTAAACCGGGACTTAATAATATGAATCTTGATGCTTTGAAATTTGCTGATGTAGTCCCCAAGGGCCGGTTCAACTTAGCGTAGTTAAACCGATACTTTAAGTAAATGAAACTGCCGCATCAGAATACATATGATCAAATAGCCATTAGCCCCCAAGTGCCAAGTTGAATACTTGTATTGAGCTTGGGACTTTGTAAACAATTGAAAGATGAAGATCGAATATGCATTAGCCCCCAAGTGCCAAGTTGAATACTTGTATTGAGCTTGGGACTTTGTAACCCATTGAAAGATGAAGATCGAATATGCATTAGCCCCCAAGTGTTAAGCACATAACTTGTTATGTGGTTGGCACTTGAATCCTTCTACCGATTTGTTGAAACATATATCTGTCTGCCTGTAGGCGGAGCTGAAGGCGAAAGAAAACCAAGTCGTCGATCTTCAAGAAAACTTGAAAACCCAACAAGCTGAAACCTCCAAAGCAAAATAGGAATTGGCCAGTGCCTTAAGCGCCATGGAACAACTTAAGGAGAACTTCAAGAAGAAACGGGCGGATTGGGCCACTGAAAAGTCCGCTTTGACCAAACGAGCAGAGGATGCCGAGGCTGCATTAAAACCAGTGACAGATGAACTGACCAGCATAAAGAGGCACGTTCATGCCATGACCACTGCTATCTTTGGTAAGCCATCTTGCCTTCTGAATTGGTTCTGCCTTCTTTACAGGGTCGCCGGTTTATTAACCCTTTATGGTATTTCAGGGACACGCATTGGTCACTTGGGGTCAGATGTGCGGAAGAAACTGAAAGCCGCCTATACCTTAGTTGAACAATTGTACACTGGTACCCAGCGGATCATCTGCACCGCATCTCATAACAAACCGGCGCCCAATTTGATTCAAGATACTCTGATGAAACTGTCAGTGCTTCCTGCCCGGGTTGAAGAGCTGAAGAAATCTGCTGCTCGAACCGGTGCAATCAATGCTTTAATCCGGGAAAAAGCCTGGGTGCCGGATTTTGATCCTATTGAAGTGGCTCAGGGTTATCCCAGCTTGAAGGAAGACGGGTCAGAATTTGGTGAAGCGGATTTGCGAGCCATAAACCGGGAGGTACGTCCGCTAGCTTGTCAACTGGCTGAGGAGGCAGATTTGTCTCATTATCAACCCAAATATGACAGCCAGAACAAGCGAATAGCTGCACCAATCCATGAATCGGAAAACCTGATCCCTCCAATCCGTAAGCATACTTACGCTCCCGATATTGATCCGTCTTCGCTAATCCATGACGAAGCTATTTTTCAAGCATTAATGGGAATCGACTGGACAACTGTGGATTTCGAGCCACTGGGTAGAGAAACGGAAGCTGAAGCGGCGCAGGATGACCCACAACCATCAGGTCAGGATGGTGGCCAATCTTAAACCGGAAGCCGGTTTTAAAACTATCTCTCCTTTGTGAAAAATAATTATGTTATTATGGGCACCATGTTTCCTTGTAATAGGCTAGCTGATACCTTTGACGTTGATATGCCTTCGTGCATAACGTGTTCTTCCTGTGGTAATGAACTTTCCAAAATACTTTCTGAAATAAGAAACTCGTTAAGTGCCACCGCGGTTGTACCGTCAGGCAGAATATGATATCTGTACATATAAAGTCAAAACATCCAAAACAAAAATTTTAAGTATATATGATCAAATTTTTTTTGCGATACATAATACCTGCCACCGTTGAGTGTGAAGTTGGCTTGGCCAACCTTGAAGTGGAGTTTTGTAAACCCACACTGTTGGAGGAAATAACGACTCCTGTATATATGTATAATCAAATATGAAATATATCATACCTGTGACATTGAATCACATTGTTGGTTTTACCAACCTTTTGTAGTAAGGGTGATAACCCAAAATTTGAGTACTGATAATTCCTTCCATATTGTGCCGGTTTATAATAAAACCATGCCAGGTTGTGATAAACACCGTGTTACTCCGTAAGAGGATGTTAACAACAAGGATCAAACCGGGCAAATAGTCTCCGGATTGACGTGAACTGTGTTCCGTCAATTGGTTGGTTAAAAAACTTTGCTGGTTTAAAGAACACAATAAAAAGCAAAACCCCCTTCAAAGAAAAGTATGAAGCAAAAGCAACGACAAAAACGTTTGCCAAAAAAATTTATTTAAGGTGATCAAATGGCGTAACCATGGTCAAACACGACCAAGCTCCCGTTAGGTGTAACTATGGTTCTAGTTAGCCAGGTCCCCAAGTGATTCTTATGGCATTTATGCCGACCAAATGGCGTGGTCATGGTTCGGGTTCGACCAAGCCCCCAAGTGATTCTGTGGCCTTAGGCCGATCAAGAGGCGTGACTGGTTCAGACATGACCAAGTCCCCAAGTGATCTGGTGGCTTTCGCCTATCAAGAGGCATGGTATTGGTTCGGACACGACCAATCCTCCAAGTGATATAACACGATGCTTTTAGCAAAGAGAACTCAAGGGGTGAACCGGAGGCCGCTTTAGAGAAACTCCGTGTAACCTCACATGATGTAAAAGAACAGATACCCCGCTTTAGCTGAGGTTCCGGTTTATTATCATAATATATACATTGTCATAATATGTACATAAGTATGGCCAATGGCTCAGGTATAGTAAGGCCGAAGATGAGCTATATTCCACGACCTGTTAGTCTCTTCCTCTGATGTACGTGAGTCCTTATGCTCTCGAATATCGATCAAATAGTACGACCCGTTGTGCAGATTCTTGTTGATCACGAAAGGCCCCTCCCAAGGTGGGGATAGCTTATGCATATCAGTCTGATCTTGGATGAGCCGAAGCACCAAATCTCCTTCCTGGAAGGCTCTGGTTCTGACTCGGCGACTGTGATAACGACGAAGATCTTGCTGGTAAATCACCGACCGGGCGGCTGCGATGTCATGCTCTTCATCCAGCCGGTCCAAAGCATCTTGCCGTGTTGTCTCGTTGTCCGCTTCAACATAAGCTGTGACACGAGGTGAGTCATGACGGACATCGCTGGGGAGAACTGCCTCCACTCCATAAACCATGAAGAACAGTGTGTATCCTGTTGACCTGTTGGGTGTTGTATTGATGCTCCATAACACAGATGGTAATTCTTCTACCCAACAACCCGGCGTTCTCTGCAAAGGAACCATGAGCCGGGGCTTGATGCCTCTCAAGATCTCTTGATTATCTCTTTCTGCTTGACCATTGAACTGTGGGTGTGCCACTGATGAAACGTCGAGCCGGATGTGCTCCCGTTCGCAGAACTCCTTCATAGCACCTTTGGATAAATTGGTACCATTATCTGTGATAATACTGTGCGGAAAGCCAAACCGGAAAATCACCTTTTTGATGAACTGAACCGTCGTGGCCGCATCACACTTGCTAACAGGTTCTGCCTCCACCCACTTTGTAAACTTGTCCACCGCCACCAGGAGGTGGGTCTTCTTATCTTTGGACCTTTTGAAAGGCCCAACCATATCCAGCCCCCAAGTCGCAAACGGCCAAGTAATTGGAATCATCCTCAATTCTTCAGCCTGTACATGAGCACGTCTTGAAAACCTTTGGCAACCATCACATCGTCTGACCAGATCCTTCGCATCAGCATGAGCAGTTAACCAATAGAAACCATGGAGAAACGCTTTAGCCACCAGAGGCTTTGAACCGGCATGGTGACCACAATCTCCTTCGTGGATCTCCCGCAAAATTTCATGGCCTTCTTCAGGAGACACGCAACGTTGAAAAGCTCCTGATACACTGCAATGATGTAACTCACCGTTGATGACATCCATGGACTTGGATCGCCGGATTTTCTGCCGGGCCAGAATTTCATCTTCTAGCAACTCGCCCCGATTCTTGTACGCCAGATAAGGAAGCGTCCAATCCGGAATAACATGAAGAACTGCCACCAATTGAGCCTCCGGATCAGGAATGGCCAAATCCTCCTCACTAGGGATCTTCACCGACGGGTTGTGCAGCACATCCAGAAAAACATTGGGTGGGACCGGTTTGCGCTGAGAGCCCAGCCGGCTTAAAGCGTCTGCCGCTTCATTTTTTCGCTGGTCCACGTGGTCCACCTGATAGCCTCTGAAATAACCTGCAATAATATCCACCTCACAACGATATGCTGCCATGAGTGGGTCCTTGGAGTCCCAAGTGCCAGACACTTGCTGAGCCACAAGGTCCGAATCACCGAAGTACTTAACTCGACTTAGATTCATCTCCTTAGCCATCCAAAGACCATGGAGCAAGGCTTCATACTCAGCTGCATTGTTAGTACAAGGGAACAATAAACGGAGAACATAACAAAACTTATCACCTCGTGGGGAAGTTAATACGACTCCAGCCCCCGAGCCTTCCAACTGCCTGGATCCATCAAAATGGATGGTCCAATATGTATTATCCGGCTTTTCTTCAGGTACTTGCATTTCTGTCCAATCATTGATGAAATCAACAAGTGCTTGAGACTTAATCGCTGTCCGAGGCACATATTTCAAACCGTACGGCCCCAGCTCTATAGCCCACTTTGCAATCCGGCCAGTTGCTTCCCGGTTCTGGATGATATCTCCCAAAGGAGCAGAACTGACCACCGTAATTGGGTGCCCTTGGAAGTATTGCTTAAGCTTCTGGCTTGCCATAAAAACTCCGTACACCAGCTTCTGCCAATGCGGTTACCTTTGCTTGGACTCAATGAGTACCTCGCTGATATAATAGACTGGACGTTAAACCGGATGCTCCTTACCTGCCTCCTTTCGTTCCACCACAATAGCCATGCTGACCGCACGAGCATTAGCAGCAACATATAGCAGTAATGGCTCCTTGTCAATGGGAGCGGCGAGCACAGGCGGATTGGCCAATTGCCGCTTTAAGTCCTCAAATGCTTCATCCGCAGCAGAACTCCAGACGAACTGATCCGTCTTCTTCAACATCTGATACAAAGGGATCGCCTTCTCACCCAGGCGGCTGATAAACCGGCTTAACGCGGCAATCCGGCCTGCCAGGCGTTGAACATCATTGATACACTCCGGATTAGCTTCAAGTCCCCTGTTGGACACCAGAAAACCCAATAACTTGCCTGGCGGTACCCCAAAGACACACTTGTCCGGATTAAGCATCATCTTGTACGTCCTTAGGTTATCAAAGGTTTCCTTCAAATCATCAACCAGATTCTCCTTCTCCCTGGATTTAACCACGATATCATCCACGTAAGCATGTACATTACGGCCAATCTGCTTGTGAAGGCAATTTTGTACAAACCGTTGATAAGTTGCCTGGGCACTTTTGAGCCCAAAGGGCATAGACACAAAGCAGAAGGCTCTAAAGGGAGTTATGAATGCCGTCTTCTCCTGGTCCTTAACTGCCATTTTGATCTGATGATAGCCAGAGTATGCATCCAAAAAACTTAAACGCTCACAACCCGCCGTAGCATCAATGATCTGATCAATACGGGGGAGGGCAAAAGGATCTGCTGGACAAGCTTTATTAAGATCTGTGTAATCCACACACATACGCCAGGTGCCGTTTTTCTTAAGGACTAGCACCGGATTGGCAAGCCACTCAGGGTGAAAAACTTCAACAATAAAGCCAGCTGCTAAGAGCCTGGCTACCTCTTCCCCAATCGCCTTGCGTCTTTCTTCGTTAAACCGGTGAAGGAACTGTTTCACCGGTTTGTATTTAGGATCCACATTAAGTGTGTGCTCAGCGAGTTGCCTCGGTACACCTGGCATGTCAGAGGGCTTCCTTGCAAAAATGTCCCGATTCTCACGAATGAACTCGATGAGTGCGCTTTCCTATTTCGGATCCAAGTTGGCACTAATGCTGAACTGCTTGTACGAATCGCCAGGCACGAAGTCAACAAGCTTAGTTTTTGCTGCCGATTTGAACTTCAGGGCCGGATCATGCTCCGTAGTTGGCTTCTTCAAAGGAGTCATGTCCGTCGGATCAACATTGTCTTTATAGTACTTCAACTCCTCGGTGGCACAAATCGACTCTGCATAAGCCGCATCTCGTTCCTCGCATTCCAAAGCGATTTTGCGGCTTCCATGAACTATTATTGTCCCCTTGTGACCCGGCATCTTGAGCTGCAAATACACATAATAGGGCCGAGCCATAAACTTGGCGTATGCCGGACGCCCAAACAGGGCATGATATGGACTTTGGATTTTCACCACTTCAAACATTAATGTCTCCGATCTGGAATCATGATCATCCCCAAAGGCCACTTCAAGAGCTATCTTACCAATGGGATATGCTGATCTGCCAGGGACTACACCGTGGAATACTGTATTAGACGGTTTGAGATTCTTATCTGTTAGCCCCATACGTCGAAAGGTCTCATAGTACATGATGTTAATACTGCTCCCTCCCTCCATGAGCACCTTGGTGAACTTGTAACCTCCCACTTGAGGCGCCACCACCAGAGCCAACTGACCTGGATTATCGACCTGGAGTGGGTGATCCTCTCTGCTCCATATGATTGGCTGTTCAGACCAACGTAGATAACGGGGTGTGGCCGGTTCAACAGAGTTGACTGCTCGCCTCTGAACCTTCCGGTCTCGCTTGTCCAAGCTAGTGGTAAAGACATGGTACTGCCCACTACTCAACTGCTTTGGGTTGCTTTGGTAACCTGACTATTGCTGCTGTTGGTTGTAACCACCCTGGTTGTTCTGACTATTTTGACCATTATGCCTGCCTGGATTACCATTAAATCCTGAACCGGAACTTCCTCCACCGTAACCCGGCCCGGATCCTAAGCCGCCGCCAGATCCGTGATCATACCGGAAATTATTAGAATTCTTGAACTCCTGCATAATAAAACAATCCTTCCAAAGGTGGTTTGCTGGCTCCTCCTTCGTACCATGTTTTGGACAGGGCTGGTTTAGCAAATAGTTCAGGCGGTTTGGGTTGGGGTTGGGCGCTCCACTACGATTTTTCGGCCTGCCCTTGCGCCGCTGGCCATTGTCCTGTACGTTGGTATTAGCCACCAAATCCATGTTGCCATCCTCTTTACGCTTGCCTCCTCCGCCATTGCCTACCCAGTGATGCTCCTTTGGAGCTGCTGTTCTTCTTCCCCTTCCCTGTCTTCTCATCATCAGACTCGGGATCCTTGGTACTATCAGAATCAGCATATTTTACCAAAGCGGCCATGAGGGTTCCCATGTCGGTGCAATGACGCTTCATCCGTCCCAATTTCAACTTCAGGGGCCCAAACCGGTAGTTGCCTTCTAGGGTTAATACTGCGGTGTCAGCGTTGATGCGGTCTGAGGAGTGCAACACTTGTGACACCCGGCGCACCCAATGAATCGTTGACTCTCCTTCCTCCTGGACGCATGCAGCTAAGTCCACTATCGACATAGACTGTTTACAGGTATCCTTGAAATTGTTGATAAACCGGGCTCGTAATTGGGCCCACGAGCTGATAGAATTAGCGGGCAAGCTTTTTAGCCAAGTATGGGCCATTCCTTCAAGCATCATGGTGAAGTATTTCGCACACACCGTGTCATTCACATCAAGCATCTCCATGGCCATCTCATAGCTCTCTACCCATGTCTCTGGTGGTTGATCCACCGTATAATTTGGTACCTTGCGTGGGCCTTTGAAATCCTTGGGCAGGCGCACGTTGCGTAAAGCGGGGACGAGGCAAGGCACCCCCAAAGAACTAGAAGTAACACCAGGTTCGATCGAAATGGTTGGACGAACCGGCGTGAGCTGCCGAGCCTGATGTTGTGCGGCTAACTCGTCCTCCCTGCGCGCTCGGGCCCGATTCACCACTTCCTGGGCGTCATCAGCACCACCCGTCGGGTTGTTACCATGGGGTGCTCCACGTCGTTCATTACTCGATACTGCTGGTTCATCCATATGTCTGCTATAACTCCGGCTTGGATGGGGGGTCGAGTGGATCCGGTCGCGGCTGTATGAGTACGTTTCCTGTTGGGCCAAAGCTGTCCTCAGAAGTTCCTTGACCCATCGCGTCTCTACTTCCTGTGGTGAGTCACCTTCAACTGGAATGGCCTCCAGCCGTGCAGCATCGGCAACAAGGTTGTCCATTGGGTTGGAATAATGACCCGGAGGTGTTAAAGCATCCCGAGGTATAACGGTGTTTTGACAAGGCGGGTTCATCTGACGGGGCTGAACCAGCGCACCGGTCCCAGGGGCTTCTGCCTGGTTCCCCTCCAGCGGATTGTTGGATCTTGGTCCTGGAGTGTTGAAAAGGTCCCTGGCCTCGAAAACCGGAGGTAAGCGGGATTGGTGCTTCCTCCTCATGACTTCATGCGACGCGCTCTGGTCCAACATAAGCTTGTAGGCCTGTGCATCTAAAGCGGCCCGCTCTGGGGCCATCCTGGTGTCCTCAGCCGCCAGATCCATTTTGGCCTGGGTGATTTGTTCCTTTACCTTTGCAATCTCCGTGTTGTGAGCATCCTGATCTGGCGGATTAACTTCTGCCATAAGCACAGCCAACGCATCAAACAGTTCTGATAGAACCCGAGCCGGCGGGCGCACAGGGCCTCTTGCCCCGGCAGCCGTTGCCGCTGCTGAACCGGAGATCGCTGCCGCGGGTGTCGAAGAGTGAAGCGCTGCTTGTGTTCCGGTCATAAATATTCCAACCCGGTTAGGCAGATCAGAGGGGTCTGGAATACTGTCACCATCGGAATAGCTCTCAATCCGGCCATCTTGTAGCTGATAAAGAGATTCGGTTTCTCCGGTCGAAGAGTCGTCACCGGAACAAACGGTAGCTGCCCCGCGAAGCTCCGATACATCCTCATAACTCCCTCCATGGATCATTCCCACGAAGGCACGCTTCATGGCCGGTTTAACCCGGGCAGATCATGCACGCTGAGCCGTCTCGACGAGGTTGGCGCAGATGTCCGGCTCAGGGCCCGGTTCACCGATCTTGCCAATGAAAACGTGAATGCTACCAAAGGGGACCCGGTACCCGTACTCAATTGAGCCAGCCTTGGGGCCCCAGCCTGCGTCGTCGATGTAGAGTTTGCCGCGACGACTTTTAGTCATCCGGCCTACAGCATAGCCCTTGAGTCCTTCAAAGCGGCCCTCCAAGAACCAGAAACCATCGTGCGATAGCCCCACGGTGGGCGCCAACTGTCGTGGGTTTGTCACGGCAGATGTCCTAGAGAAAGGACTTAGTCGTGGAGCCATCGCGACGGGTTAGCTTGAAGGGGTTAAAGCGGACACAAGGACGCAAGAGAGTTTATACTAGTTCGGCCCCTTCGAGGAAGGTAAAGCCTACGTCTAGTTGTGATGGAATTGATGGGGTTTCGATGACTAGGGAGCAAACAAGCTTCGCCTATGTCTCGAGTTGTTGTCTGTTGTCCCTGAACCGCCGCCGGGTCGTCCCCTTATATACATGGGTGACACCTGCCGGTTCAGAGAGTCCCAACACCGGTTCATACTCGTATCCGGGTTGGTCTCTCCTTGTTCCTAACTTATATTACAAGTATATGCACAAAGCTGATGTACGGCTACAGGTTGTAAACCGACTACGGGCCCTGGGCCTTTATCTGCCTCTTTGGGCTTTAACACCTTTGAACTACTGATGGAGTTAATCCGGCCCAGGTAGGCCGGTTTATGCCCAGTAGTAATATCCCCAACACCCTCTCTTTGCCTTCCTCAGGTGTGTGTGTGAGAGAGAGTTTTCCTTGCCTCTTCCCCTCTTTCCTGCTCATTGTTTCTGCCCAGCGGTTGTACCGCTCTCTAGAGCGGTTGTACCGCTGGGTCTTGTCGCTCACTAGCTTTTGCTCGAGCGGTTGTACCGCTGCCTCCGGGCGGTGGTACCGCCACCATGCTCTGCAACAGCTAGGGCGGTGGTCCCGTCCATGTACCGCTCAAGTACCGCTCTCGCCTCTGGTTTGATGCTGTTCTTGGGCGGTAGTGGCCCGGTTGGTCCGGTCGTTCCATGATGACCGGTACCACCGGTGGTCCGAGCGGTTCTTCCGCTCAGAACTTAGCCGCCAAAGAGCTCAAGGCCATGTGGTTGTTCCGGCTAGGCACCGCCCAAGTACCGGTCAAGCTCCTGCTTTGATGCGGTGGTTGTGCAGTAGCCAGGCGGTTAGTCCGGTTATCTTTCTTAGCCGGTACTACCGCCCGCCTGTCCGGTTGTACCGCTTGGTAGGGTTCTGCTGTTACACCGTGAGTCCCGGTTGTACTGGGACGAGGACCGGTTGTACCGCTGCAGTGCAAAAACGCAGTAACGGTTGGAAACTGAGGGTGACTATATAAGGGAGCTTCTCCCACCTACCACTCCCACCTTTGACCTCTCTCACTCCACCATTGATGCCCTTCAAGCTCTCTTGCCCGATCTCTCTCTCTAGCCACTCAAACTTGTTGATTTGCTAGGGATTGAAGGAGGAGACCTAGATCTACACTTCTACCAAAGGATATTTTGTTCCCCCATACTTTCTTGTGTGGATTTTGTTACCCTTGGGTGTTTGAGCACCCTAGACGGTTGAGGTCACCTCGGAGCCATATTCCATTGTGGTGAAGCTTCGTGGTTTTGTTGGGAGCCTCCAATTAAGTTGTGGAGAGAGCCCCAACCTTGTTTGTAAAGGTTCGGTAGCCGCCTTCAAGGGCACCAATAGTGGAATCACGGCATCTCGCATTGTGTGAGGGCGTGAGGAGAATACGGTGGCCCTAGTGGCTTCTTGGGGAGCATTGTGCCTCCACACCGCTCCAACAGAGACGTACTTCCTCTCAAAGGGAAGGAACTTCGGCAACACATCCTCGTCTCCACCGTCTCCACTCTTGGTTATCTCGTGCCTTTATTTAAGAAAGCTTACTTGTTTCATATCTCTTGCTTGCTTGTGTACCTATCCTCGTTGCATCATATAGGTTGCTCACCTAGTTGCATTTCTAGACAACCTATTTTGATGCAAAGTTTAACTTGTTAAAGAAAAGCTAAAAATTGTTAGTTGCCTATTCACCCCCCTCTAGTCAACCATATCGATCCTTTCAACATCCAGCTTGAAAATATACTTCTTATATGCCCATCACTTGTATGGACTTTGGTTGACTTGCCCGATGATCGGCAAGCCATAGAGAATAAATGGATCTTCAGGAATAAGACTGACGCTGACGGTAATGTTACTGTCTAAAAAGCTCGACTTGTTCCAAAAGGTTTTTTACAAGTTTAAGGAGTTAACTACGATGAGACCTTCTCACCCGTAGCGATGCTTAAGTCCGTCCGAATCATGTTAGCAATTGCCGCATTTTATGATTATGAAATTAGGCAAATAGATGTCAAAACTGCATTCCTTAGTGGATATCTTAAAGATGAGTTGTATATGATGCAACCAAAAGGTTTTGTCGATCCAAAAGGTGCTAACAAAGTGTGCAAGCTGCAGCGTTCCATTTATGGACTGGTGCAAGCATCTCGGAGTTGGAATATACGCTTTGATAGTGTGGTCAAAGCATATGGTTTATACAGACTTTTGGAGAAGCCTGTATTTACAAGAAAGTGAGTGGGAGCTCTGTAGCATTTTTGATATTATATGGGGATGACATATTGTTAATCGGAAATGATACTGAACTTCTGAATAGCATAAAAGGATACTTGAATAAGAATTTTTCAATGAAAGACCTCGGTGAAGCTGCTTATATATTGGGCATCAAGATCCATAGAGATAGATCAAGACGCTTAATTAGACTTTCAGAAAGCACATACCTTGATAAAGTTTTGAAGAAGTTCAAAGTGGATCATTCAAAGAACGGGTTCCTGCCTGTGTTACAAGGTGCGAAGTTGAGTCAGACTCAATGCCCGACCACTGCAGAAGATAGAGAGAAAATGAAAGTCATTCCCTATGCTTCAACAATAGGGTCTATCATGTATGCAATGCTATGTACCAGACCTGATGTGTGCCTTGCTATTAGTTTAGCAGGGAGGTACCAAAGTAATCCAGGAGTGGATCACTGGACAGCGGTCAAGAACATCCTGAAATACCTGAAAAGGACTAAGGATATGTTTCTCATTTATGGAGGTGACAAAGAGCTAGTCGTAAACGGTTACGTCAATGCAAGCTTTGACACTGATCCGGATGACTCTAAGTCACAAACCGGGTACATATTTTTATTAAATGGTGGAGCTGTCAGTGGGTGGAGTTCTAAGCAGAGTGTCGTGGCGGGATCTACGTGTGAAGCGGAATACATAGCTGCTTCGGAAGCATCAAATGAACGAGTCTAGATGAAGGAGTTCATATCCGATCTAGGTGTAATACCTAGTGCATCGGGTCCAATGAAAATATTTTGTGACAATATTGGTGCAATTGCCTTGGCAAAGGAATCTAGATTTCACAAGAGAACCAAGTACATCAAGAGACGCTTCAATTCCATCCGCGATCAAGTCAAGGAGGGAGACATAGAGATTTGCAAGATACATACGAATCTGAATGTTACAGACCCGTTGACTAAGCCTCTCTCACGAGCAAAACATGATCAACACCAAGACTCCATGGGTGTTAGAATCATTACTATGTGATCTATATTATTGACTCTAGTGCAAGTGGGAGACTAGAGGAAATATGCCCTAGAGGCAATAATAAAGTTGTTATTTAGATTTCCTTATATCATGATAAATATTTATTATTTATGCTAGAATTGTATTAACCGGAAACTTAGTACATGTGTGAATACATAGACAAACAGAGTGTCCCTAGTATGCCTCTACTAGACTAGCTCGTTAATCAAAGATGGTTAAGTTTCCTAGCCATAGACATGTGTTGTCATTTGATGAACGGGATCACATCATTAGAGAATGATGTGATGGACAAGACCCATCTGTTAGCTTAGCACTATAATTGTTTAGTTTATTGCTATTGCTTTCTTCATGACTTATACATGTTCCTATAACTATGAAATTATGCAACTCCTGAATACCGGAGGAACACTTAGTGTGTTATCATACGTCACAGTGTAACTGGGTGATTATAAAGATGCTCTATAGGTGTCTCCGATGGTGTTTGTTGAGTTGGCATAGATCGAGATTAGGATTTGTCCCTCCGTGTTTCGGAGAGTTATCTCTGGGCCCTCTCGGTATTGCTCATCACTACAGCCTTGCAACCAAAGTGACTAATGAGTTAGTTGTGGGATGATGCACTACAGAATGAGTAAAGAGACTTGCCCGTAATGAGATTGAACTAGGTCAATAGAGCCGGTCAAACCAGATCAATATATGGATCAAGGGGATTTGCCCCAGCGTGAGAGGACGGTCGTCAGGCCTGGCGCGACAAGCACAACCTCACTCGGGCCGAAAATCGTATACGGACTTCATCCGGACTGCATCGCGACATTGCCCGATACAGAGGCGCCGCACACCCTCTATGCTTCACCGATGAGGTAATGGAGCACCAGTTCCCAGAAGGGTTGAACCCTGTGAACATCGACTCATACGACGACACGACGGATCCCTCAGTCTGATTGAAGATTTTCTTCTCCACATACACATGGCTCGCGGTGATGACCTACATGCCATCAAATATCTCCCCTTGAAACTTAAGGGGCCAGCACGGCACTGGTTAAATAGCCTCCCAGAAAATTCTATTGGCAGCTGGGAAGATTTGGAAGATGCCTTTAGAGACAACTTCCGAGGTACCTATGTACGGCCCCCGGACGCCGATGACCTCAGTCACATAGTCCAACTGCCCGGAGAGTCAGCCAGAAAATTCTGGACCAGGTTCCTAATTAAAAAGAACTAGATTGTCGACTGCCCAGACGCCGAAGCCCTAGCGGCCTTTAAACACAGCATCTACGACGAATGGCTCGCCAGACACCTTGGCCAAGAGAAGCCAAAGTCCATGGCAGCCCTTACAACACTCATGACCCATTTTGGCGCGGGAGAGGATAGCTAGTTAGCCTGTAACAACAACGGTGCCAGCGACCCTGGTACTTGTGAAACCAGAAATGGCAACGGCAGGCCCCGACGCAACAAACACAAGCGTCGAAGCAACAACAACAATACCAAAGACACGGCGGTCAACGCCGGATTCAGTGGCTCCAAATCCGGTCAGCGGAAGAAGCCATTTAAAAGAAATAAAGACGGCTCATCTAGCCTGGACCGAATACTAGATCGACCCTGCCAGATTCATGGCACCCCCGACAAGCCTGCCAACCATACCAACAGAAGTTGTTGGGTCTTCAAACAGGACGGTAAGCTGAACACCAAACATAAGGAGAAGGGGTCGCCCAGCGAGGACGACGATGAGGAGCCTCACCCACCGAATACAGGGGAACAAAAGAAATTTCCCCCCGAGCTCAAAATGGTGAACATGATATACGTGCAGGAAATATGCCCTAGAGGCAATAATAAAGTTGTTATTTATATTTCCTTATATCATGATAAATATTTATGATTTATGCTAGAATTGTATTAACTGGAAACTTAGTACATGTGTGAATACATAGACAAACAGAGTGTCCCTAGTATGCCTCTACTAGACTAGCTCGTTAATCAAAGATGGTTAAATTTCCTAGCCATAGACATGTGTTATCATTTGATGAATGGGATCACATCATTAGAGAATGATGTGATGGACAAGACCCATCCGTTAGCTTAGCACTATGATTGTTTAGTTTATTGCTATTGCTTTCTTCAAGACTTATACATGTTCCTATAACTATGAGATTATGCAACTCCGGAATACCAGAGGAACACTTAGTGTGCTATCAAACGTCACAATGTAACAAGGTGATTATAAAGATGCTCTACAGGTGTCTCCGATGGTGTTTGTTGAGTTGGCATAGATCGAGATTAGGATTTGTCACTCCGTGTTTCGGAGAGGTATCTCTGGGACCTCTCGGTAATGCTCATCACTATAAGCCTTGCAAGCAAAGTGACAAATGTGTTAGTTGCAGGATGATGCATTACAAAACAAGTAAATAGACTTGCCGGTAACGAAATTGAACTAGGTATGATGATACCGACGACCGAATCTCGGGCAAGTAACATACCGGTGACAAAAGGAACAACATATGTTGTTATGCGGTTTGACCGATAAAGATCTTTGTAGAATATGTAGGAACCAATATGAGCATCAAGGTTCTGCTATTGGTTATTGACCGGAGATGTGTCTCCGTCATGTCTACATAGTTCTCGAACCCGTAGGGTCTGCACGCTTAACGTTCGATGACGATTTGTATTATGAGTTATGTGATTTGATGTACCGAAGGTTGTTTGGAGTCCCGGATGAGATCAGGACATGACAAGGAGTCTCTAAATGGACAAGACATAGATATTGATATATTATATTGGAAGGTTACATTCGTACACTGGAAGTGTTCCGGGTGGTTTCGAACAAAACCGGAGTGCCGGAGGGGTTACCGGAACCCCCCGGGGAAGTAATGGGCCTTAGTGGGCCTTAGTGGAGAGAGAGGTCAGCAGCCAGGAGGTAGCGCGCGCCCCCCATGGGGAGTCCGAATAGGACTAGGGGAGGGGGCGCGGCCCCTCTTTCCCTCTCCCTCACCCAAAGCTTGAAAACTTCAATCACACAAAACTTAACGGAACTTCGTGAGATAGGTTAGTATGATAAAGAGTAAACCATTTACTTTGGTGCTGTCAAAGACAAGGATCATAATTGTTCTCACACAATGCCTACTGTACCATATCATTTCTACAATTTATATTGAGGAATATAGGCCATAGAAACTAGAAAACAAGCAAACTATGCAATGAAAACAGAATCTGTCAGAAACAGAACAGTTTGTAATGATCTGAAAACTAACCATACTTCTGCTACTCAAAAAATTATGAAATAAATTGTTGGACGTGAGGAATTTGTCTATTAATCTTCTGCAAAAAGAATCAGCACCAAAGCACTCTTCTGTAGAAAAATGGCAGCTAATCTCGTGAGCGCAAAGTTTCTGTTTTTTTACAGCAATATCACATCAACTTTCACCCAAGTCTTCCCAAAGGTCTTACTTGGAACTTAATTGAAACAAAAGCTATAAAACATGATTACTACAGTATCTTAATCATGTAAACACACAAAAACAGTAAGGGTAAATATTGGGTTGTCTCCCAACAAGCGCTTTTCTTTACTGCCTTTTAGCTAGGCATGATGATTCCAATGATGCTCACATGAAAGATAAGACTTGAACATAAAGAGAGCATCATGAAGAATATGATTAGCACATTTAAACCTAACCCAATTCCTATGCCTAGGGATTTCGTGAGCACACAATTTATGGTAACAAGAATTAACTAGCATAGGAAGGCAAAACAAGTATAACTTCAAAACTTTAAGCACATAGAGAGGAAAACTTGATATTATTGCACTCCTACAAGCATGTATTCCTCCCTCATAATAATTTTCAGTAGAATCATGAATGATTTCAACAATATTACCATCACATAAACCATTCTTTTCATGATCTACGAGATTAGAAATTTTACTACTCTCCACATAAGCAAAATTCTCCTCATTCGGAATGGCGGGATCACTAGTTCCTAAAGTTGACACTCTTCCAAACCCGCTTTAGATGATTGTATTATTCATACTCCAAAAGATATAAGTGAAGTTCATGGAGAATTCTACAATTAATATAAACTAACCAATGTCCAAGCTCAAAATGTATGAGTGAAGCACACAAAGCATTCTATAAAACCATACTCAAAAGATTTAAGTGAAGCACAAAGAGCAATTCTATAAGATCATACTTAAAAGATATAAGTGAAGCACATGAAGCATTCTATAAATCAATGTAGGGCTATCTCATACTATCATGGTTCATAAAGTAAGAACATAAAACACAAAGGACACAAATCATGTGAACAAAACAAAAACCGAGGTATACCGATAATTGTTGAAGAAGAAAGATGGGATGCCAACCTGGGCATCCCCAAGCTTAGATGCTTGAGTATCCTTAGAATATTTACTTGGGGTGCCTTGGGCATCCCCAAGCTTGAGCTCTTGCCTCTCTTTATTCTTCTGACGTCGGTAACTCCTCGTTCTTCGAACACTTCATCCACAAAATTTTTTAACAAAAACTTTGTGAGATTCGTTAGTATAATACAGAAAATCACTACCTTTAGGTACTGTTGCAAACTCATTTAAATTTCATATTAGAACTATTTCTACTGTATTCCAAATTCACCATGGTTCATACCCCCCGATACTACCCATAGATTCATCAAAATAAGCAAACAACACACGAAAAACAGAATCTGTCTAAAACAGGACAGTCTGTAGAAATCTGAAGGTTTAGTAAACTTATGTAACTCCAAAATTTATGAAATAAATTTGAAAATTTGAAAAATTTATACGGAAGTAATGTGCAAAAAGTTTCAGACCCATTTGACTTTCCAGTAAAAAAATGTAAAATCACGCGCTACAGCCAAAGTTTCTGTTTTTGTTCTGCACATAGTAAACAAGCAATCTAATCATCTTAAAACCAAAGCTTGGCACATTATTTTTATAATACAATGGATATATATAAGGGGATAGTTATTTATAGATAAACTTCCATGAAAAATTCTACATTGTTTCCATGAGCATGAACACAAGTGCTCAAGGTCGACCCTCACTTCTTCAATGCGTAACTTTCCAATCACTTCTCTTTTTGAAAAACTTTTTAGGCATGACAGGCAAGTATTTTTTTGGTATTTTCATTATTTTAAATTTTTTATGTTTCACCCACAACTAAACAGAAACAAAAAAGAAAAAAAAAGAAAATCTACTTAGTGAATAAAGCAAACAAGCATACACGAGAATATCAACCCCACGCTATTGCTCGCCGGCAACGGTGCCAGAAAAGAGCTTGATAATCCCCAAGTGCAAGGAATCATCATAGTAATTTCCAAAGGTGGAAGTGATAAGTATGGAGTATCGAACCCACAAGGAGCTAAGGGTAAGATCAATATTCTCTCAAGCCCTATCTGCCACTGATACGACTCTACGTATACCGAACGTTTGCTTCCAACTAGCAACGAGAAATAAAACTATGTTGTGGGTATGAAGAGGATAACTTTGTATGACATCGGAGAGCTAAAATATAAAATTAGGCGCTATTATCATAAAGTTAGAATATATTACTAAATGTTATAAATAGCGAGTGTGGAATAATGGTGGATCGGTGTGCGGAATTGTCCTAGGCAATTGTTAACAAGACCGATAATCACTATTACAGTTTCATATGAGGGAGAGGCATAAGCTAACATACTTTCTTTACTTGGATCATATGCACTTATGATTGGAACTCTAGCAAGCATCCACAACTACTAAAGATCATTAAGGTAAAACCCAACCATATCATTAAAGCATCAAGTCCTCTTTATTCCCATACGCAACAACCCCCTTACTCGGGTTTGTGTTTCAGTCACTCACCAACCCACTATAAGCGAATCATGAACGTATTGCAACACCCTACAGCGGGAATCCCTCACGCTTGCGCACACGGAGGGCACCATAGGACATCACCCAAGTAAAACATACAACTCATACCAATCTAGATCATCAATCAACCCAAAGACAAAGGATATCTACTCAAAACATCATAGGATGGCAACACACCATTGGATCATAATATGTGGCATAAAGCACCATGTTCAAGTAGGGATTACAGCGGGGTGCGGGGAAGTGGACCACGTAAAAGAGATGAGGATGGTGATGATGATGGTGATGTTGATGAAGACGATCACTGCGGCGATGATTCCCCTCCCGATGGCACTCTGGTGCCACCGAGAGAGAGAAGGAGAGGTTCTCCCCCTTGTGCTTCCTCCTCCATGGCCTCCCCCTACTACCTCTTGAGCACTGCGTTGGTTTTCCCCGAAGAGGAAGGGATGACGCAGCAAAGTAGCGTAAGTATTTCCCTCAGTTTTTGAGAACCAAGGTATCAATCCAGTAGGAGGCTATGTGTGAGTCCCTCATACCTGCACAAAACAAAAAAAATCCTCGCAACCAACGCAAATAGGGGTTGTCAATCCCTATAAGGCCACTTACGAGATTGAGATCTGATAGATATGATAAGATAATATTTTTGGTATTTTTGTGATAAAGATGCAAAGTAAAATAAAGGCAAAGTAAATAGCAAAGGAAATAACTAAGTAGTAGGAGATTAATATGATAAGTATAGACCCGGGGGCCATAGGTTTCACTAGTGGCTTCTCTCAAGAGCATAAGTATTCTACGGTGGGTAAACAAATTGCTGTTGAGCAATTGACAGAATTGAGCATAGTTATGAGAATATCTAGGTATGATCATGTATATAGGCATCACGTCCGAGACAAGTAGACCGACTCCTGCCTGCATCTACTACTATTACTCCACTCATCGACCGCTATCCGCATGCATCTTGAGTATTATGTTAAAAAAAGAGTAACGCCTTAAGCAAGATGACATGATGTAGAGGGATAGACTCATGCAATATGAAGAAAACCCCATCTTGTTATCCTCGATGGCAACAATACAATACGTGCCTTGCTGCCCCTACTATCATTGGGAAAGGACAACGCAAGATTGAACCCAAAGCTAAGAACTTCTCCCATTGCAAGAAATATCAATCTAGTAGGCCAAACCAAACTGATAATTCGAAGAGTCTTGCAAAGATAACCAATCATACATCAAAGAATTCAGAGAAGATTCAAATATTGTTCATAGATAGACTTGATCATAAACCCACAATTTATCGATCTCAACAAACACACCGCAAAAAGAAGATTACATCGAATAGATCTCCACAAGAGAGGGGGAGAACATTGTATTGAGATCCAAAAAGAGAGAAGAAGCCATCTAGCTACTAACTATGGACCCGTAGGTCTGAGGTAAACTACTCACACTTCATCGGAGGGGCTATGGTGTTGATGTAGAAGCCCTCTGTGACCGATGCCCCCTCCGGCGGAGCTCCGGAACAGGCCCCAAGATGGGATCTCGTGGATACAGAAAGTTACGGTGGTGGAATTAGGGTTTTGGCTCCGTATCTGATCGTTTGGGGGTACGTAGGTATATATAGGAGGAAGGAGTACGCCGGTGGAGCAACAGGGGGCCCACGAGGGTGGAGGGCGCGCCTGGGGGGGGGGGGGTAGGCGCACCCCCTACCTCGTGGCCTCCTCTTTTCTTTCTTGACGTAGGGTCCAAGTCTCCCGGGTCTTGTTCGGTGAGAAAATCACGTTCCCGAAGGTTTCATTCCGTTTGGACTCCGTTTGATATTCCTTTTCTTCGAAACCCTAAAACAGGCAAAAAACAGCAATTCTGGGCTGGGCCTCCGGTTAATAGGTTTGTCCCAAAAATAATATAAAAGTGGATAATAAAGCCCAATAATGTCCAAAACAGTAGATAATATAGCATGGAGCAATAAAAAATTATAGATATGTTGGAGACGTATCCCCCCCTGGATGGGGAGAGGTTCTCCCTCTAGTCCTTGGCGTTCATGGTGATGATGGCACCTCCGGGATCCTCCTCCATGCCCTCCGGTGATGATGGTCCCCTCTGGCAGGGTGCCAGAGAGGGCCTATATTGGTTTTTGATGGCTACATAGGCTTCTGGCGGCGGAACTCCCGATCTAGGTTAATTTTCCGAGGTTTCTGTATTTATAGGAATTTTGGACGTCGGTCTCACGTTAAGGAGGTGCCCGAGGCGTCCATGAGGCAGGCCCACGCACCTGGGGGGGGACGTCCCCACCCTCATGCCTGCTTCAAGAATCTCCTGGCCCAACTCTTTTACTCCGGGGTCTTCTTTTGGTCCATAAAAAATCGTCAAAAATTGGCACGTCAATTGGACTTCGTTTGATATTCCTTTTCTGTAAAACTCAAAAACAAGGAAATAACAGAAACTTGCACTGGGCACTAGGTTAGTAGGTTATTCCCAAAAATCATATAAAATAGCATATAAAACATCCAAGGTTGATAATATAATAGCATGAATACTTCATAAATTATAGATACATTGGAGACGTATCAGCATCCCCAAGCTTAATTCCTGCTCGTCCTCGAGTAGGTAAATGATAAAAGAAATAATTTATGAAGTGTGAATGCGAGCAAGTGCATAAGTTTCATCAATGATAGTTTCAATCACTTTTTATAGCATCATTATATATCATAACAGTAGCGCATCTTCATAAAACTTTTCATGATCAAGTAACAAGCTATTCACATGTTAAAGTATAGATCATAAACTTTCTTGAAACTAACAAACTATATTCTCAGTCATCAAACAATTGCAATTCATCTTATTTTTAGGAAGGGTCTATGTCCCAGCTTTCATTTAGCAAACTCCACATACTCAACTATCATTTAGTCTTTCACAATTGCTAACACTCACGTGATATTTATGGCTTCAAAGTTTTAATTGGACACAGAGAAAGATATGGGCTTATAGATTCGCCTCCCAACCTTTTACCTCAACGGTAATGTCAACAATAATAGTTCATGATAACTTACATCAAATTGGATATATATATATATATATATATATATATATATATATAGGTAAAATTGTGTCTACCATAGCTTGCCACAAAACTAGTTAAGTGTCCCTAAACTTTTAACGGTTCAAAAGTTATCAAAAAATATGAAATAAATATGGGAGCATCTCTCTAATGTAATAAGATGATCCAATGGAGGGATTGTCAAAATATGCAACTATGTGTCCTCGGCAAAAATAATAAGCATTTCAGCTCACTGCGACATAAATATATACTGAACTATTTGTTTTTTTGTCCAGGACACATACAGTCGTATTTTTTAATCCCTCCGTTGGATCATGTTATATCATAGGTGTGTTGGCTCAGTATTTTTTTCAGAATTTTTGAGAACTTTTTCACCGTTGAAACCCTTAACTAGTTCTGTGGCAAGCACTTGTAGAAAATCCTACTCAATATATATATCAGGATCTTTCCAACACAATGTGCTTGCCAAAGGATAAAATGTAAAAAGGAAAGGTGAAGATCACCATGACTCTTGCATAAGGTAGAAGATAAAAGTAAAAGATAGGCCCTTCACAGAGGGAAGCAGAGGTTGTCATGCGCTTTTATGGTTGGATGCACAAAATCTTAATGCAAAAGAACATCACTTTATATTGCCACTTGTGATATGGACCTTTATTATGCAGTCCGTCGCTTTTATTTCTTCCACATCACAAGATCGTATAAAGCTTATTTTCTCCACATTAATAGATCATACATATTTAGAGGGCAATTTTTTATTGCATGCACCGATGACAACTTACTTGAAGGATCTTACTTAATCCATAGGTAGGTATGGTGGACTCTCATGGCAAAACTGGTTTAAGGAATGTTTGGAAGCACAAGTAGTATCTCTACTTGGTGCAAAGAATTTGGCTAGCATGAGGGGGAAAAGCAAGCTCAACATGTTGGATGATCCAAAACAATATACTTTATTTCGGATATAAGAAAACATATCCCATTACGTTGTCTTCCTTGTCTGACATCAACCTTTTAGCATGTCATATTTTAATGAGTGCTCACAATTACAAAAGATATCCAAGATAGTATATTTATATGTGAAATCTCTCTTCCTTCAATATTCTTTCATGAATTGTTCAAGTGACTAATTCTACGTTTGCTAACTTTCAATAAGTTTACTACCTATACTTATTCTATGTGAAGTCATTACTCCCCATGGTATAAGCATATGAAACATATAAATTCAGATTTATGATATTCAATTATTCAACCATTTACTCATAGGATATACGTGAAGCACGTGAGTAAATGACATACTACTCCAAAAGAAAATAGTGAAGGACACTGAGTAGTCAAATAATTAACTAGCCATGGGAGGATTCTTTTTCATTTAATATCTCAGATCCAATGATTTATTCAAATAGCAAGTAAAATTGAAAATACGCTCTAAGCAAAACACATACCATGTGACAAATAAAAATATAGCTCCGAGTAAGGTATACCGATAGTTTTGAAGACGAAAGAGGGGATGCCTTCCGGGGCATCCCCAAGCTTAGGCGCTTGAGTATTCCTTGAATATTACCTTGGGGTGCCTTGGGAATCCCCAAGCTTAGGGTCTTTCCACTCCTTATTCTCCTTATATCGATATCTCACCCAAAGCTTGAAAACTTCAATCACACAAAACTTAACGAAACTTCGTGAGATAAGTTAGTATGATAAAGAGTAAACCATTTACTTTGGTGCTATCAAAGACAAGGATCATAATTGTTCTCACACAATGCCTACTGTACCATATCATTTCTAGAATTTATATTGAGGAATATAAGCCATAGAAACTAGAAAACAAGCAAACTATGCAATGAAAACAGAATCTGTCAGAAACAGAATAGTCTGTAATGATCTGAGAACTAACCATACTTCTGCTACTCAAAAAATTATGAAATAAATTGGTGGACGTGAGGAATTTGTCTATTAATATTCTGCAAAAAGAATCAGCACCAAAGCACTCTTCTGTAAAAAATGGCAACTAGTCTCGTGAGCGTAAAGTTTCTATTTTTTTACAGCAAGATCACATTAACTTTCACCCAAGTCTTCCCAAAGGTCTTACTTGTCACTTAATTGAAACAAAATCTATAAAACATGATTACTACAGTATCTTAATCATGTAAACACACAAAACCAGTAAGGGTAAATATTGGGTTGTCTCCCAACAAGCGCTTTTCTTTATTGCCTTTTAGCTAGGCATGATGATTTCAATGATGCTCACATGAAAGATAAGACTTGAACATAAAGAGAGCATCATGAAGAATATGATTAGCACATTTAAACCTAACCCAATTCCTATGACTAGGGATTTTGTGAGCACACAATTTATGGTAACAAGAATTAACTAGCATAGGAAGGCAAAACAAGTATAACTTCAAAACTTTAAGCACATAGAGAGGAAAACTTGATATTATTGCACTCCTACAAGCATGCATTCCTCCATCATAATAATTTTCAGTAGCATAATGAATTATTTCAACAATATTACCATCACATAAAGCATTCTTTTCATGATCTATGAGCATAGAAATTTTACTACTCTCCACATAAGCAAAATTCTCCTCATTCGGAATGGCGGGATCACTAGTTCCTAAAGTTGACACTCTTCCAAACCCGCTTTAGATGATAGTATTATTCATACTCCAAAAGATATAAGTGAAGTTCATGGAGCATTCTACAATTAATATAAACTAACCAATGTCCACACTCAAAATGTATGAGTGAAGCACACGAAGCATTCTATAAAACCATACTCAAAAGATTTAAGTGAATCACAAAGAGCAATTCTATAAGATCATACTTAAAAGATATAAGTGAAGCACATGAAGCATTCTATAAATCAATGAAGGGATATCTCATACAAGCATGGTTCATAAAGGAAGAACAGAAAACACAAAGGACACAAATCATGTGAACGAAACAAAAACCGAGGTATACCGATAATTGTTGAAGAAGAAAGATGGGATGCCAACCTGGGCATCCCCAAGCTTAGATGCTTGAGTATCCTTAGAATATTTACTTGGGGTGCCTTGGGCATCCCCAAGCTTGAGATCTTGCCTCTCTTTATTCTTCTCACATCGGTAACTCCTCGTTCTTCGAACACTTCATCCACAAAATTTTTTAACAAAAACTTTGTGAGATCCGTTAGTATAATACAGAAAAGCACTACCTTTAGGTACTGTTGCAAATTCATTTAAATTTCATATCAGAACTATATCTACTGTATTCCAAATTCACCATGGTTCATACCCCCCGATACTACCCATAGATTCATCGAAATAAGCAAACAACACACGAAAAACAGAATCTGTGTAAAACAGGACAGTCTGTAGAAATCTGAAGGTTTAGTAAACTTCTGTAACTCCAAAAATTATGAAATAAATTTGAAAATTTGAACACTTTATACAGAAGTAATGTTCAAAAAGTTTCAGACCCATTTGACTTTCCAGTAAAAAATGTAAAATCACGCGCTACAGCCAAAGTTTCTGTTTTTGTTCTGCACATAGTAAACAAGCAATCTAATCATCCTAAAACTAAAGCTTGGCACATTATTTTTATATTACAATATATATATAAGGGGACAAATATTTATAGAGAAACTTCCATGAAAAATTCTACATTGTTTCCGTGAGCATGAACACAAGTGCTCAAGGTCGACCCTCACTTCTTCAATGCATAACTTTCCAATCACTTCTCTTTTTGAAAAACTTTTTAGGCATGAGAGGCAAGTATTTTTTGGTATTTTCATTCTTTTAATTTTTTTATGTTTCACCCACAACTAAACAGAAACAAAAAATAAAAAATAAAATCTACTTAGTGAAGAAAGCAAACAAGCATACACGAGAATATCAACCCCACGCTATTGCTCGCCGGCAACGGCGCCAGAAAAGAGCTTGATAATCCCCAAGTGCAAGAATCATCGTAGAAATTTCCAAAGGTGGAAGTGATAAGTATGGAGTGTCGAACCCACAAGGAGCTAAAGGTAAGACCAATATTCTCTCAAGCCCTATCTGCCACTGATACGACTCTACGTATACCGAACGTTTGCTTCCAACTAGCAACGAGAAATAAAACTATGTTGTGGGTATGAAGGGGATAACTTTGTATGATATCAGAGAGCTAAAATATAAAAGTAGGTGCTGTTATCATAAAGTTAGAATATATTACTAAATATTATAAATAGCGAGTGTGGAATAATGGTGGATCGGTGTGTGGAATTGTCCTAGGCAATCGTTAACCAGACCGGTAATCACTATTACAGTTTCATATGAGGGAGAGGCATAAGCTAACATACTTTCTCTACTTGGATCATATGCACTTATGATTGGAACTCTAGCAAGCATCCGCAACTACTAAAGATCATTAAGGTAAAACCTAACCATAACATTAAAGCATCAAGTCCTCTTTATTCCTATACGCAACAACCCCCTTACTCGGTGTCGGTGTCAAAACCGGCGGATCTCGGGTAGGGGGTCCCGAACTGTGCATCTAAGGCGGATGGTAACAGGAGGCAGGGGACACGATGTTTACCCAGGTTCAGGTCCTCTTGATGGAGGTAATACCCTACATCCTGCTTGATTGTTCTTGATGATATGCGTATTACAAGAGTTGATATACCACGAGATCAAAGAGGCTAAAGCCTAGAAGCTAGCCTATGGTATGATTGTCTGTTGTCCTACGGACTAAAACCCTCCGGTTTATATAGACACCGGAGGGGGCTAGGGTTACACAAGGTCGGTTACAAAGGAGGAGATATACATATCCATATTGCCTAGCTTGCCTTGCACGCCAAGTAGAGTCCCATCCGGACACGAGACGAAGTCTTCAATCTTGTATCTTCATAGTCCGACAGTCCGGCCAAAGGATATAGCCCGGCTGTCCGAAGACCCCCTAATCCAGGACTCCCTCAGTAGCCCCTGAACCAGGCTTCAATGACGATGAGTCCAGCGCGCAGTATTGTCTTCGGCATTGCAAGGCGGGTTCTTCTCCAAATCTTGAATATCTATAAAGTAGTGTCCGACTCCCATAAATGTTGGACTTCTTGGCTTTGTGCCCAATAAGGGCCATCTTCCACGCGTTGAGCGAATGCGAGGAGCCAGGGTATTTTTTACATTCGCCCCCTAGCCAGGTAAATAAATGTTCTATTAAAGGGATGGGGATTATTAGATCCAATCCATACCATCCTCCCACGGCGAGAATCCATCGGAGCACGCTCGGAAAAAATCCATTCCAACATGGCCGATCACCGCAGCTCCTCCTCCCGCTCCCGTAGCCCTAAGCCCGGTGATTGGGAGAGGTGTTCCATCCTGCACATTCGATTAGTAGAGCTGCAGACTCAGGGATTTCTCCCTCCAGCGTATATGGTCCCCATCCGAGCCGGTCTCGCCACTTATAATGGTGGGGAGCAAGCGGAGAGCTTCCCCAGCCCCTCTAAGGGGGAGTGGGTATGCCTCGTCCCTTACTTACTAAGGGGACTCGGATTTCCCATCCATCCATTCCTCTGCGGGCTCCTGGAGTTCTACGGCCTCCAACTGCGTAATTTCACCCCGGCTTCCATACTACACATCGCCGGTTATGTTGCCCTTTGTGAGCTGTTTCTGGGCTGCGAGGCTCATTTCGAGCTGTGGAGGAGGTTATTTTGCCTTGTGCCCCGCACACAGAAGGGGTCACTTTATCAGGTGGGCAGAGCCGAAATATGGCGCATTGCCGAGACCGGATACCTATCCGGCACTCCGAAGAAGATATCCGAAGACTGGCCTTCGAAGTGGTTTTATATGGAGGACGTTCCCCTTCCAGACCCTGTTCGGCGGGGTCTTCCTGAGTTCAAGAATGCTCCTCTGAAGAAACGCCGAAGCTGGCACCCATGGAGCCCCCAGGAGGAAGACAACGGAGAAGTCCTTTACCTGATGAACCAGATTAAAGCGCTCGCTCAATAAGGATTGACAATAGTCGAGGTTATGTCAATATGCATAATGCGGGGAGTGCAACCACTTCAATATCGAGGGCACCCCCTGTGGTGTTTTAACGGGGAAGATGATGCCACCCGCTGCAGGCGTAAGGGACCGGACTCCGCTGCTGCTTTAGCAAAAATTTTGTCCGAGTTTTTCAGGGGAGAGGAAGAGGAGTTCATCCGTATCAAGCCACGGGATGGATTCTCCATGTACAACCCTCCAAGCTGGGTGAGTTGTACCTCTTTACTCCCATTCTTCCTGCATTCTTCGTCGTAGGTACTCACCTTGCCATTTTACGGCAGGAACTGTGAAAAGCTATAAGGGAGATCAACAACCCATCTCCACAACCAGAGGACCCTGGTCGGGCCCTCGGTCCCGGACTCAAAGAGGATCCAGACATATTCGTGGAGCTGATAGACAGGCAATTCTATCAATTGAGCTGCGATGACGCCATGGTGGCCATAACGGCCGAGTATCCCGGACTGCTCCCTACGCCGCACGTAAGAAAAAACAAAATCCCAGCTCCAAAAATAGGATCCCCTTTTAGACACTTCACCTACCGTACACATATGGTGTTTCACAGGGAAGGCATTCGGGAAGCCGTGCCGAACCCACAACAACTCGCCAACAAGAGGCACCGAAGCCGGGTAGGCCAAAAGGGAAGGCGGTCAGGACGGAGACGCTGGCGCAGAGGTATGACACAAAACCTCGTTCAGTGGTTGTCGTCTTTCTCAAAATGCAATGACGTCCATGTTTCTTTAATAGAAAAAATGCTCACCGAACTATATCCGGAGAGGCTGCCGATCATGCCTCCACCAGTCGGGCTCCAGGGCCGGACATAGAGGTGGAAGCCAACATGGGGCGGATGCCGGATGCTCCTCCTACAGAGGATGCAGATAGACTATCCGCTACAAATTCAGAAGTGGAGAGCGCCATGAATCACAGGCGTCGCCGGGCCGTACTCCGTGACGCTTGTTTCTCACCAGAGGCATTTGATGCCTTAAATTCCGGAGACGCGTACATCCGTGCTGCTCAAAATGGTCTAGCCAGAGCCATGGACCAGTATGTAAGGGATATACGGGTAAGAAAATCTGACGATCATATGTATCAGTAGCCCCTGAGACTTGAAACAGTTGACGCAACTAATTTAAGGATCATTATTTGTGCAGGTTCTTACGGAGAAGAATTCCCAATTATCTCAAGAGCTGGACGAGTGCAAGACCCAGCTGGAAGCCGCTATTGCTGCATTGAATGAGTCAAGAAGGGGCCCCCTAGTAACTCTTTTGTCTATTGCAAAGAATATGGGTACCAGATAGTATGCGGCATGTATGCACACCTAACAATAGATGTTTAAGTGGCCCCGGAGTGAATCCGGAGGCTATGGAGGCGGATACGACACGTGATGATCGACAGCGAAATGCTGGCAAGCGCGTGCTGACACAAGTCAGGCAGGAGAAAATGATCTCCAAGACGCCAATATCCGGCTGGGCGTGGAACTGAAGGATGTCCGAGCCCAGCTTGTGGACTCCGTTAAGGAGAATAAACGGCTTCAGCGCGGCATTTTTAGTAAGTGCTTAAACGAACTTTATGAAGGAGTTTGGTGAGGAAGCCTGCTAACAGCGTTATGTCTGCAGGTATGCTGACGGGTCGTCCCGCGGAGGAGATGCCCGGGTCTTCGGGTGATCTTCTACCAGAGCTCTCACAACTGCACGAACAAGTTCGGCAGGTGATGCAGGTTATTGCTCAAGCCTTGTGGCCATCCGCGTCCCCGCCAGGAGGCATGGGGGAGCTTATAGAGAAGCTCAAGGGAGCATGACGACGCTTCCGATTATGGAAGATATCGGCCTGCCGACAAGGTGCAAGGGAAGCCTGGGCTATGGTGAAGACACGATATACCAAGGCGGACCCAAACCACATGGCCGAAGTCGGACCTGTGGGGCCCGATGGGAAAGAGATCCTTGTCAGTTTAGTTTATGATCAAGTAGAATTAGCCGCAAAGTATTCTCAATAGGAGTGTAGGCTAGACAGTCTGTTGGATGGTATAGAAGAAGAATTTAATCAGTCTTAGTGACTGTGTACTTCAAGTGACATATGTAATGTCCCTAGACGGATTGTAAATCATTTGTCATGGCAGACCTTTTAGCTTCGACCTCTGGACCCGATAGTCCGGAGTGTATCCGAATACCCACTTGGTTATGTAAAAACCGGGGTATGCGTGGAAACCAGGCGTAGGGGTCATAAGTGCTTGAACAGACAAGTACCCAACTAGCTATGTTATATTACATGGATAGTAAGAAACATCCTCCAGGGAGAATAGTTCCGTTAAGGGTTCCTTTCCCTGGGTACGCATGCCCGAATGTGCATGTCCGGATTGTGAGACGAAGGCTAAAAACATCTGGGGGTGTGTAGTAATTTAAATGAAAATCATCTTTTATTCACCGACTGAATATTCCCTTAAGAACGCTAGCTTTCGGCTTCACCCAGTCTGAGGTACACATCCGGTTGACCCGGTAGTAACAATCGCAGAGGTGCTCCCCTTATGCCCTAGCCGAATTCACGGGAACGTAGGGCATAAATACAAGAGCCAGGAAACCCAGCTTGGCCAAAACTTAAGTCATATCGATGCATATAATGGTGAAAAAAGCTACATGCGGAAGAATAACACATGTGCGGGGTATACAGCTCGGAAGGGTAATTAGATTGAGCTTTTGTATAAGAAGCCCCCAGGTATATTGAGCGCGGTTAGCGTGTCAAGATTGTGTAACCAAGACACAAGTGTAGCCCTTTAGGGCCTTGAAGAGAAAAAGGAGAAAGAAAGAGAGAAAAAACAGATGTGTGAAAAATTGATGGAGGTAAGGAGACGAACATAGAGTCCGGCACTAGGTGTAGAATCTTCGGAGTCTGGCTGCGTTCCATGGGTTTGGCTCGAGTCGATTATCCGATGCATCCCGCAAATGGTACACTCCACCGGTCAGAACCTGGTCGATAATGAAGGGACCTTCCCATTTGGGATTGAGCTTGTTCTTTTTCTTCTCCGGCAGGCGTAGAACGAATTCGCCAACATTATAGGTTTTGGCCCGCACTTCTCTACTTTGATACCTTCGAGCCTGTTGCTGATAGAATGCGGAACGGGCTTTTGCCACATCGCGCTCCTCCTCCAGGGCATCCAAACTGTCTTGCCGATCGAGCTCAGCCTCTCTTTCTTCATACATGTGCACTCGAGGTGAGTCATGAATTATGTCGCAAGGCAGCACCGCCTCAACGTCGTACACCATAAAGAACAGTGTGTATCCGGTAGTGTGATTCGGCGTGGTCCGCAGCCCCCATAGTACGGAGTCGAGCTCCTCTTGCCTATGGTATAATGGCGCTCATGATAAGACCATTCGCTCGTTCGACTTGACCGTTAGTTTGCGGATGATAGACAGAAGCATAATCGAGCTTGATGCCCATGTTGCTGCACCAAAGTTTCACCTCGTCGGCTATAAAGTTCGTGCCATTGTCAGTGATGATGCTGTGGGGGATGCCATAACGGTGTACAACCCCGTATATGAAGTCTATCACCGGTCCGGATACAGCTGTTTTGACAGGTTTGGCTTCTATCCATTTGGTGAATTTATCCACCATGACCAGTAAGTATTTTTTCTTATGGGTTCCCCCTTTAAGGGGTCCGACCATATCAAGCCCCCAGACCGCAAAGGGCCAAGTAATGGGGATTGTTTGGAGGGCGGTAGGTGGCATGTGGCTTTGGTTTGCAAAAAGCTGGCAACCGACACAATGTTGTACACGATGCTATGCATCTGCCCGGGCCGTCAGCCAATAAAAACCTGTACGGAAGGCCTTGCTTACAAGGGCCCGGGCTGTGGCGTGGTGGCCGCCGAGTCCGGCATGGATTTCCGCCAAAAGTTTCCGCCCTTCCTCGAGATGCACCTTTGAAGGACTCTGGTTGTGCTTTTCTTATAAAGCTCTCCCTCGTGGACCTTGTAGGCTTTAGATCGCCGCACTATGCAATGTGCCTCATTTTGGTCCTCGGGTAGTTCCTCCCTAGTTAGGTAGGCCAGGAATGGTTCTGTCCACGGGGCGATGACGGCCATTATCACATGGGCTGAAGGTGTTATTTCGGTGGCAGAGCCTCTGATTGTGTCGGAGTGTTCGGTATCTGGGGTTGTGGCCGGGTCCGGACTATTTTTGCCGGTGTCCCCTTCCCATACCATGGATGGTTTAAACAGTCTTTCCAGGAAGATGTTTGGTGGGACAGGGTCGCGTTTAGCGCCGATACGGGCGAGGATGTCCGCCGCCTGGTTGTTTTTCCGAGCCACATGGTGGAATTCAAGCCCCTCGAACCGAGTTGACATTTTGAGAACGGCATTGCGATATGCCGCCTTTTTCGGATCCTTGGCATCAAAGTCTCCATTTATTTGGGATATTGCGAGGTTTGAGTCCCCATGTACCTCTCGGCGTTGGATGCCCATGGAGACTGCCATCCGGAGACCGTGTAATAGGGCCTCGTATTCGGCTGCGTCATTGGAGTCCCTGTATAGTATTTGGAGTATGTATTGTACTGTATCTCCGGTGGGGTACGTCAGGATGACGCCAACCCCCAGACCAGCCAGCATTTTAGAGCCGTTGAAGTGCATGATCCAATTGGAGTATGCGCCGTACTCTTTAGGGAGTTCGGCTTCCATCCACTCGGCGACGAAATCGGCCAATACTTGCGACTTAATGGCTCACTGTGGTTTGTATGTTATGTCGAACGGGAGGAGCTCGATGGCCCATTTGGCAATCCAGCCCGTGGCATCGCGGTTATTTATTATGTCATTGGGTGGTACTTCGGAGGCCATCGTGATTGAACACTCTTGAAAGTAGTGTCGTAATTTCCGGGATGCCATGAATACCGCGTATGCTATCTTTTGATAATGTGGGTACCGTGATTTGCATGGAGTGAGGACGGTGGATACATAATATACCGGCTTTTGAAGTGGGAATTTATGTCCGTCCATCTCTCGTTCGACGACGAGCACTGCGCTTACAACTTGGTGAGTTGCCGCTATATATAATAGCATTGGTTTGCCAACAGTTGGCGCGGCCAAGATTGGGTTGGTGGCCAGGATGCCTTTTATTTCTTCCAATCCGGCCATGGCTGCGTCCGTCCACTCGAAGTGTTCGGTACACCGAAGAAGGCGATAGAGGGGAAGTGCCTTTTCTCCTAATCGGGAGATAAAGCGGCTTAAAGCCGCCACACATCTAGTTAATTTCTGGATTTGCTTGAGGTCAGTTGGGACAGCCAATTGCGACAGGGCTCGGATTTTAGCCGGATTTGCTTCAATTCCTCTACTGGAGACGATGAATCCCAGGAGCTTTCCGACGGGAACGCCGAAAACGCATTTTTCCAGATTGAGCTTAATGTCGTATGTTCGGATATTGGTGAACGTGAGCCTCAAGTCATCTATTAAAGAGTCGACGTGTCTGGTTTTAATGACCACATCATCTACATATGCCTCCACAGTCTTACCGATATGCTTTTCCAGACATGTCTGGATCATGCGTTGATATGTTGCGCCGGTGTTTTTGAGCCCGAAGGGCATTGTGTTAAAACAGAAGGGGCCGTATGGCGTGATAAATGCCGTTGCAGCTTGATCAGACTCCGCCATCTTAATCTGGTGGTAACCGGAGTATGCATCGAGGAAGGACAATGATTCGTGTCCTGTGGTAGCGTCGATGATTTGATCGATGCGAGGGAGTGGGAAGGGATCCTTTGGGCAAGCCTTATTAAGGTCTTTGAAGTCGACACATAGGCGCTAGGATTTGTCCTTCTTTGGTACCATCACTAGGTTTGCTAGCCAGTCCGGATGTTTTATTTCTTTAATAAATCTGGCCTCCAGTAGCTTGGCCAGCTCCTCTCCCATGGCTTGTCGCTTAGGCTCAGAGAAACACCGAAGAGTCTGCTTGACCGGCTTGAATCCTTTTAGAATATTAAGGCTATGCTCGGCCAATCTGCATGGGATTCCTGGCATGTCTGAAGGATGCCAGGCGAATATATCCCAATTCTCGCGCAGAAACTCCCGTAGTGCAGCGTCTACAGTGGGGTCTAACTATGCGCCGATGGATGCTGTTTTTGTGGGGTCAGTTGGATGGACTTGGAATTTAACTATCTCGTCTGCTGTTTTAAAGGAGGTGGACTTGGATCTTTTGTCTAGTATCACGTCGTCCCTGTCCACCGTGCAGCACAGCGCGGTTAACTCCTCCCCCACAAGGGCTTCGGATAATGCCTCGAGGGCTAATGCGGCTGTTTTGTCTTCGACGCGGAGTGCTATGTCCGGATCACTAACTAGACTGATGATTCCATTGGGTCCGGGCATTTTGAGCTTCATGTACCCGTAATGGGGTATGGCTTGAAAAATCGTGAATGCCTCCTGCCCTAGAAGGGCGTGGTATCCGCTACTAAACGGGGTCACTTGGAATGTAATTTCTTCAGACCTGTAATTCTCCGGAGTGCCGAATACCACATCAAGTCTGATTTTCCCAGCGCAACGTGCCTCTCGACTAGGGATGATTCCTCGGAAGTTCGTACTACTTTTCTCAGTACGGTTGCTGTCTATTTCCATTTTTTGGAGAGTTTTCCTCATAAATGAGGTTTAATCTGCTACCACCATCCATGAGCACCTTAGTGAGCCGAAAGCCATCCAAAATTGGACTGAGGACCAAAGCGGCTGGTGTTCGGGCTGTTCGGAATTTAGGTTCGTCACTGGCATTGAAGGTGATAGCCGTGTCGCTCCATGGATTTATTGCTGCCACATGGCAGACTTCGGCAAGGCTGTGGAGTGCTCGCTTGCGCCTATTATTTGAGGCGAAGGTCTCGAAGACCGTCAATACTATATAGTTATCCGCGGGAAGGTGCTCTGAGGTATTTTGGGTGAGGACATCCTCACCGCTTTTGGCCACCTACTGGGGTACCCAACATGCTCTAAGGCTGTGTGTTGATATGGTATGCGTTGTACTATGGATTTTGCACGGCCCGTTAAGCCATTCCTCCAATACGGTTCCATGCCCTGTAGTGGGATTTTGCTTCTTTGTAATTGAGTCGGGCGACTTATGAGAGTGCACCCTTTTAGTCCGGACTGGGGGTTTTGTCAGAGCCAGATTATCCCAAAATTGCGTTTGGGTTTTCCAGGCACTTTCCATCGCACAATATTTCCGTACTATGGCTGCCAAGTCAGCGAAGTGTGTTATGTCACGACGACTTATGGCATTGAGGACTCCCTTGTCCATGCAATTGTTGCAAAAGAACGAAATTGCGTCTTCCTCGCAACAGTCCTTGACCTTGTTCATTACAAGGAGGAATCTGGCCCAATAGTGATGTACTGTCTCTTGGGGCGCTTGCCTAATGTGGGAAAGATCGTTTGTATCTGGGTGGGTGGATGGATTTAAGTCTAGACCTTGACCCAATCTGTGATCCCGGGGCAGGGGAGTTTCCGATCTTGGAAATTTGGGCTCCTGGATGTTGCTCTGTGGGTTCGGTATGCAGCCTGATTTTGGATTCAGGGTTAGGGCGGTGTCCTCCCGTGAGTGAGTATCCGGCTCGGAGAGCTCGGGAATCCGGACATTGTTCGTCCTCAGGATAGAGGGAGAATAGCCGCATTGCTCCTCCACCACCGCTATCTGATGGGTGACTGGCGGAGAGTTAATCTCCCTTTGGCCGGGTTTAAGCCCGATCCGATCGTAGTCCGTAGTTACTTCCAGAACGGCGATGCGATCCAAGAGCTCGTTCAAAGAGGAGAGCTCCATCGGATCCATCTGCTCGGCAAATTTCGAGCCGATGTGGAGGCTATTTTCGATGACCCGATAAGTCATCGTCGGCGCCGTGGCCGAGCGGGCGGTCATGACGAAGCCGCCTAGTCGGAGAGTTTGGCCTACAGCCAGGGCTCCCCCAGAGGTGATGCTCTCCTTGACAACGAGGCGAGCCATCCTCCTTATGATGACGACACAGTGGAACTCTCAATGAAAGCACCAATGTCAGTGTCAAAACCGGCGGATCTCACGTAGGGGGTCCCGAACTATGCGCCTAAGGCGGATGGTAACAGGAGGCAGGGGACACGATGTTTACCCAGGTTCGGGCCCTCTTGATGGAGGTAATACCCTACGTCCTTCTTGATTGTTCTTGATGATATGAGTATTACAAGAGTTGATCTACCACGAGGTCAAAGAGGCTAAACCCTAGAAGCTAGCCTATGGTATGATTGTTTGTTGTCCTACGGACTAAAAACCCTCCGGTTTATATAGACACCGGAGGGGGCTAGGGTTACACAAGGTCGGTTACAAAGGAGGAGATATACATATCCGTAGTGCCTAGCTTGCCTTCCACGCCAAGTAGAGTCCCATCCGTACACGAGATGAAGTCTTCAATCTTGTATCTTCATAGTCCGACAGTCCGGCCAAAGGATATAGTCCGGCTGTCCGGAGACCCCCTAATCCAGGACTCCCTCACTCGGGTTTGTGTTTCAGTCACTCACCAACCCACTATAAGCAAATCATGAACATATTGCAAAAACCTACAGTGGGAATCTCTCACGCTTGCGCGACACGGAGGGCACCATAGGACAGCACCAAAGTAAAACATACAACTCATACCAATCTAGATCATCAATCAACCCAAAGACAAAGGATATCTACTCAAAACATCATAGGATAGCAACACATCATTGGATCATAATATGTGGCATAAAGCACCATGTCCAAGTAGGGATTACAGCAGGGTGCGGGAGAGTGGACCGCATAAAAGAGATGAGGATAGTGATGATGATGGTGATGTTGAGGAAGACGATCACCGCAGCGATGATTCCCCTCCCGATGGCACTCCGGTGCCACCGAGTGTCGGAGTAATGGGCCACGGGTAGGCCACCCCGAGCCCCATAACCTTTCAAGACATCGGGGCAGGCTGCGCCCCTCAAGACCACGGGGCAAAGAGCCGCCTCCTGGGGAGTCAACGGCAAGGCGGCCGACTGCCCGCTCACGGTCGAGTCCCAAGGGAGACTTCCAGAGAAGCCGGCTTTGGGGAGTCGGCCGGCGACTCCAACAAACCGTGACCTCGTCGAAGGGGATGGGGCAGGGGCTTGGCTACAATGAAGACCACTCCCCGCCCCTTACCAAGGGCAGGCATGGCTACAACACGCCGTACTTGGGAAGATCTCCCCGCGGCGTGGCACTGTTGCCCAGCCGGCCCTGACATCAGCACCACTATACCGGGTCCTGCGCCCACGACGGCTTGTCTGTATGGCCTGGAGGCACCGAGGCCCACCAGTCAGCGAGACCTCGGGAGACGGTGGGAGAACCGCCAGTCGGACCCGTCGGGACTCGGCCCGGGGGAGTCGGCCGAGCCCTCCCCCAGGGCCCACCCGCCATTAATCAAGAAGAGATGGAGAGTGGCCACAGTGATCACCCGCCAGGTGGCGGGGCTGTTGCCACGACCCCATGACCAAGCTTGCGTCATCAGGAGCACGGCTACAGTAATCAGCAGCCGGCAAGACCCGCCCGCGGCGGACGCGGCCTGTCGGCTCCATACCAGACCAGTCGGCGGGGCCCACCAGTCGGCGGGCCCCAGCAGTCGGCGGAGAAGTCGGAGGTCGGAGGCACTGACGGTTGGGCCCGTGCCCAGTCAAATTACCATTGTACCCCTGGGGGTAGGCCTATATAAACCTCCCAGGGCACCCATGCAAAGGGTTGGATCCCAGTAGTTCTATACCATACTAGATAGAGAGAGCTAGCCTTGCCCTCTCCCGCCACCAGATACAGCTCAAGGAGCAATCGTGCAAACACTTGACCATAGTGATCATGCGGAGACCCCGCAGAGCAGCAGTAGGGTTATTATCTCTCCGGAGAGCCCCGTGTTGGAACCGCAGCCCTCTCTCTCATTCAAGACTAGAGGTAGAAGGAGACGGATACACTGAAGTTTCACCCGGCTGCACACACAGCCCCGTTTTTCTATTCCAGAGTGCCAAGACTCTCGTACTTCATCGCCTGGCCTTTATACTCGAGGTGACGCAGCGGCCAAGCATGCATGACTCCCACGCACGCATCACACGGCCACCACTACCGGCCACTAACTCCAGGCCGGCTAACCAGCTAACTACCAATGCATGCACCCGCTAGCCAACTACATGCACGCAACAACCCACGCATGCACTACTAGCTACGGCCTAAACTCACTCCTTGACTCAAGTGACTCGGCAAGCACCTAACTAGCTGGCTACTGCACACATGTGCCACACACACACACACGCTACACACATACGCCACGTTGCTGCGTCCCGCACGTCCCGTCCGTCCCGCGCGCCACCGACGTGCCCGACAAACCCGACGAGCCCGACGGCACCAGTGTGTCCCGCCCGTCCCGCGCGCATCCGACGCGCCCGACCACATACGTCGTGGCTTATTCCAACACACACCTCCTAAGCCACGACCTAGAGGAGTCCGTCGTCGTCGTCGTCATCCGTCAACCGCAGCGCCGCGCCTCCACGGTCGTCGCGTCGAGCCGCCGCGGCCTCTGCGACACCACGCAGGTCCTCCGCGACCTCCTCGTCTCCGTGACCGCCGCTGCTCGTCACGCGCACGGCATCACGCCACACCGCTGTGGACTCGCCGCGCGTTGCCGACGCCACGCGCTCGCCGCGCGCCCGGCATCACGCCACACCGCTGTGGACTCGCCGCGCGTTGCCGACGCAATGCGCTCGCCGCGCGCCGTTGCCAAGACATTCATGTCTGCCGCGCACCGCGGGCACCGCGGACGCCACGGCCGCCCCTCGAATCTGGCTCTGTATACCAATTGTTGGAACCGCAGCCCTCTCTCTCATTCAAGACTAGAGGTAGAAGGAGACGGATACACTGGAGTTTCACCCGGCTGCACACACAACCCCGTTTTTCTATTCCAGAGTGTCAAGTCTCTGGTACTTCATCGCCTGGCCTTTATACTCGAGGTGACACAGTGGCCAAGCATGCATGACTCCCACGCACGCATCACACGGCCACCACTACCGGCCACTAACTCTAGGCCGGCTAACCACCTAACTACCAATGCATGCACCCGCTAGCCAACTACATGCACGCAACAACCCACGCATGCACTACTAGCTACGGCCTAAACTCATTCCTTGACCCAAGTGACTCGGCAAGCACCTAACTAGCTGGCTACTGCACACATGTGCCACACACGCACACACACACTACACACATACGCCACGTTGCTGCGTCCCGCACGTCCCGTCCGTCCCGCGCGCCACCGACGCGCCCGACGAACCCGACGAGCCCGACGGCACTAGTGTGTCCCGCCCGTTCCGCGTGCATCCGACGCGCCTGACGAGCCCGACCACACACGCCGTGGCTTATTCCAACATCCCGAAGCTGGGTAAGATTCGCCGGCGTGCATGTCTTCGCCTCATCCCGTTTCCAGGCACCGGCGATGTTCTACTCGCCCCCACCATGATAAGCCATCCGTTGGCATATGTCGCACCAAACCCCCGACATTTGGCGCCCACCGTGGGGCCTGGTGCACCGCCGTCCAGAGATCTGTTCTGGACGGGAACCCTTTTCCTCCCTGGCGAGCGCAGCCAGCCAGGCACGCCAGACGAAGTTTGCGTCGACGCGCTGTGCGGCGTTGAGATCGCCTGCGCCGCCAGCTCCTTGGCCGAACTTGTCAGCGAGGTCCGCCTCTCCGACGAACCTGCGTCCGACGCAGGCGCAGGCGGCCCCGAAAACCTCCTCGCGGGCCTCCTTGATCAACTCCATGTTTCCGGCGAGCCTGCCGTAGACTTGGAGTCCGTAGGCTCCACCGACCCAATGCTGGTGGTCTAACTCACGACAGTTACGGACCATTCAAGACAGCACGAGGTGGTCTAACTCACCTACTTGTCGTAGTGGACAAGTTCACCAAGTGGGTGGAAGTGAAGCCAATTAAGAAACTGAACGGTCCGACTGCCGTGACCTTCATCACCGATATCACAATTCGATACGGCATACCACACAGCATCATCACCGATAACAGCACAAATTTTGCCAAAGGCGCCTTGGCCCGTTTCTGCGCAACACAGGGCATCCGACTGGACCTAGCGTCTGTGTCCCACCCACAGTCAAATGGCCAAGTGGAGCGAGCAAACGGCCTCATCCTGTCCGACATCAAGCCTCGGTTGATCGAGCCTCTGGAGCGCTCGGCTGGCTACTGGCTCGACGAGCTGCCAGCCGTCCTTTGGAGTCTGCGCACGACTCCAAACAAGTCAACCGGCTTCACGCCCTTCTTCCTCATCTACGGTGCCGAAGTCGTCATCCCAACGGACATAGAGTTTGACTCCCCACGAGTCACCATGTACACCGAGGAGGAAGCAGAAGAAGCACGACAAGACGGCGTCGATTTGCTGGAAGAAGGCCGGCTGTTGGCACTCAGCCGGTCCAGCATCTACCAGCAGAGCCTGCGCCGATACCACAACAGGAAGGCCAGGCCAAGATCTTTCCAAGAAGGCGACTTTGTGCTCCGGCTGATCCAGTGAACAGCCGGCCAGCACAAGCTGTCGCTGCCTTGGGAAGGCCCTTTCATCATCAGCAAAGTACTAGGCAACGACTCCTACTACCTGATCGACGCTCAGAAGCCCCGAGCACGCAAGAGGGACGACTCCGGCAAGGAGACAGAGCGGCCATGGAATACAAATCTTCTCCGAAGATTTTACAGTTGATGCAGTATGTACCACGCTACCTTTTGTATTAAAGTACCAAGACTTCGGGGCCCCCGAGACGAGCTCGGGGACTGCCCTCTTTTGTCTGTATGATAAAAATTATGCCTACAAGTATGTTACTCTTTGTCATGCCGCTTGGCACCGGGCTCGACAAGTCGGCCCAGGGACTTGCCGCCTTGCACTATGAAATGCTTCCTGCAGCCGGACAAGTAGTGTGTAACACCTAAGTTGTCTTCTGTCAGAAGCCGCAGCACGCAGAGTGACTGTACGGTGGGCAGAGGTAAGGTAGAATGGGTGCTCGCACGAAAAATGGCTAAGGACGCAAAGCGTAAAACATAGCTCAAGACGGCTTCCAAGCCTTTCTCGCAAACTGACTCTCCGATAGTCGGATTGTCGTTTTCTATCCAACTTCCTCAAACAATCTTGAAATCGGCTAAGTACTTGCTTTCCCAAAGTAGCCTAGCACTTGATCCAGCAACAGTCCGCAGAGTGGCCGTCCGATTGGCAAGGCAGGCAACTAGGAGAAAGCGGCAAAGGAAAACAGCCAAAAGAACAATGACAAGAAAAAAGATAGATATATATATATATATATATATATATATATATATATATATATAACATAGGCCCTTGGCCGAATTGTCGAGTAGAGGTTCAAAATACACCCCGCGGGTGGAATTGTGCGAATTAACAAGTTCTTCAAAAGACTACTGAAGCAGATAAAACAAAAGACACAGCGGCAGCTTAGGAGGCGGCAGACAGATTCGGGGGGTCGGAGGAGGCGCCAGCGTCAGGCGTCGGGGCGGTCGGTCGGCTAGTCTCGGCTGGATCGCCTCCGGCAACAGTCGGGTCGGTCACACGCGGCTCATTGCTGGAGGCACGGTCGGGCTGAGGCTCGCCGTCTGCTCCGTCTTCTGGTGCCTCCGCCTTGCCCTCATCCTCCGCCTCGTCCTCCTCCTCGACGCTGGAGCCAATCACCTCCGCCGAGTCTTCGCCGTAGTCTGGGTTCATCCCAAACCACTCCGGCGGTACCTCCTCGCCGTCTTCAGACCGCTCGAGGACGAAGATGGTCGTGATGGTGTACTCGGCGATCGCTGCGGCATGCTTGACGAGGGCGTCTTCTGCAGCCGCCAGCTCCGGCTGGGCCTCCAACCGAAGCGTGGCCAACAGGTCTAGATCCAGCCCCGGGTACCACGCCTTGACAAACTCCAAGGCCCGGCGCGCTCCAGCCCGGGCCGAAGAGCACTTCCAGGCCTCGAGGCGACCAGCCGCGACCTCCAACCAGTTGGCCGTCAGGCTGGGGGTGCGCGGAGCCTGCATATCCGGCCAAAGGGCGGAAATCGCTTGGGCACCGACGCGCTGAAGCAGGCGCAGCATCCGGTGAGTCGGCCGAAGGCGAGCCTCGATGCTCAAGATGTGCTCACCAAGAGTTCGGGGGGCATCGGCGGCGATCTCCGCGCCCTCCGCCCTCCGACTTTCGTGATCAGCCTCGATGGCTTGGATAGCGGCCTACGATTGCCCAGGGAAGAAGTCTGCAAAAGACACGAAGAAACGAAGAAGCAAGTCAAAAACCAGGAGTCGGCACGATCTAAGTCGGCAGCTCGAGAAAAAAAGAGACTCACCATCAACGATGTCTTCAATCTCGTGGAAGCCGGAGGACAGCAGCGCCTCCTTGTCAGACCAGGAGGAGCGCTCGCTCGCGAACTCGGCCAAGAGGGCGGTTTCTGTCTCCTCCGCCTCCCTCTGCGACTTCGCAAGCAGCTCCTTCTGCTCCGGCAACTGAGTGGCCAGCAGATCGCGCTCTGTGGCGAGCCTGCTGCACTCCTCCCCTTTGGCGAGCAGGGCGGAGTTGGCTTCGCTCAACTGCTGTTGAAGAGCAGCATTGGCTCCTGAAGGAAAGAAAGAAAGACAACAGTCGTCAATAAAGAAGGTCGCCGAGGAGATCCGCCCCGACTGCTCAGCAGTCGGCCCGAATCTCGGGGACTACAGCCCGCGGGTGCGCTAGCGCGCCCCCGCAGAGAAGAAAAAAGAGGGAAGGACTTACTCCGGCTCTCCTCCAAGTCGGTGGTCCGCTTGCCCAGCTCTTCAACATTACGGTTGAAGGCAGTGACGCGGAGGTTGTGGTAATCCTGCAACAAGCATTTCAGACAAAGTTAGTACTCAGAAGTTCATCAATTGGAGTTCCATGCTGCCTGCTCAGTAGCCGGCCCGAAACTCAGGGACTACACCCAGTGGGTGCGCTGGCACGCCCCCACAGAGAGGAACAAGAAAAACAAGGCTCAAAGAAAAAACATACCCGGACGGCTGCCCGCGATGCTAGGAACGCCTTGGTGCAACTCTGCAGGGCGTCGCCCTCACCACGGAGCTTCGCCTGGACGTCCAGGAGCGCCCGGTTCAGCGGCCCTGTGCCGCCTCCTCGTACCCACCCAACAGGTGCGGCGCTCGTCGCTTCGGCGTCTGGAGCCGCCGAGCTGGCGGTGCCGACTTCCAGGGGGCGGGGTGCCGAAGTCGCCTTCTCCAGACGACGGCGCGCTGGCGAGCCGACCTGGAGGAGTAGCCTCGCCATGGCCTCGTCTTCGGTTGGCAGCACCAGAGGGTCCGCTGGCTGCTCGCCTTGCACGCCTTCAGACGGCGGCGGAGGCGGCGGCGGAATGTTCACGCCCGGAGTAGAGGGCTCGCCGCCTTCCCTCTCCTCGACGAGCTTCTCCCTGCCGGCTTCTCCAGTTTGCCCCGTGAACTCCGGGGGTGGCGGCACAGAGTTCAGCGGGGAAACAAGCAAGGCCGACTAGCGGCGTGCGGCTTCCTCAGCCTGCTGCTTCGCCACGGCGGCGGCTTCAGCCTCCGCTAGTTTTTTCTTAGCGGAGGCCTCCGCCCTGTCGTCCTCCGCCTTCTCCAGGCGGAGGGCTTCTTCTTCGTTGCGCTTCTCCTGCGCATTCCGCTCCGTTGCCTCCCAGAGGTCGGCAGCGGGGTCTATCCGCCGAGTGGTGGCGGGCGTCTCCACTGACCCCATGACGGAGGTGGCGGAGACCCGCTCAAGAGAGAGGGGAGCCTTGAAGAAAGAGGGGAGAGTAGAGAGTCAGACAAAACACGAAGAAAGAATAAACTTTGAAGATAGAACACTTACGCAGAGACCAACGGCGGCTTCTTCACTTCCTTACAGAAGCGGATGGCCTTCGCGGCTGCCTCGTCCCGCCGGGTCGCCGCAGCCGAGCCCTTGGGCTTCTTCGGCCGGCTGCCGAACAAAGTCGGCGCAGCCCGGCGCTTCTCCCCGCCGCCTGGAGCGCCCGACGCGGCAGAAGAGCCCGCGCCCGGCTGGCTGGCTCCTGGCCGATGGTGAGGGGCGACTCCTCCCTCGGCGTCATCTTCAGGCCAGTCGGCGAAGGTAGCCGAGGGCTAGAAGTCGCCTGTCGTCCCTCCTCCTCCTTCGGCGTCGTCTTCCAGGGCTGCCGCCCCCAGATCGGGGTCGTCGACGTCGCTCTCCGCCCGGTCGGCGACGAACTCACAGGCCGGCCCCGAGGTGCCAACTGGTGGGTGAAGAAGGGGATTCTAACCAAGGCCGACTGATCAGAACAAAACTCGGCAAGAAGAAAACCATCCAAAGAAAGAAAAGAAAGGCGACTCACCTCGGGCGGGGGGTTGGCGCGGGAGTATGGCTCCTTACCGAATCGCCAGTCCGCCGGGAGCCTGCTGTCCGAGAGGTAGTTCACCATAAGGGCCACCTCTCCGTGAGGCATGTCCTTGGTGCATATCCGACTCCGGTCGCGGCCCCCGCTCATCTGGCATATCAGGTGAGGGCGGCCTTGGAGTGGGAGAACTCGGCGCGAGACAAAGGCGGCCAGCAGGTCCGGACGAGTCAGACCCTCCGATTGCGTCAGCACTCGGAGTCACGTGATGGCGCCGGCTCCCGCAGGCGTCAGCGACCTGGCCCGGTACGACCACTTGGGCAGTCTGCCAGCCGGCGGGCCGGCTTCGAAAGCCGGCAGATTAACCCAGTCGCCCCTCATGGTGACGTTCCTGACGTAGAAGTAGGACCTCTGCCACATCTTCACCGACTTCAACAGCGAGATGGAGGGGAAGTGGTTGTCGGCTCCTGTCCTTTGCACGGCGATGAAGGCGCCGCACTAAGCCGGCACGACCGCAGCCTGGGTGTCGAGCTTGGAGAAGAAGAACTCCCCCCAGAGCTCGAGGGTGGGGAAGACTCCGAGGAAGCCTTCGCACAGAGCCACGAAGGCGGACAGCAACACCACTGTGTTGGGGGTGAGGTGGTGCGGCTGGAGGCCATAGAACTCCATGAACAACCAGAAAAGGCTGCTCGCCGGCAGCCCCAGCCCGCGTAGGCAGTGCGAGCGGAAGATGACCCGCTCGCCCTCCTGCGGGGTGGGGGAAATCTCCCTCGCCGGCGCAAGGCGCAGCTGCACGTGATCTTTGCTGGGAAGCCGACGGGTCCGACAGAGGAACTCGATACGGTCTTCGTGGACTTGAGAGTCGTCCCAGGTGCCGGAGCGCACTGGGGGAGGCGCGGCAGCGGAGGAAGAAGTCATCGCGAAGCTGTCACCACAGCGTTCGCTGGAGCCTGGGCGTGCGGCGGAGCGAAGAAGAGAAGAGGAAGCAGGAGAGCGAGGAGCTGCGAGGAGGAAGAAAGCAAGGGGTAGTGGGAAGGAGGGGCGCGCGTGCCCCCCTCTTCCCCCTACTTATAGCCCCGTGGGCTACGAAGCCGAGGGGGCGGACGTGGGGATTTACTACATCCGCAACCCCACGACCCCCTCGATCCACGTAAAGTTACTGCACGCAGTAACTTCACGGGAATCCCAACCGTCCACCGGGGCCGCAGCGGATCCGCTCGGGCGCCGAGGCGCGGTAGTGGCAGGCCCCACCTACAGGCCTGTCCCGTCGCGCGCGCGGGCTGGCAGGACGACCCGGCCACGTGCCCTCGCATGACAGGCCAAGAACGGGCGGCGGTCTTGAAGCTTAGCTAGCACGCCACTTGAAATCCCGCCGCGACGTTCGAATTACTGAGCAAGTCGGCATTGAGTGAGTCCGAGTTGGGCGAGCCCGACTCCTTCCAGTCAGCCCGGCAGAAGTCAATCAATACCATGTGTAGAGCACCCGGAAATGGAAACTGCTGAGGCTTCTCGGCCGATCGTCCGCGGCGCCTCACCAGCTTCGGGGACTTCTGTCGGAGTAATGGGCCACGGGTAGGCCAACCCGAGCCCCATAACCTTTCAAGACATCGGGGCAGGCTGCGCCCCTCAAGACCACAGGGCGAAGAGCCGCCTCCTGGGGAGTCAACAGCAAGGCAGCCGACTGCCCGCTCACGGCCGAGTCCCAAGGGCGACTTCCAGAGAAGCCGGCTTTGGGGAGTCGGCCAACGACTCCAACAAACCGTGACCTCATCGAAGGGGATGGGGCAGGGGCGTGGCTACAATGAAGCCCACTCCCCGCCCCTTACCAAGGGCATGCATGGCTACAGCACGCCGTACTTGGGAAGATCTCCCCGCGGTGTTGCACTGTTGCCCGGCCGGCCATGACATCAGCACCACTGTACCGGGTCCTGCGCCCACGACGGCTTGTCTGTACGGCCTGGAGGTAGTGGGGCCCACCAGTCAGCGAGACCTCGGGAGATGGCGGGAGAACCGCCAGTCGGACCCGTCGGGAGTCGTCCCGGGGGAGTCGGCCGAGCCCTCCCCCAGGGCCCACGCGCCATTAATCAAGAAGAGATGGGGAGTGGCCACAGTGATCGCCGCCAAGCGGCGGGGCTGTTGGCACGACCCCATGACCAAGCTTGCGTCATCAGGAGCACGGCTACAGTAATCAGCAGCCGGCAAGACCCGCCCGCGGCGGACGCGGCCTGTCGGCTCCATACCAGACCAGTCGGCGGGGCCCACCAGTCGGTGGGCCCTAGCAGTCGGCGGAGAAGTCGGAGGTTGGAGGCACTGACGGCTGGGCCCGCGCCCAGTCAAATTACCATTGTACCTCTGGGGGTAGGCCTATATAAACCTCCCAAGGCACCCATGCAAAGGGTTGGATCCCAGTAGTCCTATACCATACTAGATAGAGAGAGCTAGCCTTGCCCTCTCCCGCCACCAGATACAGCTCAAGGAGCAATCGTGTAAACACTTGACCATAGCGATCATGCGGAGACCCCGCAGAGCAGCAGTAGGGGTATTATCTCCCCGGAGAGCCCCGAAGCTGGGTAAGATTCGCCGGCGTGCATGTCTTCGCCTCATCCCGCTTCCAGGCACCGGCGATGTTCTACTCGCCCCCACCATGATAAGCCATTCGTTGGCATATGTCGCACCAAACCCCCGACACCAAGAGAGAGGAGGAGAGGTTCTCCCCCTTGTGCTTCCTCCTCCATGGCCTCCCCCTGGATGGGGAGAGGTTCTCCCTCTGGTCCTTGGCCTTCATGGTGATGATGGCCCCTCCGAGATCCTCCTCCATGCCCTCCGGTGATGATGTCCCCCTTCGACAGGGTGCTAGAGAGGGCCTAGATTGGTTTTCGATGGATACGGAGGCTTCTGGCGGCGGAACTCCCGATCTAGGTTAATTTTCCGAGGTTTCTGTATTTATAAGAATTTTTGGGGTCGGTCTCACGTCAAGGAGGTGCCCGAGGTGTCCAGGAGGCAGGCCCATGCGCCTGGGGGGGGCGCCCCCACCCTCGTGGACGCCCTGGGACTCTCCTGGCCCAACTCTGTTACTTCGGGGTCTTCTTTTGGTCCATCAAAAATCGTCAAAAATTGGCACGTCAATTGGACTCTGTTTCATATTCCTTTTTCTGTAAAACTCAAAAACAAGGAAAAAATAGAAATTGGCACTGGGCACTAGGTTAATAGGTTAGTCCCAAAATCATATAAAATAGCATATAAATGCATATAAAACATCCAAGGTTGATACTATAATAGCATGAATACTTCATAAATTATAGATACGTTGGAGACGTATCAGTGTACCTTACTAATGCTCGTAGTAGCGCCTGGGTATTTGATACTGGTTTTGTTGCTCATATTTGCAACTCGAAACAAGGGCAGGGATTAAGTGAAGATAGGTTAAGGACGAGGTGATAATGCACGTGGGAAATGGTTCCAAAGTTGATGTGATCGCGCGCTACCTCTACATCTACCTTTGTGATTAATTTTAGACCTAAAAAATTGTTATTTGGTGTCAGCGTTCAGCATGAACATTATATCTGGATCTTCTTTGATGCGAGACGGTTATTCATTTAAATCAGAGAATAATGGTTGTTCTATTTATATGAGTAATATCTTTTATGGTCATGCACCCTTGATGAGTGGTATATTTTTTTGAATCTCGATAGTAGTGATACACATATTCATAGTATTGAAGCCAACAGATATACATTTAATAACGATAGTGCAACATATTTGTGGCACTGTAGTTTAGGTCATATTGGTGTAAAGTGCATGAAGAAACTCCATGCTGATGGGCTTTTGGAATAACTTTATTAGGAATCACTTGATACTTGCGAACCATACCTCATGGGTAAGATGAATAAGACTTCATTCTCCAGAACAATGGAGCGAGCAACAGACTTATTGGAAACAATACATATTGATGTATGCGGTCCAATGAGTGTTGATGTTCGCGGCGGGTATCATTATTTTCTGACCTTCACAGATGATTTGAGCAGATATGGGTATATCTAATAGATGAAACATAAGTCTGAAATGTTTGAAAAGTTCAAAGAATTTCAGAGTGAAGTAGAAAATCATTGTAACAAGAAAATTAGGTTTCTGTGATTTGATCGTGAAGGTGAACATTTGAGTTATGAGTTTGGTCTTCATTTGAAACAATGCGGAATAGTTTCGCAACTCATGCCACCTGGAACACCACAACGTAATGGTGTGTTCAAACGTCGTAACCGCACTTTATTAGATATGGTGTGATCTATGATGTCTCTTAGTGATTTACCGCTATCATTTTGGGGTTATGCTTTAGAGACGACTGCATTCACGTTAAATAGGGCACCATCAAAATCCATTGAGACGACACCATATGAACCGTGGTTTGGCAAGAAACCCAAGTTATCGTTTCTTCAAGTTTGTGGCTGCGATGCTTATGTGAAAAAACTTCAACCTGATAAGCTCAAACCCAAATCGGAGAAATGTGTATTCATATGATGCCCAAAGGAAACTATTGGGTACACCTTCTATCACAGATCCGAAGGCAAGATATTCATTGCTAAGAATGGATCCTTTCTAGAGAAGGAGTTTCTCTCGAAAGAAGTGAGTGGGAGGAAAGTAGAACTTGATGAGGTAACTATACCTTCTCCCTTACTGGAAAGTAGTTCATCACAGAAATCAGTTCCAATGATTCCTACACCAATTAGCGAGGAAGCTAATGATGATGATCATGAAACTTCTGATCAAGTTACTACCGAACCTCATAGGTCAACTAGAGCAAGATCCGCACCAGAGTGGTATGGTAATCCTGTTATGGAGGTCATGTTACTTGACCATGACGAACCTATGAACTATAAGGAAGCGATGATGAGCCCAAATTCCGCAAAATGGCTTGAGGCCATGAAATCTGAGATAGGATCCATGTATGAGAACAAAGTATGGACTTTGGATGACTTGCCCGATGATCGGCAAGCCATAGAGAATAAATGGATCTTCAAGAAGAAGACTGACGCTGACGGTAATGTTACTGTCTACAAAGCTCGACTTGTTGCAAAAGGTTTTCCACAAGTTCAAGGAGTTGACTATGATAATACCTTCTCACCCGTAGCGATGCTTAAGTCTGTCCGAATCATGTTAGCAATTGCCACATTTTATGATTATGAAATTTTGCAAATGGATGTCAAAATTGCATTCCTTAATGGACATCTTAAAGAAGAGTTGTATACGATGCAACCGGAAGGTTTTGTTGATCCAAAAGGTGCTAACAAAGTGTGCAATTTCCAGCAATCCATTTATGGACTGGTGCAAGCATCTCGGAGTTGGAATATACGCTTTGATAGTGTGATCAAAGCATATGGTTTTATACAGACTTTTGGAGAAGCCTGTATTTACAAGAAAGTGAGTGGGAGCTCTGTAGCATTTCTGATATTATATGTGGATGACATATTGTTGATTGGAAATGATATTGAATTTCTGAATAGCATAAAAGGATACTTGAATAAGAATTTTTCTATGAAAGACCTTAGTGAAGTTGCTTATATATTGGGCATCAAGATCTATAGAGATAGATCAAGACGCTTAATTAGACTTTCAGAAAGCACATGCCTTGATAAAGTTTTGAAGAAGTTCAAAATTGATCATGCAAAGAAAGGGTTCTTGCTTGTGTTACAAGGTGTGATGTTGAGTCAGACTCAATGCCCGACCACTTCAAATGATAGAGAGAAAATGAAAGGCATTCCCTATGCTTCAGCCATAAGGTCTATCATGTATGCAATGCTATGTACCAGACCTGATGTGTGCCTTGCTATTAGTTTAGTAGGGCTGTACCAAAGTAATCCAGGAGTGGATCACTGGACAGCAGTCAAGAACATCCTGAAATACCTGAAAAGGACTAAGGATATGTTTCTCGTTTATGGAGGTGACAAAGAGCTCGTCGTAAACGGTTACGTCAATGCAAGCTTTGACACTCATCCGGATGACTCTAAGTCACAAACTGGATACATATTTTTATTAAATGTGGAGCTGTCAGTGGGTGCAGTTCTAAGCAGAGCGTTGTGGCGGGATCTACGTGTGAAGCGGAACACATAGCTGCTTCGGAAGCAACAAATGAAGGAGTCTGGATGAAGGAGTTCATATCCGATCTAGGTGTAATACCTAGTGCATTGATACGTCCATTTTGCATCATGCTTTTATATTGATATTTATTGCATTATGGGTTGTTATTACACATTATGTCACAGTACTTATGCCTATTCTCTCTTATTTTACAAGGTTTATATGAAGAGGGAGAATGCCTGCAGCTGGGTTTCTGGGCTGGAAAAGGAGCAAATATTAGAGACCTATTCTGCACAGCTCCAAAAGTCATGAAACTTCATAGAAGTTATTTCCAGAATATATAAAAAATACTGAGCGAAGAAAGTTCCAAAGGGGGGCCACACCCTGGCCACGAGGGTGCACTACAAAAAATACACTTCCGTGATGATACATGTTCGTCACAGTAGGTTGCATTTTCTGTCATGCATGTACATCCATGACGATTTTATGACAGAATCAAGATAGTCATACCTGTGCTGTCGTAGAAGTGTTCCATGACATTACCAAAATTATCATCACGGAAGTGTCCACTTCCATGACGATAAATCACGCGTCACAGAAGTGCTTTTGTCAAGTGTAACCGACACGTGGCATCCACCGTAACGGAATGCCATTAAGCTATCGGGGCGGGTTTTGGATCCGATAACCCGTTAACAGCCCCGACCAATGGGGATTTTCCACGTGTAAAATCATCATTGGGTGGAGAAAACACGTGTCGGCTCATCGCTGGGACAGATGTCATCCACTCATTGGATCGAAGGCGCCTATGATACATCGACACGTGGTACAGCCCAGCGGAGGCCCATTCTTGTGAAAAGGCCGGCCTGTTTGACTTGGTCAAAAGGTGGCGGGCCGGCCCATGGAAAGCCTGTTAATGGCCTATTCGCATATAGCCCATTTACAGCCCGCTAACCCAAGGCATGTTATGCCCTATTCGAATTAGGCCTAGTAGCCTCATCTGGGCCATCCAATATGATTCTAGCCCGTTTCACTTCTGGCCCATGTATGGCCCATGACGTCTTTCGGCCCATATGAGGCCCTATGTAACTCTTGGCCTATTAACGGCCCGTGGTGAAACTGGCCCGTAATGAATAGTGTATCACTTTACACCCATTAACGACCCGTGGTGAAACTGGCCCGTAAAGAACAGTGTATCACTTTATACCCATTAACGGCTCGTTATTCCGTTGGGCCGTTTCCAGCGCATGTTATCTTTCAGCCTTCTCAGAGCCCATTTATTCTTGGGCTATTTTCCAGCATTCGTTTACTTACGGCCCGTTACTGTCATTTTCTTCTTGTGGGCCAAATTTAGCCCGTGGTTACAGTCGGCCCGTTTGTGGTCCGTTAATACGTTGGGCCGTTTTCATAGCGTCATCAAATACGGCCTATTAATGATGGCCCGTTATGGTCGGCCCATGAACGGATGATTCCAACTCTAGCCCGTTTACGACCATAATGCGGTCTGTTTGGCCCATGTTTGGCCAATCGATCATACGGCCCGTATAAGGCCCATTGATGATACGACCCGTAGAAGGCCCATTGTTTCTACGGCCCATAGAAGGCCCATTGTTTCTACGGCCCGTAGAAGGCCCACTGTTTCTATGGCCCATAGAAGGCCCACTATTTATATGGCCCGTAGAAGGCCCACTGTTTCTATGGCCTGTAGGAGGCCCAGTGTCACTACAATAAATATTAGCCCATGGTTATTGTGGCCTAGTTTTAAAAAATAGGTTATTGCAGCCACTAGCAAACCGCAGAAAAAGAACTGTACTCACTACAAGCAAACAAATAAACAAGACAACAAGGAAATAAATAAGCAAGCAACTTACACTAGGCTATCACGTCTATTACACATATTACATCCACTGGGCATCAAATTCGCCACCAGTGCAAATATAGGGAACACAACAACATATAAACGCCACAGCAAAACAAGTCCAGAACTAAAACCACTTCAAAAGAGCTCAAGAAACAATATCCTGGGTACCCATAATGCTCGCAAGATTCTTAGCAAGCTTATTAACTTTCTCTGTTTGGCGCTTAAGTCCTCCAGCGCTTGTTGTTGCACCAGAAAGTATGTATTTGAATTCTACAGGGATTTCCTCAGTCCTTCGGCTTCCTGTCGCATAACATCTAATCGATGTCTTTCAACTTGAAGTTGAGACTCAAGAATACGAACTGATTCAGGCAACGAGTTTGAAGAGCCGGTGCCAAGAGTGGTAGCCAGTAACTCGAACACTACATCAAGACAGGACTTTGGGGTTGTCTCACTGTCTTCAATATAGTTTTTATCAGCTTTCTTGGAGACCAACAGGGATGTCTCACTATCTTGAACGTTATCTGCATTACTTCCTTTACCATTGCATAACAGGGTACTCTTCTCCAATATTTTATCCGCGTTCTAAAAGGGAAACAAACAAACACATCTTAGGTTTACAATGTAGTATATGAAACTCATTTTGGTAAACCAGTTCAGTAGTAAGGTGGACAGGATAGCAACATGAAACAAACCTATATCTATGTAGTATGGTCACTGTATGGTCTAGATCATTCTAGTTTATGTTGCCAAATCAATATAGATATAGTTCGAATTATATCTATTTAAGACAAAGCAGCATAGACAGAATATAAGTGTGGGAAACTACACAGCAATAAGAACACTTGTAATGTGCATGGCATGAGAACATAACTGTTTATTCAATTGAAACTGAAATCAACATAGAGCAAGTTATAACAGCAAACAGCCAAACACGTTGAAGAAACAGGTTTAAAACATACCTGTTGCGCCATTGGAGTTTCAATTGCATCCTTCAAATTTGAAATTAGTTGGTATCAGTAAATACAGTTATGCAAGAGCAAAGTAGTATGAACCATAGCTACGAAACCTGACCTGAGAACAATTCTTCTTCTGCTTTAAGTGTTGACTTCGGGTTCGGAGTGGTGGTCCTCGTGATTTGGGCACTGCAGTTGCCTTACTAACCGCTCGTGTTTGGGTGCTCTGTGGTGGAGATGGTGTTGTGTCAATGGGAACTGGGTGTCTATCTGCTGGGGTTGGGGTTAGAAGGGGTGTAGCCGGTTCTCTATCCAACTGGGTAGGGGTACAATCTGCATGAGTGTGGGTTATGTGTGGTGGGGCTGGTTCTTGTGCAAGTACAACCGTGGTTCTATCTGCATCGACAGGTAGCACGATCTTTTCTGAAGACCGTGTTTTTACTCCCACAGATACTGCCATCACTCCCCCCAATTGAAATGGCTGATAAAAAAGAAAAGTAATTGAATGTAAAGACATTGTAAGATAGACAGGTGCAATGGATAGTAGGGAAGAAAACAGGGCATGAAATAATTCACATTTATGTTGTCTAAGCAAATAAATAGCAGGACATAATTTCACATATATGATGGCTAATTAAACAGGATAGCATGACACAATTTCACATGTATGATGGCTAACTAAACAGGATAGAATGACATACTTCAAAATATGATGACTATGTAAACAGGATGACATGATATAACTATACGATGTGTCTATTAAAGTGGTTGGCATGCCATAAATCACAAACATGTCGTCGATGGAAACATGATGGCATGATATAATTCACGGATAGAATGACATAATTTAAAATATGATGACTATGTAAACAGGATGAGATGATATAACTATATTATGTCTTTAGAAAATGGGTTGGCAAGCCGTAATTCAGATACATGCTGTCTATGTAAACATCATGGCATGACATAATTCAAATATATTATTTATATACTAAGAAGTGAGCAGAGGACAATCGCATATATGATGTGTCAACTAAGGAGATGGCATTCAATATTGTGTATATGATGTAAAAACTAAGCATTGCAATACAACATATGCATTATATGAGTAATATAACACTGCCAAGTTTGAGCATACACCTTAGGGGGATAATAGGACTGGTCATCTGCCTCTGAATCCTCCTCTGAAGAGCTATCTGTAACCAGCAAGATATCTGCTTCAGCAGGTAGCATTGTCTGCTCTGAAGACCTTGTTTTCACTCCAGATTTCTCCATCACCAATTCAAATGGCTGATGCACAGGAAGAGCAGTTGAATATACAAACATTGTCGACAAAAGCAATGAGAAATACAAAAAAAGGACGACATGATATAATTCACATATATGACGCTTGCCTAAACAGCATGACATTGCATAATTCACATACATAATGCCTTGCAACAAGATAACATTGCATAATTCACATATATAATGTCTTGCAACAAGATGGCATTGCATAATTCACATATATGGTAATTAGACACTAAACAGGTGGCATTCACACAAAGCATGTCTAAACTAAGAAAATGACATAGCAATGCAAGATACCATACACACGATATGAGCAACATAACTCTGCCAAGTTAGGGCATGCACCTCGGGGGGGGGGGATATGACTGGTCATTTGTCTCTGAATCCTCCTCTGAGGATCTATCGGTAACCAGCAAGACATGCGCTTCGTCAGATAGCATTGTTTGCTCTGAAGACCTTGTTTCCACTCCAGATTTTTCCATGACCGTGCCGAATGGCCGATGCACAAGAAGAGTAATTGAATGTACTAAAATTGTTGACAAATTTAAAACGTAATTAAAAAATGATGGCATGATATAATTCACATATAAGATGACTGGCTAACCAGGGTGGCATTGCAAAATTCACATATACGATAAAGAAACTAAACAGATGGCATTGACACAAAGCATGTCTAAACTAAGCAGATGACATCTTTAATGTATACAGGAAGCAATGCAAGGCACCATATGCATGATATTACCAACATCAGCATGCCAAGTTAGAGCGAAGACCTCATGGGGTAAATAGGAGTGGTCTTCTCCTTATGAATACCCCTCAGAATAGTTATCTTCCTCTTGATTACGATCCGAAATGGGTGGAGGCGGGCTGCCTTTGCGCCCACCATGGAACGACGTGTGCATGAAATTTTATTGCCACGCAAGGCTCGTCTCTTTTGCTCTACATGATCAGTTCCATTGTGTACAATAACTGGCATGCATAGGAATAAAACATAGTGAGATTATGTAAGGAGTGCATGCACAAATCCAGATTGATGGTAGCAGACTGTGGATAGACCCAAAACCAATGATAGCAGGCAGATAGTAGCTTTAGTTAAAAAATACAGATAATGGCTCCTTTAATGTTTGTTTGCTCCCAACATGAAACTCATAGTAGACATCGGAGATTAACCAGATAGTAGACAGATAGTACTGATTGATGCCCCAATATGTACCCCACAACCATTTAAAAACTCAAGTTTCAACATTAGTTTGGACCTGACTCGGAGTCTAATAGGTGAACACGACGATAATGTAGCATGTCATCATATTAAGCAACGCATAACATATGTAGACACGGAAGAGTGCGACCTCTCTTGCGGAACCGTGTAGTCCTCAAGGTCATCTGCTCAGTATGATGGTAATGCAGTTGCCGTGGCTGCCGGCTACGGGGAATAAGATCTGAGGCGGCGAAAGACAGTCTGGAGAGCGGATCCCTGCTGTGGTGAACCCTTCCGTCATTGGAGCAGCTGAGCTGGGGTGGAACACATCGCCGCAGGAGCAGGACAAACCACACAAGGTTTTCTTTGACACATATTTGTAACAGAAGTAATTGAGTAAGGGCTTGTTTGAATTTGAGGATTCTAACAATGCAGGGATAGGAAATAGACAGGAATAGGATAGGAATGCACGTGCAAAACAAAGAATTTAAAAACTCAGGATTTCTGCCAATCTAGGTGTTTGATTCACAACAATTGGAAGATCACAGGATGCAAAAAAGCATGGTGAGATTAAGTCAAACCACAAGAAAATGTACAGTTATAATGCTATTATGCTACTATCTCTTAGTCTTGTGCTTGATGAATAGGAATATGAAAAGGAGGAGAGGTGGAAATTAGAATTCCTACGGGTTTTCTTTCAAGGTGACACTAAAGGAACAAATCCTACAGTTTTCCTTTGCTCCATTCCTTTGCACCAAATTCATGAAAAGTAGTACCATAGGAAACATTCCAATTCCGATGTTTTTCATTCACTTTTCCTTTCAAGCACTGGCGATTCTAGTAGGCAGCCTTGAGCAAGGAAAATCCTACACTAGAAAAATATTTTTGTGCTACTTCTATTACTTTGGACCCAGGCCACTGCCATACTAGCTCAACTCCCAGGCCCATCGACAAATGCACAGCTCAAACGCGCAGAGATAAATAATGATGGTGTTCAAGAGAGTCCATCACGGATAGCTAAGTTGCCTGGTACCTCACTACTTGTCATATAGTAGGATAAAATAATCGTATTTCCCGTTACTATGAGTGCTCAGTGGACAATATATATAACATGTAGAGTAAAAAAGAGATGCAACAAGTGTACAACCTCTTTGGCGAAGCCATGTCGATCTCAACGTGATTGGGTTGGCCGGTGAGGATGCTCCGGCTGACTTGGTTGTCGGAGGTGGGGAAGAAGATCTTAGGCGTCTGGAGATGGAGCCTGAGGTACTGCTCCGCTGTGATGGAGGGTTTCGTCGTTGGAGCAGCTCCGGTGAGTTGTACGGCACCGAGGCTGAAGCAGGACAAGAGAGACAACAAACAACGTTAACCTGAGTGGAATTCTAATAGCATCTCCAATACATGACATAAAATACATAACCACAAAGTGCTAGATGTAAAATACATCAGCCGCTCATCTCTGAACTTAACTGTCGAAACTGAATTTAACTGTCGAAACTGAACTTAACTGTCAAAACTGAACTTAACTGTCGAAACTAAATTTTGCTGTCGAAACTGAATGCACTAGCAAGGTAAGGCTACATGTCGGTCGACTGACTTTTTCATCTCTGGTCAGTCGATTTTGCAGCTGTTGGATACGAAATCAAGAGCCTGCGGTTCATCTTCAACCTCCACCCCCTGAGCCGCCAGCCACCACCGGCCAAACAGCAGCCCCCCGCCGCCCGCCCCGAAAACACTCCCCACCGCCGGTCCGCCGCCGCC
>NC_041384.1:652551899-652577424 GCF_002162155.2 Triticum dicoccoides | reverse complement strand
CTGACCCAAAAGTCGATTCAGTCGACTGAAGTGTGGCTAAATTGGAGCAGCATCGCAAGCAAGAGCAAGAGCGAGAGCAGCAGCGCAAGCAAGAGCAATAGCAAGAGCAGACCAGGCAGGGGACCGAGAGCAAGAGCACAACAGTAGCGTGAGCGAGAGCTAAAGAAGCAGCAACTCCTACTGATGTGGACATCGCCGCTGAAGAAGCGACACCGTGGAGGAAGTGGCCGGCGACGCCGCCGTGGATGGATCCGCGCCGTGTCGGCTCGGGACCGAGCGCCGACAGCACCGCGAGATCGAATCAAGAAGAAAATGTGGCGATTAGTGTACAACCTCTTTGGCGGCGCCGATTAGGCCGCAGCTTCATCCGAGGAAACAGTGATGATGATGCTCTTCCGGTGGTGCAGGTGAAGACGGCGGTGTGGGAATGGAGGTGGTGCGAAAGACGAGGGGAACGTCGAGGCAGCTCCTTGGAGGTGGAGGATGGGGTGGCTGAACCAGCGGGACGATGAGATCGACGACGGATCCTCATCCAGTACGGTGTATGAGGGACGTCGAGGTGTTTCTGTGGACGACATCGTTGGGGAAGAGGCTCCGCCTGGGTGGCGGACGGAGCAGGGTGTGGGGTTTCGTCACGGGTTTTCACGGCCTCGGTGTACGAATGGGTGGGTGGATGGGATGGCAGTGGGGAACCATGGCTTACAAACGTGCTTGTCCGAAATGTGGGGTAAGTTACGAAAGTACCCCCACCGATTTGAGGCGGTTCTTTCGGTTCAGGGGTACCACGGGCATTTCGCGTGTCGGCATTTCACATGAGGTGGGAGTTTTCACGCGTGTTGTAATTTCGGAATAGCAAGGCGCGGGTTGAGATGGAGGGAGTTGTTGGAGCGCAACGAGACAAAGATATATCTTAAATATTTCGGGCTAACAAGGCGCGGGTTGAAGAGGCGGGAGTTTTGCAGCACGATAGACAGAGATGCTAGCTTGAATTTTCGGCATAACAAGGCGCGGCTTGAAATTTCGGAAGAACAAGCTTAACGTGTACCAAAAAAGACAGTTTGCACCTCAACACGCACAACACACACACAAACACCATTTAGACTAGAGTAAGGTACACGTGCATTGCACGCATGAGATTTGGCAACCAAATTATGAATAAATACCACATTATAGCATGCAAGCTTTGAGTCATATACGCATGATGTAGATGTTCGTTTAATTCTTATAGTTCATTTCATTCAAAATCATCTAGTTTTTATAAGAAAGCTAATCTATTTTAAGATTCATGGAATTGTGCGTCGTAAGACATAAAGTGAAAACAAATAATGGAAAATCATGTAGAAAAACATTTGGGCAATTGTGATACGGAAGATTCTAGAACAAATAAGAAGTGCTTGTGTTTTGATGTTTGTGCATTATGCTTAAGTTCCACCATGGAGTCTTCTAGATTATACATGTGGCAAAATCTGGTGCAATCTAGATGATATCCAACAGCCAGTAGTGCTCAAATTTGCCATCTTTGAACCATCGGATTTGCCTCATCCAACGACCATCTTTCAAAGTTAAAGTTACCCACACACAATATAAAAAAATATAAAATATATATATATATAGGGTATAGATATAGATATGTGATGCAAAAGCTGCCCATCATCTCCAATTAGAATAGTGTGTCCATGCACGGATGTGATGTGGCCAAATGATGTCTGCCATCGGTATCTCAAATTCAAATCGGTCTGACCTTGTTCAATGTGTATACATTACAACATGCTCATTTCCAAACCACACCGCGCAGATCTCCGTTATATTCATGCATGCATGGGTTTCAAACATCAGGATCTCTTATTCAAATATTTGAATTCAACTTTACATTGATTATGACCTCACCTATTCTTTTACACCCACACAGTAGTCTTCTCTTTATAAGTGTACCACCAACTTTCTCTCATGCATGCATGCACACAGACTACCAGTCGGCATTATCCATCGCACGCATGCAATCTTTTTCTTCAGGTCGGTCTCCCATGAAGGCACACACCCACACACATCCCCCTCTCCATCATATCGGGCATTCTTTATCTCTCACGCGTGCATGCGCAACAATCGATGTTCCTCTATGTATGTGTGTATATAGCTAGGTATTTCATAGTTTTCCACACAAACCGATCAATCGATATATCCAGTGAGGTCTCACCCTCTTTCCCACGTCCACATCGATCAATCTATACCTCTCTATATAGGATTAACATATATAGATAATACACCCACATTAATTATATATCCAACGTCCCCCTCTCATCAGCCATGCCTTCCGCTTCATCTCTCAGACACGTGCACAATGGCGAAGACAGGGGCAGTAAGGGCCATGCCCCCTCCCCCCTAACATCACTATATATCGAGGCTAATATGAATGTGATCATTAGACAATTGCTGCTAAAAATGGTTTAAGTTCATGAATTGACCCTCCTCGTAAAGGATTAGCAATGCTTGGCCCCCTAGCTCATTTATTTTTCATGGCTCCGCCACTGCGCGCAACAGCACACGTGTTCGCCCCCTCTCTCTAAATATTGATCTCGCACTTGTGCATTCCTTCATAGTCTCCCTCCACTCGGCCCCTTGCACCATCTTCTAGCCCCCACCGGATTTTGCCACATGTACAATCTAGCAGACTCCATGGTTGAACTTAAGCATAATGCACAAACCTCAAAACAACAGTGGTTCTCTTTTGTTCTAGAATCTTCTGTATCATAACTGCCCAAACTTTTTTTTCTAGTTGAATTGCCATTATTTGTTTTTACTTTATGCTTTACAATGCACAATTCCATGAATCATAAAATAGATTAAGGGCTTCTTTGATTCAAAGGATTCTCAAAGGAATTTTGGAGGATTCTAATCATTAGGAATTTTTCCTATCTTGGTTGTTTGATTCGTAGGATTGTAAACCATAGGAATTTTTCCATATGATTCATTTGCACTATATTTCATAGGAAACATCCCATCCACTCAAACCTCTTAGAAAGAATTCTGCGTTTTTCTATGTACAATCAAACACTCATACAATCCTGTAGGATTCAAGACGACATTCCACTATAATCCAATGTTTTTCCTATTCCCGCATTCTTAGATTTTTTATAAAAACTAATTGATTTTGAATGAGATGAACTATAAGAATTAAACGAAGGGCTACATCAGGCATATAGGACTCAGAGCTTACATGCTATAGTGTGGTATTTATTCATAATTTGGTTGCAAAATCTGATGCGTGCAATGCACGTGTACCTTACTAGTACTTCGAGTATGTGCAAAACATGTAAATTAGAATACCAATGGCACGCTACACAGTGTCTCTCTTATAGTTCATGAAGCCACGTGGCACATGTGGAGGCGTTGTCGCGACCTCCTTGCGTGGATTGATCACAGTGACGTGCTGCTGGTTCCAGAAGAATGTACTCGTCCTCCCTGAGCCATACTGGCGGTACATGCACGAAGCTAAGATGTGCACGCACGCCATGCACGCACTCATTCCCTCGCACGCACACGCGGGTACACGGCGGACGCAATTTTGTACCAAGATCCACCCCATGTGATAATTTGACGCGTGTAAAGTCGTTGACTTCATTGATGGTCAATTAATACAGCGCATGCAAATTGAGTGGACGTGAGGGCGGAAGAAAGACATTATTACTCCACTGCGTGCATGCGAGTAGTTAAATCATGGGTTGCTAGTAGTACTTCCATTTGTCTCCTTCGTATTTTGTGCCAATTTTTGGCAGTAACATAATATTTACGCATTTAAGCAGTGTAGTACTTGAAATTTATGTTCTGCTAAACTCATCGGGAGCCGTTTCGGGCCTCGAAACAAAAACCATCAATTAATCTTTACCTTGTTCCCATCACATTCGAAAGCCTCCTCACACCTACTAGTACGTACCAAACCTGAACGTTTTCCCACTATGCAGGTATTAGTACTAGTGCTAGTACTTAGGTTATAAAAAGGGGAACTACCTAACCAAAAATTACTCTACCTTTCCTCCTCATAAGTGCTTCTTCTTTGTTCGTCATTGCCATGGCTGGTGAGCAGAGCTCTAGGTCGAGAACTACTCATAACAAGGGAGCGGCAACCAAGGCCGCGGAAAAAAAAGAGGGCTCACCGCCACGCAAAGACCTTGAAAGATCTCTCACGGGCAGGCGAACATGTCGAGTCAGCGGAGCTGGAGTCGTTATCCCTCGACGGCATGCCCGATCAGCTCAATAAGCACCTCAATAAGCAGAAGGAGTTCATCCAAGGCTTGATGGAGTTGCTGAAGGAGAGCCTCAACGACATGCCCGTTGAGCTCAATCAGTAGGGGGAGTTGACCGCTGGCTTGGTGATGCTGCTGAAGAAGAGCATTGCCTCGGAGAAGAAGGCGATCGGTGAAATCCTGTGACTTCAGGAGGACAAGGCGAAGCTCTGCCACGAGATCGACCTGTTGAAGGAGAAGAACGCCGGCTGGAAGAAGCTGCATGAGAATAGTAGTTCCTCGATGAAGATGTTGCAGGCCCTCATCATGGAACGGAAGGAGGAGTTGGCGAAGCTCCGCATCGAGCACCTGGCTGCTGTCAAGGTACGTAATGCGGCCTTGGAACAGATGATGAAGGCTTGCGTCGAGAAATCCCGCATCATGGACAGAATGAAGAAGATGGCGGAGGAGACACGCAAGGAGATGGAGGTCGTGGAGGCGATGAAGAAGCAGTTACGACCCTGCGGCGAATTAGATCATTTGGGGTGATAATCTTCCTTCTTCTTTTGCTCTTGTGTTTCATCTTTTGCTTCGGGTGTTTTGCCGCACGTGTCACTTTCTCTGTGAGGCATGAATAGAACAATGGTTTTTTTGAGGGAATGAATAGAACAATGCTAACAATGAGATGACTAGCAAATTAGATCATTTTTATCGCCATAAGGCACTGGGCTGCCGTGTTTCGTGCTCCTCCGTCGCAGTACTACTCCAGTGGAAAACTTGAGTATATCGCACGGTTCTTTGCTCCTCCTTGATCAGGTCGTCGGCGCATTTATACGAGCACTCAAATCACAAGGCCCCGCCTTCCAGCAGTAATGAGCCGTCAAATCACAAAGGCCCTCGCCTCTCGTGAAACCGACCAAGCTAGAATGCCCCGCCCTCTAGCCTTCTAAAAAATGTATACTTTTATACAGCAGTAGTATCGATGGATTGCGCCATGGAGCAAAACTTGAAATTAAAAAAAGGTGGTACATATAGAGAGCGTTCGTCGCCAAATTATGCATACGGTACTATTAAAAAGGCTAGTCACAATAATGGTGTCCAGCACAAGCCACCCCTCAAATAAAACTAAGAGGGTGCTTGGATACGTTTTAGTCCCATGATTAAAAGTAGTGGGACTAAAACATGCTAGCCTCACCCATTCTTGGATCCAAATACTAAAAGGGCTAAAATCAAGTTAATGAGCATTTATTATCCTCCAAACCCTCCAATCCAGAACTCGGCTGTGTTAAAGGAGAGGAGTTAAATGAGTAGAGAGAGGGCTAATCCACATTTTAGTAGGGGTACCCCTAACTAAAAATTTTAGTCTCAAGACTAGTTTTAGCCCCTCTTTAGTCAGGGGTGCTTGGAACTTTAGCCTCTTAAAGAGACTATTTTTAGTCAGACTAAAATAAGTCCCTTGGATCCAAGCACCCTCTAAGCATCCTGGAATTCTTTGACAAAACTAAGCACCCTGAAATTCTTTGACAACTAAACTGCTGGCTATATGATGTTGGCCATATATATTGTACGTATATAATGTGAAGAAACGAGTGGTAGTACTATACCAACTAAAAGATGAAATGTTAGAAATACTAGTATGTACGTACTGAAGAGTTAAAGTAACGAGAAGAAACATAACATAGTTCTGCTGGAGGCTCAGCACAACACACCCCTCAAATGAAATTAAGCACACCTGAAATTAAACTTTGCAACTATTCTGGTAGACACTGCATTAGAACCACCATGAGCAACGACACTGCCACCTTACTCGGAGTCCTCGTCCACGTCCTCGACTTTGTCCTTGTCCCTCTTCCTCTTGGCCGATACTTCTTTGCTTGAACCGCACACTTGGCTATTGCTTTTCATCCAACCCTTGTAGATATTTTAGCAAAGGTAGCCATCCATTGCAGCGTAGTGGATGTGGTCTATATCTAGTACATTCCGCTGCCATGCATGACAATGAAACGTGTATGGAGGTCTCTCCAGTTTACCGTACGAAGGATGAACCATGGCTCCTGCCAGGGTCAGCATTGAAGGCTGACGAGAGGACACCAGCCGATTCTTCTGGAGGTCGAAGGTGTTGCCTACAACAAGGCCTATCCGACGCATGATTTATTTGTCATTACCAAAGTCTACGGTAACGAATTTAACTAGGTTGCTCTGGAGGAAGTCCTTAAAATCCTGGCACTCAACGTCGGCATGGCATATGTGGTAGACCAAGCATAAGTCATTCATGCAAACCTGGATCACGGCGGGCTTCTTCCTCTCTTCGTCCTTTAGATCCTTCTCTGGTCCCAAGACTGTGGTGTACTCAACATCTAGCCTAGCGACCCACTCATCATCTGAGTCTTCAAACATGCGTCTGAAGTGAGAAAGGCATCCTTTAACCGTCACGGAAGTACGGGTGTAGATGACGTCGAACTCATCGCCGGTGATGGTTCTAACCTTGTACTCACCGCCGATCGTGGAGATTTGGGACGCCATGGATTTGGAAGGAGGGTTAGGATTAGTGGAACTGCCGTAATGTGAATGGACATGACGACTAGGAGTGAACTGCCATAGTATTGAAGGACGTGCGGGGACGAGTAGGAGCGAACTGCCAGCGTGCGAACGACAGGGTATTGGCTTTCCATTCTCCCATGATCATGGGGCCCCACCTGTCCAGCAGTAACTCGCTGTCAAATCACACAGCCCTACGTTTGCAGCAGCCTACTCCCTCGTCTTCTCGCATCTCTGTCGAACCGACTAGGCGGAACTGCCCCGCCGCCTACCGCGCAGGAAAAGCCCCGCCCTTGACTTTTAAATAGTATACAGTATACTAATTTTGTATCCATGGATTGCGCCTGCGCCATGGAGCAAAGCGTCTAGAAAACGGCGGTACACATGTACGGAGTATACAGCACGCCCGTCGCGTCCGCTCGCACCCCAGACGGTCGGTCGGTCTCGCACGCTGCTCTCTGAATGGAACGTGCATCATATTGCGTTTGCACACACATGTGGGACGACAATTGAGAACCGACCATAGGCACACTCCCCGGCTCCGCAAGTCGGGTGACTTAATAGAAGAGGGAGACGAGCGATAGTACTAGAGAAGTGTTGTACTACGTTGGTGCCTTGATGATCCCTGCAAGACACATAATATCAGTTCGTCCATGCATGTGACCAGACTCTAGCAGACACGCCTGGATTGGCTATCATCTACATATCGTGCAGGCTGTGTTGTACATGGCTATAGTTGTGGTGAGAAATCTAAAAAAAGGTTTCTTGTCATCTCGCAAAATTAGGTGTCATGTGCTTCGGATCACTGCGAGGGTTAAACAGCGACAACTGAGTTGGGCTAGTCATTGGGGGCACATGCACGAACAGTGACTACTCGGCTGCCATCTAGGTCAAGCTGGCTATGTTAATTAGTACATCTATCGACGGACCCCTTTTCTACGAGTTTCTCTTTAATTTGAGCTTTGTTCCTCGTCTACTTTGTCCGTCGGGTTTCATGTTGTCTCCTTTGGGCAGTGAGGTTATGATTTCTTGTCATGTGGCATTTTTTCGTGTTATATGTTATAATCCGGCGCTTCAGATCAAAATGACGACAACTGTGCCTCCGGGCCACGTGCATGAGGAGGTGGTTTTGCAATGGAGAAGATCAGAAGAGGGAGAGGTGAGACGGTGGTTTTGGAATGGAGATGATGGAGAGGAGAGGAGGTGGTTTTGCAATGGAGAAGATCAGAAGAGGGAGAGGCGAGACAGTGGTTTTGAAATGGAGAAGATGGAGAGGAGAGGAGGTGGTTTTGAAATGGGGAAGAGGGAGAGGAGTGTGCGGCAGCGATTTAGGATTGGACGAGAGGGCCGGCGCGCTGTGACTGGATCAAAATCAAAATCAATTTACCCTTCAATTAAGAAAGCGACCCCACATTAACTAGTCTCCCTTTTATTCTGGGTCATAATTGACCATGATTTTCGCACATAAAATATATGTTATACGTTGCAAAAATAATATAATTTGAAAGTACATTCTGATATGAACCAAACGATACAATTTTTGGTGACATGCATTCACATTTTGCTTGTCAAATACAGTACGTGGTCAAACTTTGACCCAAAATATGCAAAACAACAAAAATAATTCCAAGACCAGCGTCGCTCTTCCGCTCTTCTCCTCTTAAACCACTGCCACTCCTCTCCTGTTCTAATCTAAATGCAGCACCGCTCCTCTCCTCTTCCATTTCAAAACCACCGCCCCTCCTCTCCTGTTCCAGTCCAAAACTAGTGTCGCTCCTCTCCCGTTCTAATCCAAAACCAGCGCTGCTCCTCTCCTCTTCCATTCGAAAACCACCGCCGGCGAGTGAAGGTGCTGTGGAGAAGTAGATCGATGGAGGAGTACAACCGATACGTGAGGATCGCAGGCGGCGACCCTGTGAAGCTAGCTAGGATGTTGGGGATACAGTCTTGCTTTGACAACAAGGACCAACTAGCGGCGACAGTGACATCCATGGCCAAATATCTGCAACAGAGCGAAAATGCGGCGATACTCCCGGAGGGAGTCACGCCGGAGTACATAGAGCTGCTCCTCTGGGCCATGGAGCAAACAGATTCACCGAATCCGATCGTGAGGGAGCGGTGGTGGGAGTATCGATCCCAGATGGAGCATCCACCAGAGATTGAAGGATCGAGCATCTACAGGGTGCCGTTTGTGAGGGTGTCCTGCCAGAGCGAGCCGGTGGAGTCTTCATCGACCGAACCCAACTACAAGAGGAGAAAAGAAGTTGGCCCGACGACGCTTCCCTGCCATCGTCTCCCTCGCCGTTCACATCGTCTCACGGGGCGGCTGTCTGCCGCCGAGGAATAGGAGGGGGCTGCCCCCCCCAGCCCAATAGCCGGGCAGGTTGTGAATTGTCAGGAGGAGCTTAGGGTTGTCAGTATTTGTAGGTTGTGAATTTTGTTTTGTGTTGTGTATTTTGAGAGTACTTTCAGATATGAATGTCTTTTGAATTTCAGATTTGCAGTATTGAGCATATGAAGTATTTTATGAATTCTAGAGATCTATTTTAGCACTTAAAAAGTGTAGTTTCATAGGAGTATTGAGGGAGTCCTGGATTAGGGGGTGTCCGGATGGCCGGACTATACCTTCAGCCGGACTCTTGGACTATGAAGATACAAGATTGAAGACTTTGTCCCGTGTCCGGAAGGGACTTTCCTTGGCGTGGAAGGCAAGCTTGGCGATACGGATATGTAGATCTCCTACCACTATAACTGACTCTATGTAACCCTAACCCTCTCCGGTGTCTATATAAACCGGAGGGTTTTAGTCCGTAGGACAACATACAGAACAACAATCATACCATAGGCTAGCTTCTAGGGTTTAGCCTCTCCGATCTCGTGGTAGATCTACTCTTGTACTACCCATATCATCAATATTAATCAAGCAGGACGTAGGGTTTTACCTCCATCAAGAGGGCCCGAACCTAGGTAAAACTTCGTGTCCCTTGCCTCCTGTTACCATCCGGCCTAGACGCACAGTTCGGGACCCCCTACCCGAGATCCGCCGGTTTTGACACCGACATTGGTGCTTTCATTGAGAGTTCCTCTGTGTCGTCACCATCAAGAAGGATGCCTCACCCCGTCTTTAAAGATGGCACCGTTGCTAAGGGAGCTTTGGCTGTCGGCCAAACCCTCCGGCTAGGTGGTTTTCTTATGAACGCCTGTTCGGCTTCTGTGCCGACGATGACCTCTCGAGCCATCGAAAACAATCTTCATGTTAGCTCGGAACTCGCCGAGCAGTTAGATCCAATGGAGCTCTCCTCCATAAACGAGCTCTTGGATCGCATCGCCGCCCTGGGAGTCGCTACGGATTACGACCAGATTGGGCCTAAACCCGATCTGAGAGAGATTAACTCTCCCCAAGTCACCCATCATGTTACCGTGGTAGAGGGACAGTGCGGTGACTCTTCATCTATCTTAAGGACTAGCTACGTCCGGATTCCCGATCCCTCCAAGCCGGATACCCGCAGAGGGGAGGATATCATGCAAGACTTGAACTTACAGTCAGGCGATGGGCTGGATTCATTGGACAACATCCAGGAATCCAAATTTTCGAGTTCGGAAATTCCTTGGCCTCTGAGCCTCAGATTGGGTGAGGCTTCGGATTTAATTCCACCCACCCACCCGAACATAAGCGATCTACCCCAAATCAGGCAAGAGCTCGCAGAAATAGTACATCATTACTGGGCCAGATTCCTCCTGGTTAGGAACAGGATAAGGGACTGCCGTGAGGAAGACGCAATCTCAATCTTCCGCAATAATTGCACGGACAAGGGAATCCTCAACGCCATAAGTCGCCGTGATATTACACGCTTCACTGACTTGGCGTCCATTGTACGAAAGTACTGTGCGATGGAAAGCGCCTAGAAAACTGAAATAAAATTTTGGGACGATCCGGCCCTGAATACAAACCCAGTCCAAAATAAAAGGGTGCATCATCGCCAGACACCCGGGTCAAACACCAAAAAGCAAAAACCCTTTATAGGGCATGGAACCGTACTGGAAGGTTGGCTTAATAGACCCTGTAAAATTCACAGTGCAGAGGACGCCACACCAACTAACAGCCTTAGAGCATGTTGGATAATCCGGCAGGTGGCCAAAATTGGCGAAGATCTCATAATTTCGGAGGCCACAGAAAGCCACCCCAGAGACACCAATACGGTATTAATAGTCTTCGAGACTTTTGCATCAAATAATATGTGAAAAAGGACACTCCGCAGCCTTGCCGAAGTCTACCAAGTAGCAACAATAAACCCATGGAGTGACATGGCTATTACCTTTAACGCCAGTGATGAACCTAAATTCCGAACATCCCGAGCACAAGTCGCATTGGTCCTCAGTCCAATAGTGGACGGCTTTCGTCTTACCAAGGTAATCATGGACGGCGGCAGCGGATTGAACCTCATTTATGAGGAAACCCTTCAAAAATGGAAATAGACTGGAAGCGCATTGAGTGAGGCAGCACAACCTTTAGAGGAATAATCCCAGTCGGGAAGCGCGTTGTACAGGAAAAATCACATTAGATGTGGTGTTCGGCACGCCGGATAATTACAGGTCCAAAGAGGTCAAGTTCCATGTGGCTCCGTTCAGCAGCGGTTATCACGATCTGCTAAGGCGGGAAGCGTTTACAATCTTCCAAGCAATACCCCATTACGGGTACATGAAGCTCAAGATGCCCGGGCCTAACGGGATCATCACTCTCGCTAGTGATCCGGACATAGCACTCCGCGCCGAAAACAAGACAGCTGCACTGGCCCTCGATGCACTATCTGAAGCCCTAGCGGCTGAGGAACTAACTGCGCTATGCTCCATGGTGAATAGGGACAATGTGGTACTCGACAAAAGATCCAAGTCCACCTCCTTTAAACCGGCGAACGAAATAGTCAAATTCCAGGTCCATCCAACGGACCCCAATAAAACAGCTTCCATTGGGGCACAGTTAAACCCTGATGTAGATGCCGCACTGCGAGAGTTCCTACGAGAGAACTGGGATATTTTCGCCTAGCACCCTTCAGACATGCCAGGAATCCCACGCAGGCTGGCCGAGCACAACTTAAATATCCTAAAAGGATTCAAACCTGTCAAACAAGCTCTTCGGTGTTTTTCCGAACCTAAGAGACAGGCCATGGGAGAGGAGCTAGCAAAGCTATTGGAGGCCGGATTCATTAGAGATATAAAACATCCGGACTGGCTAGCAAACCTGGTGATGGTACCAAAGAAGGATAAATCCTAGCGCCTGTGCGTTGATTTTAAAGACCTTAACAAGACTTGCCCAAAGGATCCCTCCCCCCTCCCCCGCATCAATCAAATTATCGATGCTACCGCAGGACACGATTCGTTGTGTTTCCTCGACGCATATTACGGCTACCATCAAATCAAGATAGCAGAATCAGACCAAGCTGCAACAGCATTTATCACACCATACGGCCCATTCTGCTTCAACACAATGCCCTTCGGGCTCAAAAACACCGGCGCAACATATCAGTGCATGATTCAGACATGTCTGGCAAACCAGATCGGAAAAACAGTGGAGGCATATGTAGATGATGTGGTCATCAAAACAAGACATGTCGAATCTCTAGTAGACGACTTGAGGCTCACATTTGATAACCTCCGAACATACGACATCAAGCTCAATCCGGAAAAATGTGTTTTCGGCGTTCCAGCCGGAAAGCTCTTGGGCTTCATTGTATCTGGTAGAGGAATTGAAGCAAATCCAGCCAAGATCCGAGCTCTGTCACAATTGGATATCCCAAAGGACCTCAAACAAATACAAAAGTTAACCGGATGCATGGCGGCTCTAAGCCGCTTTATCTCCCGCTTGGGAGAAAAGGCCCTACCCCTTTACCGCCTCCTTCGGCGCACCGAACACTTCGAATGGACGGATGAAGCCACGGCAGGACTCGACGAAATAAAAGCCATATTGGCAACAAATCCAGTCCTAGCCGCGCCAAACATTGGCGAACCAATGCTATCGTACATTGCAGCAACACATCAGGTTGTAAGCGCAGTGCTCGTCGTCGAACGAGAAATGGACGGACACAAATTCCCCCTTCAAAAGCCGGTCTATTATGTGTCCACTGTCCTCACTCCGTGCAAATCACGGTACCCGCATTATCAAAAGATTGCATATGCGGTATTCATGGCATCCCGGAAGATACGACACTACTTTCAAGAGTGTTCAATAACAGTAGCCTCAGAAGTACCACTTAATGATATTATAAACAACCGTGACGCAATGGGCCGGATTGCAAAATGGGTCATTGAGCTCCTCCCGTTCGACATAACTTATAAGCCACGGCGAGCCATCAAGTCGCAAGTTTTGGCCGACTTCGTCGCAGAATGGACGGAGGTCGAACTCCCTAAAGAGTACGACACATATTCAAATTGGATCATGCATTTTGACGGCTCCAAGATGTTGGCTGGACTAGGGGCTGGCGTCGTTTTGACGTCCCCCACAGGAGACACAATTCAATACGTACTCCAGATTATGTACACAGACTCCAACAATGCAGCCGAATATGAGGCCCTTTTACATGGTCTCCGGATGGCAGTATCCATGGGCATTCAATGCCTAGAGGTGCGCGGGGACTCGAACCTCGCAATATCCCAAATAAATGGAGACTTCGATGCCAACGATCCAAAAATGGCAGCTTACCGCAATGCCGTCCTAAAAATGTCAGCTCGGTTCGAAGGGCTTGAATTTCACCATATAGTCCGGGAAAATAATCATGCGGCAGATGTCCTGGCACGCATCGGCGCAAAACGCGATGTAGTCCCCCCCCCACATCTTCTTGGAAAGGTTGTTCAAGCCATCCGTAGTATGGGAAGGGGAGCCGAACAATAACAGCCCGGACCCAACCGCACTGCCCGACACCGAACATTCTGACACAATCGTAGGCTCTGCCAATGAAATAACACCTTCAGCCCACGTAATAATGGCCGTCATCGCCCCATGGATAGAACCATTCCTCGCCTACCTTACTAGGCAGGAACTCCCCGAGGACCAAAATGAGGCACACTGCATAGTGCGGCGATCCAAAGCCTGCAAAGTCCACGAGGGAGAGCTTTATAAGAAAAGCACTACCAGAGTCCTTCAAAGGTGCATCTCTGAAGAGGAAGGGCGGAACCTCCTGGCTGAAATTCATGCCGGACTCGGCGATCATCACGCTGCAGCTCGGTCCCTTGTAAGCAAGGCCTTCCGTACAGGCTTTTATTGGCCGACGGCTCGGGCAGACGCCCAGGACTTAGTCCAACAATGCGCCGGTTGCCAGCCCTTTGCAAACCAAAGCCATATGCCACCCACCGCCCTCCAAACTATCCCCATCACTTGGCCCTTCACGGTCTGGGGGCTTGACATGGTTGGACCCCTTAAAGGCGAAACCCACAAGCAAAAATACTTACTGGTCATGGTGGATAAGTTCACCAAATGGATAGAAGCCAAGCTTGTTAAGACGGCCGAATCCGGACCGGTGATAGACTTTATATCCGGGGTTGTACACCATTACGGCGTCCCCCACAGCATCATCACTGATAACGGCACGAACCTTACGGCCGATGAGGTAAAACTCTGGTGCAAAAACATGGGCATCAAGCTCGATTATGCTTCCGTCTGTCACCCACAAACTAACGGCCAGGTCGAACATGCAAATGGTCTTATCATGAGCGGCATCAAACCCAGATTAGTGCGGTCCCTTAAGGAATCTAACACGCACTGGGTAGAGGAGCTCGACTCCGTACTCTGGGGGCTGCGGACCACGCCGAATCGCACCATCGGATACACACCATTCTTTATGATGTACGGCGCAGAGGCAGTTTTGCCTTGCGACATAATTCATGACTCACCTCGAGTGCGCATGTACGAAGAAAGAGAAGCCGATCTCGATCGGCAGGACAGTTTGGACGCATTGGAGGAGGAGCGTGACATGGCAAAAGCCCGTTCCGCATTCTATCAACAGCAGGCTCGAAGATACCAAAGCAGAGAAGTACGGGCCAAAAATTACAACGTTGGCGAATTAGTTCTACGCCTGCCGGACAAGAAAAAGGACAAACTCAAGCCCAAGTGGGAAGGTCCCTTCATAATTGACCAAGTCCTGACAGGTGGAGCATACCGCCTGCAAGATGCATCGGATAACCGACTCGAGCCGAACCCATGGAACGCAGCCCGTCTCCGAAGATTCTACGCCTAGACTCTGTGTTCGTCTCCTTCCTTTGTCCATTTTTTATATACTGTCTGTCTTACATCTCTTCTTCTCCCCTTCCTTTCTCTTATAGCCTTTAAAGGCTCATCCAATTACATGCTATTTGGACTCGTTAAACCTGGGGGCTTCTTTTAACAGAAGCTTATTTATACAGGCTTCATGCCCAACACATGTGTTACACTTCCGCATGTACCTTTTATTTCACCATTATATGCATCGATATGACTTAAGTTTTGGCCAAGCTGGGTTGCCTGGCTCTTGTGCTTACCCCTACGTTCCCGATTATTCGGCTAGGCGGTAAAGGGAGCACCTCTGCAATTTTTACTGCCGGATCAGCCGGATGTGTACCTCAGACTGGGTGAAGCCGAAAGCTAGCGTGCTTAAGGGAATATTCGGTCGGTGACCTAAAAGATGATCTTTTCACTTATTTATTTATGCGCCCCCAGATGCTTTTTCCCGCGTCTTTTTCGCAGAATGGGCATGCACTTTAGGGCATGCCTCCCAGGGAAAGGAACCCCTAACGGAACTATTCTCCCTGGAAGATGTTTCTTACTAACCATGTAATATAACATAACTAGTCGGGCACTTGTCTGTTCACGCACTAATGACCCCTACGGCTGGTCTCCATGCATTCCCCGGTTCTTATATAACCGCATGGGAATTCGGACACACTCCGGACCGTCAGGTCCCGAGGCTGAAGCAAAAAGGTCGGCCATGACAAACGATCTACAATCCGGCTAGAAGGCATTATAAATGTCAATTAAATTGCATAGTCATTCTGACTGATTGTATTCCTCTTCAATACCATCTAACAAGCTGTCTAATTTACAGTCCTGCTGGGAATACTTTGCGGCCAATTCTACTTGGCCGTATACTAAGCTTACAGGGATCTCCTTCCCATAGGGCCCCACAGGACCGACCTCGGCCATGTGGTTGGGGTCAGCCTTTGTGTACCGCGTCTTCACCATGGCCCAGGCCTCCCTAGCGCCTTGATGGCAGGCCGATATCTTCCATAATCGGAAGCGCCGCCGTGCTCCCTTTAGCTTCTCCGCAAGCTCTCCAAGACCTTCGGGCATGGAGATGGATGGCCATAGGGCCTGGGCGACGCCTTGCATCGCCTGCCGAACTCGCTCGAGCAGTTGCAAGAGCTCGGGAAGAAGGTCACCCGTAGAACCGGGCATCTCCTCTGTAGGACGACCTGTTAGCACACCTACATACATTACTCTGTTAGTCGACTTCCGCGCCAAACTTTTTTTCAAAGGTTTGTTCAAGCACTTAGTAAATATGCCGCGCCGAAGCCGCTGATTCTCCTTAACGGAGTCTGACAACTGGGCACGAACATCTTTCAGGTCGACGCCCAGCTTGGTGTTGGCATCTTGGAGATCATTCTTCTCCCGCCTCACCTTTGTTAGCACCTTCTCACCAGCCTTCAGCTGGCGTAAGAGGTGTTGCCTTTCCGGATTCAATCCAGCACCATCTGCAATTTCATTTGTCAGATTCGCATCCATGCTGTGCTTCGCAAAATACTTATCTTTCGAAGTGTATATTACCAGAGGGGGTCTCCTTGGGCTCCCCTGCCGCGGCTAGTGCGGCCTCAAGTTGGGCTTTGCACTCTTCCAGCTCCTGGGACAGTAGGGAATTCTTTTCTGTAAGAACCTGCATAACAAGTGATCCTAAAATCAGTTATTCTAACTGTTTCAAGTCTCGGGGGCTACTGGTATATATATAATTACCAAAATTTTCTTACCCGTATGTCTTTTACACATTGCTCTGTGGCTCTGGCTAGACCATTTTGAGCGGCACGGAGGCACGCATCTCCTGAATTGAAGGCATCTGATGCCTCTTGGGAGAAACAAGCGTCGCAAAGAATTGTCCGGCGACGCCTGTGGTCCATGGCACTCTCCACCTCAGAATGGGTGGCAGACAACCTGTCCACATCCTCCGTCGGAGGAGCGTCCGGTGCGCGCCTTGTGTTCACCTCCGCCTCTGGACCAGGCTTTGGAGCCTAGCTGGTGGAGGCGCGATTGGCAGCCCCTCCGGATATACTCCGGTGAGGTCTCTTTGTCCTGAAGAGAGCACGAGTGTTAATATGCCTTGCAGGTATAACATCTAGGATAAGGGGGCGCGCCATACCTTCGCGCTGACGCCTCGGTCCGGACTGCACCTCTTTTCTGCCCACGGGGCCCTGCGGCCCCTCGTTGGCTTGTCGCCGCGGGTTCGGCCTCCCGTCTCAAAAACCTCCCCTGCAAAGCTCGGTTGTAATCAGGAAACTGAAAACACGAGAGGGCGGACCCCTATTCGGAGTATTGGGACTTTGATCTCAGTTACCTGGGAGGCCGGGATTAGCCCCGGGTAATCGGCCGTAATGTCCACCAAGGCGTTGTCCTTGCTCAATTGATGGAACACTCCATCAATCAGCTCCACAGATAAGTCCGGATCCTCTTGAGAGGCCGGGTCGAGGGACCGTCCTGGGTCCTCGGGTTGTGGAGGAGGGCTGTTTATTTCCTTAACAGCCTGGCGCAGTTCCTGCGTTGAAGTCGTTAGACTGAATATTTAACAGTGGGAATATAAAGCGGATGGGCAAGTAAATGTGACCACTTACCCAGCTCGGGGGATTGTACATAGAAAATCCACCCTGTGGGTCGACGCGGAGAAATTCCTCCTCTTCTCCCTTGTACAAAGCGGACAAGGTCTTTGTTAGAGCCGCAGCCGAATCCGGCCCCTTATGGCTGTAGCGGGTGGCGTCGTCCTCCCCGTTGAAGTCCCACATGGGGTGGCCTCTATACTGTAGCGGCTGCACCCCTCGCATGATGCATGCGGCCATGACCTCGATCATGGTCAATCCGGAATGAGCTAACAATCTTATCCGGCCCATCAGGTAACAAACGTCCTTGTCACTTTCCCTCTGAGGGCTCCGTGGATGCCAACTTAGGCGCTTCTTTAGTGGAGCACTGTCGAACTCAGGGAGGCCGATTGACAGGATCCGGCAGCGGGACGTCCTCTATGTAAAACCATTCCGAAGGCCAGTCCTCGGACGCCTTCTTCGGGGTTCCGGATAGATATCCGGTCCCGGTGATGTGCCACACTTCGGCTCCGCCCACTTGATATATTGACCCCTTCTGAGAATGGGGCACAAGGCAGAATAGCTCTTTCCACAGCCCGAAATGAGCCTCAACACCCAAAACAGCTCGCAGAGGGCTACGAAGCCCGTGATATGCAATACGGAGGCAGGCGTAAGATTGTGTAGCTAGAGGCCATAGAACTCCAGGAGCCCCCAGAGAAACGGATGGATTGGAAATCCGAGCCCTCTTATTAAATAAGGGACAAGGCATACCCGCTCTCCTTTGGAGGGATTAGGGGCACTCTCCGCTTGCTCTCCGCCATTATAGATGGTAAGACCGGCTTGAACCGGGACCATATAGGCCGGGGGGAGAAATCCCTTGGTCTGGAGCGTCGAGCGTCACTAGCTCGCTATGCGGGATAGAGCATCTCTCCCAATATCCAGGCTGAGGGCTGGAAGGGCGAAAGGAGGAGTTGCGACGGCTGGCCATGGTGGAATGGACCTTTGTCGGATGCGCTCTGATGAACACTCGCGAAGGGGAGAAGGTGTGTTTTGGATCTAAATCCTCGTCCCCTTAAATGGGCGGCTCATTTACGCGGCTAGGGGTGTGGATGTAAAAACACTCAGGCTTTTCATATTCGTTTGGCACGTGGGAGGCGGCCATTATTGGGCGTAGAAGCCAAGGAGCGCAACATTCACAAGAAACCGGACTTTATTCAACAGGTACACGGAATTTGGAGGAGAACCCGCCTTGCAATGCCGAAGACAATCTGCGCACCGGACTCATCGAAATTGAAGCCTGGTTCGGGGGCTACTGAGGGAGTCCTGGATTAGGGGGTGTCCGGATGGCTGGACTATACCTTCAGCCGGACTCTTGGACTATGAAGATACAAGATTGAAGACTTTGTCCCGTGTCCGAAAGGGACTTTCCTTGGCGTGGAAGGAAAGCTTGGCGATACGGATATGTAGATCTCCTACCACTGTAACCGACTCTATGTAACCCTAACCCTCTCCGGTGTCTATATAAACCAGAGGGTTTTAGTCCGTAGGACAACATACGGAACAACAATCATACCATAGGCTAGCTTCTAGGGTTTAGCCTCTCCGATCTCGTGGTAGATCTACTCTTGTACTACCCATATTATCAATATTAATCAAGCAGGACGTAGGGTTTTACCTCCATCAAGAGGGCCCGAACCTGGGTAAAACTTCGTGTCCCTTGCCTCCTGTTACCATCCATCCTAGACGCACAGTTCGGGACCCCCTACCCGAGATCCGCCGATTTTGACACCGACAAGTATAAAAGTGCAGACAATGTGATTCTCAGAGAAGAAACTGCAAGTTTCAGTTTCAGATAAGAAACTGCAAGTTCAGTTTCAGATAAGAAACTTCAACTTTCAGAGGCAGAGCATTTATATTAACACGGCCTTTTCAAACAGGGTTAACATCATGTTGGAAGTTTTATTCGTGGTCAAAAATGGAACTACTAGCCAGTTAACATCATGCTGATCAACGTTCATGCATAGCACATCTTCATATGATGCACAGTCAAAATGCCCACACAATGTCGAGTGTGTGAAACACAGAGAAAACGAGGGACAAAGTTTTGGCAAGTGTCGGACGTGGTTTTGGGCTGCCCCGTCTAGGCTTTCATTTTTAACATGGGCAGCCCACGACCTCGGATGGGAGGTCCATAGGCCTGTTTGTATTTTCTTAGGGTCGTCATGTATCGACCGGCCTATGGACCTTCCATCCAAGGTTTTATTTTTGGCAGCCCAATTTATGTATTTTTTTGAAGAAAACGCAGAGGTCTATTCTATTTTTCTTTATAAGAATAGGAACGACAGGTCCAACTTATGTTTCCCTTCTAACTATATTATATATATTTAAATTATTTTATATGTTATTATATATTATTTTTATTGTCATCATATATTTAACAGATACTTACATATGTAAGAAAACAATATCCCACATCTTATTAAGTTATAAAAATAATTTCTTAACAAATAAAATCATGGATTGTTTTGGCACGAAAATCCTAGTGCTTGTGTACAAAAGCTTGGTAAGATTTAAGGACGAATGTAATAATATCACTTATTATTTAAATATATTTATAACAAAATGCTCAGTCCCTTTTTTTTGATAACATTGCTGGCCCAACCCAACATTATAATTAGAATTAGCCCAGCAAAATCGTGTATTTCGAGAAAGTGCAAATGGCCTGTAATTTTTTAGGAAATAAAATAAATGGGCCGCATGGACGCTACATTATTTGTTCACCCAGCCTAGCTAATGACTGTAATTCAAAAAAAGAAGATCAAATTGACTGTAAATTCTACCGCATAAAAAAAGACTGTAAATTTTGAAAAAATGGGTTGAATACGTGCCACATTTTTGGAGGCTGAAATGTGGGCCAATAGGTCGAAGCCAACGCAAGTCATTGTCAATTTAGTCAACAAATGATTCTGACATGTTAGCTGTTGGATTTACATCCAACGATCGGCATCCATCTTCAATCTCTCGTCTTCTTCCTCCAGCGCCGCCGGGACCACCTCCCGCCTCCTACTGCTAGCGGCTCTGCTTAGCACGCTTCGCTATGAAGCGATACTCCACCATTGGCCAGGCCATCCCTCCACCCCTCCACACCTCATGTTCTTCTCCACCGACTGTCGAACCACACCACACTAGAACCAGTTAACCCTCGTACACCTCTCCGTGTGCGACTCTACTCCCGCGTCTTCCCATCTCCGGCTCGTTGATGTTCGGGGCCTCGCTGTCGTCCAACACCTTGGATGCGCTCGGCGTGGCGTGGTCAACGTGGTCAACGAACGACACCATCGGAAGTAGACTGTTCGTGGAGAGGCTGACAGCTGGGTCCATGGCCGCACACAAGGAAATGCCTCCTTATTACGCGCAAAATAATGGTTTCTCCACCTGACATCTGGGACCCACCGGAAGGGCCTCTGTATTTTGCAAAAATAACGTGCCCCCCGCTGACATGTCGGACCCGCCAGCTATCTTTGCACGCAAGGAAGTGCCTCCTTATTACGCACAAAAAAATGAATATTCCCCCTGCCAGCTGGAACCCAGCATAGTGGGAGGCTGACTTGTGGGCCTACCAAGTTGACGGGGACGGAGGGCTTTGTCAACTTAGTCAATATGAACGATTCTAGCTCATGTTACCATACAATGTTCATCCAACGGCCGTAGTGCTTCTTCAACCTCTGGTCTTCTTGCTCCAGCCGCCCAAACCAGCGCCGGTCGTGCCGCGTGCTCCAGCCGCCCAAACCAGCGCCGGTCGTGCCGCGTGCTCCTGCCTCCCGTGGCCGGCTGTGATGCCGCGGAGGCCTCCCCGCCCCCTACTACTCCCACCGCTGGCCAGGCCATCCCTCTACTCACCCACACCCCCTGTTATTCCGCGGCGACAGCAGCCTCACACCGCAGCCGAACCAGTGAACCCTCATACTCCTCTTTGTGTGGGCATCCACAGCTGCGTCTTCCCTGGCTCCGAGTCGTCCCCTTCCTAGTCCTCGCCGTTGTCCACCGCCGTGGTGCTCTCGGCGCAGTGTGGTCAACGTGGTCAAGGAACGACTTCCATTGGACGTGGACTGTACGTGGAGAGGCTGACAGCTGGGTCCACAGCCGCAGGAAGGAAGTGCCTCCTTATTACGCTCAAAATAATGATTCCTCCACCTGACAGCGGGGACCCACCGGACGGGCCACCGTATTTCGCGAAAAAAATGTTTCCCCCTGACTGCTGGGACCCACCAGCTACATCCTCGCACGCAAGGAAGTGCGTCCGGGCAAAAAAACGATTCGCCCCCGTGACTACTGGGACCCACCAGCTACATCTTCGCACGCAAGGAAGTGCGTCTGGGCAAAAAAATGATCCGCCCCCCTTATTGCTGGGACCCACCAGCTACATCTTCGCACGCAAGTGCCTGACAGTCAGGACCCACCTGGTCGAAGCGTAATGTAACACCCTCGATGCTACTATATCTCCCACGTGTCGAGGCACGACTTAGAGGCATAATCGCATTGAAGGCATATGTCGCAAGTTAGGCAATCTTCACAACATCCCATGTAATATAAATCATAAAGAGGAGATAACATAGTTGGCTTACACTCGCCACGTCAATCAAGTACATAAATAACATTACATCATCCAAACACTCATGGCCCGACTACGGCGCCAAAATAAAAGATAACCCAACATGCGACAACGGTCCCGTTCACCCCCAACTGGGCACCACTACTGATCACCAGGAAAGGAAACATAGTAACGTTGAGAGTCCTCGTCGAACTCCCACTTGAGCTCATACGCGTCACCTGGAGCGGAATCATCAGGCCCTGCATCTGGTGTAATAGTAAACTGTGAGCCACAGGGGACTCAGCAATCTCGCACCCTCGCGATCAAGACTATTTAAGCTTAATAGGTATGGCAAGGTAATTATAAGTGGAGCTGCAGCAAGCGACTAGCAAATATGGTGGCTAACTTATTCGCAAAAGAGAGCGAGAAGAGGAGGCAAAGCGCGAGCGAGAAACTAGAGAGCAACCTGCGCAAACATTACTCCAACACCGTGTCCACTTCCCAGACTCCGCCGAGAAGAGGCCATCACGGTAACACACTCAGTTGATTCATTTTAATTAAGTTAAGGTTTCAAGTTATCTACAACCGGACATTAACAAATTCCCATCTGCCCATAACCGCGGGCACGGCTTTCGAAAGTTCAAATCCCTGCAGGGGAGTCCCAACTTAGCCCATGACAAGCTCTCACGGTCAACGAAGGAATAGACCTCCTCCCAAGACGTTCCGATCAGACTCGGTATCTCGGTTCTTCAAGACACTTCGACAGGTTAAAACAAGACCAGCAACACCGCCCGAATGTGCCGACAAATCCCGATAGGAGCTGCACATATCTCGTTCTCAGGGCACACTCAGATGAGCTCTCCATACAACTAAAACCAAACCTCGAGTTTCCCCGAGGGGGCGCTGCACAGGACTCTAGTTTGGACCAACACTCAGAGGAGCACTGGCCCAGGGGGGGTTAAAATAAGATGACCCTCGGGCTCCGGAAACCCAAGGGAAAAGAGGCTAGGTGGCAAATGGTAAAACCAAGGTTGGGCATTGCTGGAAAAGCTTTAATCAAGGCGAACTATCAAGGGGTTCCCATTATAACCCAACCGCGTAAGGAACGCAAAATCCGGGAACATAACACCGATATGACGGAAACTAGGGCGGCAAGAGTGGAACAAAACACTAGGCGAGAGGCCGAGCCTTCCACCCTTTAGCAAGTATATAGATGCATTAAGATAACATGGCAATATAATGATATCCCAACAAGTAAATAAATGTTCCAACAAGGAACGACCTTCAATCTTCACCTGCAACTAGCAACGCTATAAGAGGGGCTGAGCAAAGCGGTAACATAGCCAATCAACGGTTTGCTAGGACAAGGTGGGTTAGAGGTTTGACATGGCAATTTGGGAGGCTTGAAAGCAAGTGGTAGGCATCGTAGCAATGGCATAGCAAAAGAGCGAGCAATCTAGCATAGCAAAGATAGTAGTGATTTCGAGGGTATGATCATCTTGCCTGCACAGTTGTCAGAGTTGACTGGATCCTCGAAAGCAAACTCAACAGGCTCCTCGTTAGCGAACTCGTCTCCCGGCTCTACCCAAACAAGACAAACAAGCAACAAGGATACAATCAACCACGTGCAAGGATCAAACAAGATGGTGCAAAGATGATATGCTATGCGGGATGCGATGCGGGATGCATATGCAAGATGTGACAAGGAAATGCAAGAACCTGGCATCAACATGGAAATCCAAGTGTGCCACTGGAAAGATGAGATGAAATCGCTTGAAAACGATATAAAGAACGCCGGAATCGGAGTTACGGTTTGGAAATGGCAAGCGATTCAAATATGACACCGGTCTGCGATTTACAGTAAGTAGCCATCTAAATGCAATGAGATGAACATGTTACAGCACCCAAACATGACAACAAAATACATGGCAGGGATGCATTCAAGATTCTTAACAAAAGTCTAGCACTGAGCTACAACCAATTCATCAATTAACAGGTTCAAACAAGCATGGCAAAAATGCATATGGCAAACAGATCTCAGACTTAGTGAAATTAACACTTGTCTGGAATTTCAGATCAGGTAGCCCTCTTCGGAGCAACAAAACTATATGCTACAGGACCTGAACATGGCAAAGTAAAGCATGGAATGGAGCTACTCAAAGAGCTTAACAAAAGTCCCTTAGTGACCTTGAGCTAAAAGGGATCAGAAAATAAAATTGCAATCATGTGAACATAGCAAAAACATAATCAGTTTTCAGACTTAGTGAAAACTCGCACATGCTGAAACAGAACTCAAGTAGGCATGTTTACGAGCTCGATGCACTCACTACGGTGCAAGTCATGATAAGATAAGCATACATCTATCAAGAACACACAAAATGCAAGCTAGACATGGCAAGAACAATACCATAGCATGCACGGATGAACTACAACATCATCAGCAAAATTGCAAACAAGTTGACAATCTGCCCAGATTCACAAAGTAGCAAAAGTAGAGCTCGATTGACTCAAGCTAGGGTGCTCGATAATTGCAAAAAAAGACATGGATGGATAGAGCACTACAAGATTAACAAAACATCCTTACTGATCATCCTCAAAAGAGGCATGGATCACTAGTAAACAACATGAACATATGGCCATATGAGATAAACAGCTCAAAGACTTAGTAGAAATGCTAAGTCCCTGAAAACAAAATTAGCAAGTGCACCACTTTGCAAGCTTGCACAAGTCACCACACACATCACAAAAATACATGGGTTGCACCTATAGAAAGATGACAAAACCCTTAACAAAACATATGTAGAGCATCAGGGCATATCATGCACACATTAATCATGGCAAAAATGACAAAAACCTAAATGGAGCAGCAGATCTGACAATTATCTCAAGTAGCCCTCTTCTAATAGCATTTCGGGCATCAAGATGAACTCAAATGAAAATGATGCAATGGAATGAAATGATTTACTCTCTGAGATGAACATTTTGATATGCTATAAGCATGAATTGGAGCTACGGATGCAAAGTTACGGAGCTACGAACAAGAGCACTTGGATCTGGAATTTCGGGAGTTAGACGAAAAAATCACCCCCGAGATCTAGGGTTTGACCCGGCACGGAAATCAAGGAGGGGTCGGGGCACTGTTCACCGGCGGCTTCGGTCGGCGGGAGAGGAAGAAGAGGCGAGGCCGGCCGAGGAGGCGGCGCGGGGCGGCGGCGCTCGCCGGCGACGAGGCGGCGCGGGGACGAGGCGGCGGGGCGCGGCGAAGGAGGCGGCGAGGCGGCGGCTTCACCGGAGATGGGGCGCGGTGGCATGGTGGCCGGCGACGGGGAAGGCGCGGGCGGGCGAGGGAGACGAGGCCCGGGCGGCGGCGGCA
>NC_041384.1:652550276-652551675 GCF_002162155.2 Triticum dicoccoides | reverse complement strand
CGGCAGATGTCCGGGCCGCGGGGGCCGGCCACGGGCCGAGCGGGCCCGCGCGGGGTGCGGCGGTGATGTGGTCCGAGGGCGCCACGTGGTGGCTCCCGGTTGGCGGCGGCGGATGTCCGGCGCGGGGCGGACAATGTCCGTCGGCGGCGGGATGGAAATTTAGGGTTTCGGGGAGAGGAGATCCGTGAATTTGGAGGGGGTGTTTAAATAGGCATAGGAGGAGCTAGGAGAGTCCAAATGAGGTGCGGTTTTCGGCCACGCGATCGTGATCGAACGATCTAGATGATGGAGCAAGTTTAGGTGGGTTTTGGGTCAAATTGGAGGGGTGTTGGGCTGCAACACACACGAGGCCTTTTCGGTCCCTCGGTTAACCGTTGGAGTATCAAACGAAGTCCAAATGATACGAAACTTGACAGGCGGTCTACCGATAGTAAACCAAGGCCGCTTGGCAAGTCTCGGTCCAATCCGGAAACGTTTAACCCCCACACACGAAAGAAAGCTAGAAATGACCACCGAAGGAGAACGAAGCGCCGGAATGCAAAACGGACAACGGGGAAAATGCTCGAATGCATGAGACGAACACGTATGCAAATGCAATGCACATGATGACATGATATGAGATGCATGACAAAGACAACAACACACGGAGACAAAAACCCGAAGAGAAAATAAATTAACTTAACGCTGGAAACGGCAAGAGTTGGAAGTACAAATTGGGAAAGTTACATCCGGGGTGTTACACATACGTAGCGTTGTCATTCTGGTCGCGAACGTGTACGTACATATATACTAGTGGATGTAGAGGCATGCACGTATCGTAGTAGAGGCGCGTACGTGTCGTAGTAGAGGCGTGCACGTAGCATGTACACGTACGTACAGCGGCCAGGGTGCAAGAAAGAAAATACGGCCACGTATGTGTACATACGGGTGGGGTCTCGAACGCCTACTCGCGCATACGTACGACCAGGGCTCGTGTACATGGCTGGGTCAGAACAGAGAAACAACGTCGTCGTCGTGTTCATGGGTAGGCAACAGAATGTGTCGTGTTCATGGGGAGGCAACGGAATGCGGCGTGTTCATCGGGAGGCAACGGAACGCGTCGGAGCCAACCGACTGGGTCAGAACGGAATGCGTGGTCGTGTTCATCGGGAGGGCTTGGACAGAACAGGCGATGGAAACGAGGCCTGGCGTACCGCAAAACGGAGGAAACGTACCTCCTACATTCGGAACGGGGTCCTGTTGATCGGGAGGGGTGAGGCGTACCACAAAACGGAGGAAACGGACCTCCTACGGTCGAAACGGGGGTCCTGTTGATCGGGAGGGGTGTGGCGTACCGCAAAACGGACAAAACGAACCTCCTACGGTCGAAGCGGGGTCCTGTTGATCGGGAGGGGTGTGG
>NC_041384.1:652510085-652549461 GCF_002162155.2 Triticum dicoccoides | reverse complement strand
CAACGCTCACTGTACATCCAATCGATCGGCTTCAGTTAGCAGTAGTAGCGAAGGAATCGCTCGATCGGGTTCAGTTAACAGCCATCGATTGATCGCTCGGGTTCAGTTAGAGCCCAACGCCTCGCTCGGGTTCAGTTAGAGCCAACGCCTCGCACACACACGCGCGTACGTGTACGAGAGAAACGCGCATCGCTCGGCCCCCGACCTCCCACCGTAACCGGGAACTCCCCGAAATTTTCCTCCCCCTCGCTTCTACCACGGGTTTTTTCGTCATGAACAGCCCAAAGAATGTCATGCAGCTACATCTCCGGCCCGCCCAGGATGAAAACCCCATTTTCTGTCATGATTTTTTGTCATAGAAGTAGGAGCCCACCACATCTATGATGATACCGGATTTTTTTTCACAATTATCGTCATAGAAGTGTCATATGTATGACAGAAAAAATTTCGTTCGGCCCAAATTGTCACGGATGTGTCTTTTTTATAGTGGTGGGGGCGCCCTACCCCCCTGGGCATGCCCCCTGCCTCGTGGGCCCCCTGGTGGCCCTCCGATGCCCATATTCTGCTATATGAGGTCTTTTGTCCGAAAAAAAATCATAAGCCAGTTCACGGGACAAAACTCCGCCGCCATGAGGTGGAACCTTGGTGGAACCAATCTAGGGCTCTGGCGGAGCTATTCTGCCGGGGAAACTTCCCTCCGGGAGGGGGAAATCATCACCATCGTCATCACCAACGATCTTCTCATCGGGATGGGGTCAATCTCCATCAACATCTTGACCAGCACCATCTCATCTCAAACCCTAGTTCATCTCTTGTATCCAATCTTTGTATCCAAACCTTAGATTGGTACCTGTGGGTTGCTAGTAGTGCTGATTACTCCTTATAATTGATGCTAGTTGGTTTATTTGCTGGAAGATCATATGTTCAGATCCATTATGCATATTAATACCCCTCTGATTATGAACATAAATATACTTTGTGAGTAGTTACGTTTGTTCCTAAGGACATGGGAGAAGTCTTGCTATAAGTAGTCATGTGAATTTGGTATTCATTCGATATTTTGATGAGATGTATGTTGTCATTGTTGGGTTTCGTAGTAATTTCAAAAATTTTCCTACGCGCACATAGGATCATGTGATGCATAGCAACGAGAGGAGAGTGTTGTCTACGTACCCAACACAGACCGACTGCGGAAGCAATGACACGACGTAGAGGAAGTAGTCGTACGTCTTCACGATCCAACCGATCAAGCACCGAAACTACGGCACCTCCGAGTTCGAGCACACGTTCAGCTCGATGACGATCCCCGGACTCCGATCCAGCAAAGTGTCGGGGAAGAGTTTCGTCAGCACGACGGCGTGGTGACGATCTTGATGAACTACAGCAGCAGGGCTTCGCCTAAACTCCGCTACAGTATTATCGAGGAATATGGTGGCAGGGGGCACCGCACACGGCTAAGGAATCGATCACGTGGATCAACTTGTGTCAACTTGTGTGTTTAGAGGTGCCCCTGCCTCTGTATATAAAGGAGGAGAGGAGGGGAGGCTGGCCGGCCAAAGAGGGAGGCGCAGGAGAGTCCTACTCCCTCTGGGAGTAGGATTCCTCCCCCCAATCCTAGTCCAACTAGGATTCCTCGGAGGGGAAGGGAGAGAGGGGGGCCGGCCACCTTCTCCTAGTCCTAATAGGACTAGGGGAGGGGAAAGAGGCGCAGCCACCTTGGGCTGCCCCTTTCTCCTTTCCACTAAGGCCCATGATGGCCCATATGGCTCCCGGGGGGTTCCGGTAACCTCCCGGTAACCCGGTAAAATCCCGATTTCACCCGGAACACTTCCGATGTCCAAACATAGGCTTCCAATATATCAATCTTTACGTCTCGACCATTTCGAGACTCCTCGTCATGTCCGTGATCACATCCGGGACTCCTAACAACCTTCGGTACATCAAAATGCATAAACTCATAATATAACTGTCATCGTAACCTTAAGCGTGCGGACCCTACGGGTTCGAGAACAATGTAGACATGACCGAGACATGTCTCTGGTCAATAACCAATAGCGGGACCTGGATGCCCATATTGGCTCCTACATATTCTACGAAGATCTTTATCGGTCAGACCGCATAACAACATACGTTGTTCCCTTTGTCATCGGTATGTTACTTGCCCGAGATTCGATCGTCGGTATCCAATACCTAGTTCAATCTCGTTAACGGCAAGTCTCTTTACTCGTTCCGTAATACATCATCTCACAACTAACATATTAGTTGTAATGCTTGCAAGGCTTATGTGATGTGTATTACCGAGAGGGCCCAGAGATACCTCTCCGACAATCGGAGTGACAAATCCTAATCTCGAAATACGCCAACCCAACATCGACCATTTGAGACACCTGTAGTACTCCTTTATAATCACCCATTTACGTTGTGACGTTTGGTAGTACCCAAAGTGTTCCTCCGGTAAACGGGAGTTGCATAATCTCATAGTCGTAGGAACATGTATAAGTCATGAAGAAAGCAATAGCAACATACTAAACGATCAGGTGCTAAGCTAATGGAATGGGTCATGTCAATCAGATCATTCTACTAATGATGTGACCTCGTTAATCAAATAACAACTCATTGTTCATGGTTAGGAAACATAACCATCTTTGATTAACGAGCTAGTCAAATAGAGGCATACTAGTGACACTCTGTTTGTCTATGTATTCACACATGTATTATGTTTCCGGAAAATACAATTCTAGCATGAATAATAAACATTTATCATGATTATAAGGAAATAAATAATAACTTTATTATTGCCTCTAGGGCATATTTCCTTCAGTCTCCCACTTGCACTAGAGTCAATAATCTAGATTACACTGTAATGAATCTAACACCCATGGAGCTTTGGTGCTGATCATGTTTTGCTCGTGGAAGAGGCTTAGTCAACGGGTCTGCAATATTCAGATCCGTATGTATCTTGCAAATCTCTATGTCTCCCACCTGGACTAGATCCCGGATGGAGTTGAAGCGTCTCTTGATGTGTTTGGTCCTTTTGTGAAATCTGGATTCCTTTGCCAAGGCAATTGCACCAGTATTGTCACAAAAGATTTTCATTGGACCCGATGCACTAGGTATGACACCTAGATCGGATATGAACTCCTTCATCCAGACTCCTTCATTTGCTGCTTCCGAAGCAGCTATGTATTCCGCTTCACATGTAGATCCCGCTACGACGCTTTGTTTAGAACTGCACCAACTGACAGTTCCACCGTTTAATGTAAACACGTATCCGGTTTGCGATTTAGAATCGTCCGGATCAGTGTCAAAGCTTGCATCAACGTAACCTTTTACGATGAGCTCTTTGTCACTTCCATATACGAGAAACATATCCTTAGTCCTTTTCAGGTATTTCAGGATGTTCTTGACCGCTGTCCAGTGATCCATTCCTGGATTACTTTGGTACCTCCCTGCTAAACTTATAGCAAGGCACACATCAGGTCTGGTACACAGCATTGCATACATGATAGAGCCTATGGCTGATGCATAGGGAACATCTTTCATATTCTCTCTATCTTCTGCAGTGGTCGGGCATTGAGTCTTACTCAATTTCACACCTTGTAACACAGGCAAGAACCCTTTCTTTGCTTGATCCATTTTGAATTTCTTCAAAATTTTGTCATGGTATGTGCTTTGTGAAAGTCCAATTAAGCGTCTTGATCTGTCTCTATAGATCTTAATGCCTAATATGTAAGCAGCTTCACCGAGGTCTTTCATTGAAAAACTTTTATTCAAGTATCCCTTTATGCTATCCAGAAATTCTATATCATTTCCAATCAGTAATATGTCATCCACATATAATATCAGAAATGCTACAGAGCTCCCACTCACTTTCTTGTAAATACAGGCTTCTCCAAAAGTCTGTATAAAACCAAATGCTTTGATCACACTATCAAAACGTTTATTCCAACTCCGAGAGGCTTGCACCAGTCCATAAATGGATCGCTGGAGCTTGCACACTTTGTTAGCTCCCTTTGGATCGACAAAACCTTCTGGTTGCATCATATACAACTCTTCTTCCAGGAATCCATTCAGGAATGCAGTTTTGACATCCATTTGCCAAATTTCATAATCATAAAACGCGGCAATTGCTAACATGATTCGGACGGACTTAAGCATCGCTACGGGTGAGAAGGTCTCATCGTAGTCAATTCCTTGAACTTGCCGAAAACCTATTGCGACAAGTCGAGCTTTGTAGACAGTAACATTACCATCAGCGTCAGTCTTCTTCTTAAAGATCCATTTATTCTCAATCACTTGCCGATCATCGGGCAAGTCAACCAAAGTCCATACTTTGTTCTCATACATGGATCCCATCTCAGATTTCATGGCTTCTAGCCACTTTGCGGAATCTGGGCTCACCATCGCTTCTTCATAGTTCGTAGGTTCATCATGATCTAGTAGCATGACCTCCAGAACAGGATTACCGTACCACTCTGGTGCGGATCTTACTCTGGTTGATCTACGAAGTTCAGTAGTATCTTGATCTGAAGTTTCATGATCATTATCATTGGCTTCCTCACTAACTGGTGTAGGTGTCACTGAAACAGTTTTCTGTGATGAACTACTTTCCAGTAAGGGAGCAGGTACAGTTACCTCGTCAAGTTCTACTTTCCTCCCACTCACTTCTTTCGAGAGAAACTCCTTCTCTAGAAATGATCCATTCTTAGCAACAAATGTTTTGCCTTCGGATCTGTGATAGAAGGTGTACCCAACAGTTTCCTTTGGGTATCCTATGAATACACATTTCTCCGATTTGGATTCGAGCTTATCAGGTTGAAGCATCGCAGCCCCAAACTTTAAGAAACGACAACTTTGGTTTCTTGCCAAACCATAGTTCATAAGGCGTCGTCTCAACGGATTTTGATGGTGCCCTTTTTAACGTGAATGCGGCCGTCTCTAAAGCATATCCCCAAAATGATAGCGGTAAATCTGTAAGAGACATCATAGATCGCACCATATCTAGTAAAGTACGATTACGACGTTCGGACACACCATTACGCTGTGGTGTTCCGGGGGGCGTGAGTTGCGAAACTATTCCACAGTTTTTCAAATGTACACCAAACTCGTAACTCAAATATTCTCCTCCACGATCAGATCGTAGAAACTTTATTTTCTTGTTACGATGATTTTCAACTTCACTCTGAAATTCTTTGAACTTTTCAAATGTTTCAGACTTATGCTTCATTAAGTAGATATATCCATATCTGCTCAAATCATCTGTGAAGGTGAGAAAATAACGATATCCGCCACGAGCCTCAATATTCATCGGACCACATACATCGGTATGTATGATTTCCAACAAATCTGTTGCTCTCTCCATAGTACCGGAGAACGGTGTTTTAGTCATCTTGCCCATGAGGCACGGTTCGCAAGTACCAAGTGATTCATAATCAAGTGGTTCCAAAAGTCCATTAGTATGGAGTTCTTCATGCGTTTTACACCGATATGACCTAAACGACAGTGCCACAAATAAGTTGCACTTTCATTATCAACTCTGTATCTTTTGGTTTCAACATTATGAATATGTGTATTACTACTATCGAGATTTAGTAAGAATAGACCACTCTTCAAGGGTGCATGACCATAAAAGATATTACTCATATAAATAGAACAACCATTATTCTCTGATTTAAATGAATAACCGTCTCGCATTAAACAAGATCCAGATATAATGTTCATGCTCAACGCTGGCACCAAATAACAATTATTTACGTCTAATATTAATCCCGAAGGTAGATGTAGAGGTAGCGTGCCGACCGCGATCACATCGACTTTGGAACCGTTTCCCACGCGCATCGTCACCTCGTCCTTTGCCAGTGCCCGCTTATTCTGTAGTCCCTGTTTCGAGTTGCAAATATTAGCAACAGAACCAGTATCAAATACCCAGGTGCTACTGCGAGCATTGGTAAGGTACACATCAATAACATGTATATCACATATACCTTTGTTCACCTTGCCATCCTTCTTATCCGCCAAATACTTGGGGCAGTTCCGCTTCCAGTGACCAGTCTGCTTGCAGTAGAAGCACTCAGTTTCAGGCTTAGGTCTAGACTTGGGTTTCTTCTCTTGAGCAGCAACTTGCTTGCCGTTCTTTTTGAAGTTCCCCTTTTTCTTCCCTTTGCCCTTTTTCTTGAAACTAGTGGTCTTGTTAACCATCAACACTTGATGCTCCTTCTTGATTTCTACCTCCGCAGCTTTTAGAATTGCGAAGAGCTCGGGAATAGTCTTGTTCATCCCTTGCATATTATAGTTCATCACGAAGCTCTTGTAGCTTGGTGGCAGTGATTGGAGAATTCTGTCAATGACGCAATCATCTGGAAGATTAACTCCCAATTGAATCAAGTGATTATTATACCCAGACATTTTGAGTATATGCTCACTGACAGAACTGTTCTCTTCCATCTTGCAGCTATAGAACTTATTGGAGACTTCATATCTCTCAATCCGGGCATTTGCTTGAAATATTAACTTCAACTCCTGGAACATCTCATATGCTCCATGACGTTCAAAACGTCGTTGAAGTCCCGATTCTAAGCCGTAAAGCATGGCACACTGAACTATCGAGTAGTCATCAGCTTTGCTCTGCCAGACGTTCATAACATCTGGCGTTGCTCCAGCAGCAGGCCTGGCACCCAGCGGTGCTTCCAGGACGTAATTCTTCTGTGCAGCAATGAGGATAATCCTCAAGTTACGGACCCAGTCCGTGTAATTGCTACCATCATCTTTCAACTTTGCTTTCTCAAGGAACGCATTAAAATTTAACGGAACAACAGCACGAGCCATCTATCAACATAAACAAGCAAGATATTATCAGGGACTAAGTTTATGATAAATTTTAAGTTCAATTAATCATATTATTAAAGAACTCCCACTTAGATAGACATCCCTCTAATCCTCTAAGTGATCACGTGATCCAAATCAACTAAACCATATCCGATCATCACGTGAGATGGAGTAGTTTCATCGGTGAACATCATTATGTTGATCATATCTACTATATGATTCACGCTCGACCTTTCGGTCTCCGTGTTCCGAGGCCATATCTGCATATGCTAGGCTCGTCAAGTTTAACCTGAGTATTCTGCGTGCGCAACTGTTTTGCACCCGTTGTATTTGAACGTAGAGCCTATCACACCCGATCATCACGTGGTGTCTCAGCACGAAGAACTTTTGCAACGGTGCATACTCAGGGAGAACACTTCTTGATAATTTAGTGAGAGATCATCTTATAATGCTACCGTCAATCAAAGCAAGATAAGATGCATAAAAAGATAAACATCACATGCAATCAATATAAGTGATATGATATGGCCATCATCATCTTGTGCTTGTGATCTCCATCTTCGAAGCACCGTCATGATCACCATCGTCACCGGCGCGACACCTTGATCTCCATCGTAGCATCGTTGTCGTCTCGCCAATCTTATGCTTCCACGACTATCACCAACCGTTTAGTAATAAAGTAAAGCATTACATCGCGATTGCATTGCATACAATAAAGCGACAACCATATGGCTCCTGCCAGTTGCCGATAACTTGGTTACAAAACATGATCATCTCATACAATAAAATTCAGCATCATGCCTTGACCATATCACATCACAACATGCCCTGCAAAAACAAGTTAGACGTCCTCTACTTTGTTGTTGCATGTTTTACGTGGCTGCTACGGGCTTAAGTAAGAACCAATCTCACCTACGCATCAAAACCACAACGATAGTTTGTCAAATAGACTCCGTTTTAACCTTCGCAAGGACCGGGCGTAGCCATACTTGGTTCAACTAAAGTTGGAGAGGCAGTCGCCCGCAAGCCATCTCTGTGCAAAGCACGTCGAGGGAACCGGTCTCGCGTAAGCGTACGCGTAAGGTTGGTCCGGGTCGTCTCGTCCAACAATACCGCTGAACCAAAATATGACATGCTGGTAGGCAGTATGACTTGTATTGTCCACAACTCACTTGTGTTCTACTCGTGCATATAACATCAACATCATTAACCTAGGCTCGGATGCCACTGTTGGGGTTTCGTAGTAATTTCAAAAAATTTCCTACGCGCACACAGGATCATGTGATGCATAGCAACGAGAGGAGAGTGTTGTCTACGTACCCAACGCAGACCGACTGCGGAAGCAATGACACGACATAGAGGAAGTAGTCGTATGTCTTCACGATCCAACCGATCAAGCACCGAAACTACGGCACCTCCGAGTTCGAGCACACGTTCAGCTCGATGACGATCCCCGGACTCCGATCCAGCAAAGTGTCGGGGAAGAGTTTCGTCAGCACGACGGCGTGGTGACGATCTTGATGAACTACAGCAGCAGGGCTTCGCCTAAACTCCGCTACAGTATTATCGAGGAATATGGTGGCAGGGGGCACCGCACACGGCTAAGGAATCGATCACGTGGATCAACTTGTGTCAACTTGTGTGTTTAGAGGTGCCCCTGCCTCCGTATATAAAGGAGGAGAGGAGGGGAGGCTGGCCGGCCAAAGAGGGAGGCGCAGGAGAGTCCTACTCCCTCTGGGAGTAGGATTCCTCCCCCCAATCCTAGTCCAACTAGGATTCCTCGGAGGGGAAGGGAGAGGGGGGGGGGCCGGCCACCTTCTCCTAGTCCTAATAGGACTAGGGGAGGGGAAAGAGGCGCAGCCACCTTGGGCTGCCCCTTTCTCCTTTCCACTAAGGCCCATGATGGCCCATATGGCTCCCGGGGGGTTCCGGTAACCTCCCGGTAACCCGGTAAAACCCCGATTTCACCCGGAACACTTCCGATGTCCAAACATAGGCTTCCAATATATCAATCTTTACGTCTCGACCATTTCGAGACTCCTCGTCATGTCCGTGATCACATCCGGGACTCCGAACAACCTTCGGTACATCAAAATGCATAAACTCATAATATAACTGTCATCGTAACCTTAAGCGTGCGGACCCTACGGGTTCGAGAACAATGTAGACATGACCGAGACATGTCTCTGGTCAATAACCAATAGCGGGACCTGGATGCCCATATTGGCTCCTACATATTCTACGAAGATCTTTATCGGTCAGACCGCATAACAACATACGTTGTTCCCTTTGTCATCGGTATGTTACTTGCCCGAGATTCGATCGTCGGTATCCAATACCTAGTTCAATCTCGTTACCGGCAAGTCTCTTTACTCATTCCGTAATACATCATCTCACAACTAACATATTAGTTGTAATGCTTGCAAGGCTTATGTGATGTGTATTACCGAGAGGTCCCAGAGATACCTCTCCGACAATCGGAGTGACAAATCCTAATCTCGAAATACGCCAACCCAACATCGACCATTGGAGACACCTGTAGTACTCCTTTATAATCACCCAGTTACGTTGTGACGTTTGGTAGTACCCAAAGTGTTCCTCCGGTAAACGGGAGTTGCATAATCTCATAGTCATAGGAACATGTATAAGTCATGAAGAAAGCAATAGCAACATACTAAACGATCGGGTGCTAAGCTAATGGAATGGGTCATGTCAATCAGATCATTCTACTAATGATGTGACCTCGTTAATCAAATAACAACTCATTGTTCATGGTTAGGAAACATAACCATCTTTGATTAACGAGCTAGTCAAGTAGAGGCATACTAGTGACACTTTGTTTGTCTATGTATTCACACATGTATTATGTTTCCGGTTAATACAATTCTAGCATGAATAATAAACATTTATCATGAAATAAGGAAATAAATAATAACTTTATTATTGTCTCTAGGGCATATTTCCTTCACCGGCCACCTCTCCTAGTCCTAATAGGACTAGGGGAAGGGGGGGCGCGCAGCCCATCTAGGGCAGCCCCTTCTCTTTTCCACTAAGGCCCACTATGGCCCAAATAGCTCCCGGGGGGTTCCGGTAACCCTCCCGGTATTCCGGTAAAATCCCGATTTCACCCGGAACACTTCCGATATCCAAATATAGGCTTCCAATATATCAATCTTTACGTCTCGACCATTTCGAGACTCCTCGTCATGTCCGTGATCACATCCGGGACTCCGAACAACCTTCGGTACATCAAAATGCATAAACTCATAATATAACTGTCATCGTAACCTTAAGCGTGCGGACCCTACGGGTTCGAGAACAATGTAGACATGACCGAGACACGTCTCTGGTCAATAACCAATAGCGGGACCTGGATGCCCATATTGGCTCCTACATATTCTACGAAGATCTTTATCGGTTAGACCGCATAACAACATACGTTGTTCCCTTTGTCATCGGTATGTTACTTGCCCGAGATTCGATCGTCGGTATCCAATACCTAGTTCAATCTCGTTACCGGCAAGTCTCTTTACTCGTTCCGTAATACATCATCTCACAACTAACATATTAGTTGTAATGCTTGCAAGGCTTATGTGATGTGTATTACCGAGAGGGCCCAGAGATACCTCTCCGACAATCGGAGTGACAAATCCTAATCTCGAAATACGCCAACCCAATATCGACCATTGGAGACACCTGTAGTACTCCTTTATAATCACCCATTTACGTTGTGACGTTTGGTAGTACCCAAAGTGTTCCTCCGGTAAACGGGAGTTGCATAATCTCATAGTCGTAGGAACATGTATAAGTCATGAAGAAAGCAATAGCAACATACTAAACGATCAGGTGCTAAGCTAATGGAATGGGTCATGTCAATCAGATCATTCTACTAATGATGTGACCTCGTTAATCAAATAACAACTCATTGTTCATGGTTAGGAAACATAACCATCTTTGATTAACGAGCTAGTCAAGTAGAGGCATACTAGTGACACTCTGTTTGTCTATGTATTCACACATGTATTATGTTTCCGGAAAATACAATTCTAGCATGAATAATAAACATTTATCATGATTATAAGGAAATAAATAATAACTTTATTATTGCCTCTAGGGCATATTTCCTTCAGTCATCCCTCTAGTGGTGTCATGTGAACATCGACTACATGACACTTCACCATTGTTTGGGCCTAGAGGGAGACATTGGGAAGTAACAAGTAGATGATGGGTTGCCAGACTGACAAAAGCTTAAACCCTAGTTTATGTGTTGCTTCGTAAGGGGCTAATTTGAATCCATATGTTTCATGCTATGGTTAGGTTTACCTTAATACTTCTGTTGTAGTTGCGGATGCTTGCAATGGGGGTTAATCATAAGTGGGATGCTTGTCCTAGTAAGGACAGTATCCAAGCACCGGTCCACCGGCATATCTCTCCCTAATAATAAAGCACGGATTGAGTCTACGGGTTCACCGTCACGGCGTTTTTATAAAAAAGACCCTGTGGTTTTTAGAAATCAACCCGCCGTCCCTAATTTAGTCGATCCGGAATAACTGTTCGTCATGATGAAAAAGGGTCACCTGCACGCCTGCGCTTGCATCACCCCCACGGTTTCACCTCACCTGGCACCGGCCCACATTGCCGCCGGCCCCTCCCCTTCTCCCACCTTGCAGCTCCGGCGTCTGCCAGATCGTGGGATGTGCCTGGTGGATCGACGCCAAGGAAGTGAAGAGGAGGAGTAGGAACAGGCTTGGCTTGGCTTGCCTTGAATGGAGGAAGACCAGCGCCCAGGACATGGCCATGGTGATTCGAAAGCTACAGGAGGGGGCGTAGGTCTCGCCGGAGCGGCGCTTGTGGCGGCAGCATCGTTCGAGCGGAGCAAAGCTTGTACTACTCGGACATGACAGCACCCACGGGGGGTCAACCGAGACGATGGAGTCCTCAAGCACGGAGGAGGAGGAGGTCTCCCGTGGCTGGGAGTACAGGCAGGAGGCAAGTGACAGCCACGGCGGTTCAAGATGGAGAGGAAGGGCGCGTGACTTCACCTTTGAGGCCAGAACGGGGTGGCGCTGTGAGAGGTCAGCCATGGAGGTTCTCGAGGCCGGCAGGGGCGTAGCCGCGGCCGTGGTATGGCCACGAGCGCCACTCCAACGAGCAGGAGCAGCGCAGTTGCTGCTGACTGCTCGACCGCCGACTGACGCGGCCAGATTCAGCTGCTTACGAGCCATCTAGCCAGCACCTCCCATACACATCCATCTCCATTTGTCTCGGCTTTGACCAAAGCGCTGGCTGCTGAAGAGATAAGGTTGGCTGCCCCAAAGAGATAAGGCAGAATGGGTTCACGTGCTTGAGCTAAAAACAGGATAAGCATATGTGTATACTACTTTATTATTTTATAGTTAAATAAAAACGTCTCAAATTAATATACCTTTACTTTTAGTATATACAAGTGTATCTGCCACTCATCCTAATATATTGGCACATTTAGAACAAGTGCATACATTGTCTACCACCTACTATTTGCTTACGAATTATGACACAAAAGTCACAGCGAAAAAATGCGCCATGAGCGGAACAAACTGTGGACTTTCAGGACGGTGCCTAGCTATGGGAAACAACTAATCTACTTACGATTGTCATAAACTCTTTAGTTTTTTTAGGAAATGAAATAGTCCCACATTGCTTCTCTATACCAAATCTAACCAGTTTTTATAGGCACGCGAGTTCACTAGGAAACAAGCTACCCTGAGAAAAGAAAAGGAGAAGTCAGGGCCTCAGGCCCGGCCTCAGGAATCAATATGTGACAAAGACATAATGAACTAAAGGAGGCTAATTAAACAGGGTTAAATGAGATTTCATAGATGGTCGACTAATTAACTAAGGTTGCATGATAATGCATCTAATTAAACTAATGAAACATCGTTAATTAACCCTCAGTTAATATCATAATCATTGACATTCTAAATACTCCCCCTGCAGGCTACATAGAGAGTAAAATGAGTGAATCTATACTCTAAAATATGTCTATATATATGTTGGAGATCAGCCGAAGAGCAATCTTTGGTTGCCGCTTTGCTTCTACTTCAATGCTCATCGACTCTCCGTAATGAGCAGCTGATGTTGCTTGGACGAAACAACTGATCAGAAAATGGGCAGTGCGGTACTGGTGATCATGGCCCACTAATTGTAAAACACCTAAGACGGTTTTTCAACACATGATACTACAATTCCTCATTTGGGTCTTCTTCTCTTACTGTTGTGAGACTTGGTTTTAGTTAGTAATCTTGAGATCAACGTGTTTGATTGTCATTCATGTAGAGCACATGACACGACCTTACATGTGGTTGGCTTAAATTGTTTCCTGAAGCTGTCACCACTCTCACCTACACTGACTTCTTTCTCCACTCTTACCTACATGAAAGCACTCTTCACGCATAAACACACGACTGATATTTGTAGAAGCATTGTTGTTTCTGAAATTCACTCTTCAGAATTACTCTGTATTATATAAGACTAGATGAAGGTGATATAGAATTCCAATTTATCGTGTAATCATGGATTGCTTAGATGGAGGACCACTCTTGGTTTTCTACTTAGATGCGATTGTGAATCATGTACGGTTCAATTCAGATTCATGCTGTATTTTTCCTAAATTTTTGCCCGCCTGAACATTATTATTATTAAACCATTAATAATGATTTATGCAATTGTAAGAGAATTTCTTGGCTGCATCACAAGAAATACAATTTGAAACAGAGAGTTGTAGTGAACCTTACAATCATGGTATGAACTTCCTTCATTTTATTTGAACTGCATACTTTGCTCATGCATGCATCGATATTATTGTGTACAAATCATGCTTATGTATCTCCGTATGGCTCAGAAAATTGTGTAGCCAGGATGACGATCTCAAAGACCATATTTTTTCATGCTTTTATGGTGTTAAAATGTTTTGGACTCCCGTGGCAACGCACGGGCCCTTTTGCTAGTCAAATTATCAAAGTACCAAACGTGAATCATATGAACGTGATGAAAACTAGCTTGACGATAATTCCCATGTGTCCTCGGGAGCGCTTTCCTTCATATAAGAGTTTGTCCAGGCTTGTCCTTTTCTACAAAAAGGATTGGGCCATCTTGCTGCATCTTATTTACTTTTATTACTTGCTATTCGTTACAAATTATCTTATCACAAAACTATCTGTTACCGATAATTTCAGTGCTTGCAGAGAATACCTTACTGAAAACTGCTTATCATTTCCTTCTGCTCCTCGTTGGGTTCGACACTCTTACTTAGCAAGAAGGCTACGATAGATCCCCTACACTTGTGGGTCATCAAGACTCTTTTCTGGCGCCGTTGCCGGGGAGTGAAGCACCTTTGGTAGGTGGAATTTGGTAAGGAAAAATTTATATAGTGTGCTGAAATTTACTATCACTTGTTACTATGGAACATAATCCTTTGAGGGGTTTGTTCGGGGTATCTTCACCTCGTCCGGAACCACAATTAGTTACCCTCAACCTAATGAACCTACTAAAAATGTTTACTTTGAAATTCCTTCGGGTATGATAGAGAAACTGCTAGCTAATCCTTTTGCAGGAGATGGAACATTGCATCCCGATTTACACTTAATCTATGTGGATGAGGTTTGTGGATTACTTAAGCTTGCAGGTATGCACGATGATGTTATCAAGAAGAAGGTCTTCCCTTTATCCTTGAAGGGAGATGCATTGACATGGTATAGGCTATGTGATGATATGGGATCATGGGACTATAAGCGATTGAAATTGGAATTTCATCATAAGTTTTATCCTATGCATCTTGTTCATCATGATCGTAATTATATATATAATTTTTGGCCTCGCGAAAGAGAAAGCATCGCTCAAGCTTGGGGGAGGCTAAAGTCAATGTTATATTCATGCCCCAATCATGAGCTCTCAAGAGAAATGATTATTCAAAAATTTTATACTCGGCTTTCTCTTAGTAATCGCTCCATGCTTGATACTTCTTGTACTGGATCTTTTATGATGAAGAAGACTATTGAATTCAAATGGGATTTATTGTAAAGAATTAAATGCAACTCTGAAGATTGGGACCTCGACGAAGGTAGGGAGTCAGGTATAACACGTAAGTTTGATTGTGTTAAATCTTTCATGGATACAGATGCTTTTCGTGAATTTAGCACTAAATATGGACTTGACTCTGAGATAGTAGCTTCCTTTTGTGAATCCTTTGCTACTCATGTTGATCTCCCTAAGGAGAAGTGGTTTAAATATAATCCTCCCATTGAAGTAAAAGTAGTTGCACCTATTAAAGTTGAAGAAAATACTATCACTTATAATGATTTTGTTGTTCCTACTGCTTATGTTGAAAAACCACATTTCCCTGTCAGAATAAAGGATCATGCTAAAGTTTCAACTGTAGTCAACAAAAGTAATATTAGGATAGACAAACCCCCTGAGCAAGTTAAAGTTGAACCTCATATTGTTATGGTTAAAGATCTCCTGGCCGATAATATTGATGGGCATGTAATTTACTTCTGTGATGAGATTGCTAGAATTGCTAGACCTAATACTAAAAATAAACATAGACCTGTTGTAGGCATGCCTGTTATTTCTGTTAAAATAGGAGATCATTGCTATCATGGCTTATGTGATATGGGTGCTAGTGCAAGTGCAATACCTCATTCCTTATACAAAGAAATTATGCATGATATTGCACCTGCTGAGATAGAAGATATCGATGTTACCATTAAGCTTGCCAATAGAGATACTATTTCACCAATTGGGATTGTTAGAGATGTTGAAGTCTTGTGTGGGAAGGTTAAATATCCTACTGATTTTATCGTTCTTGGTTCCCCACAAGATAGCTTTTGTCCCATTATATTTGGTAGACCCTTCTTGAATACTGTTAATGCTAAGATAGACTGCAATAAGGATATTGTTTCTGTTGGTTTAGGGGATATGTCTCATGAGTTTAATTTTGCTAAGTTCCATAGACAACCCTGTGATGAGGAATTGCATAGTAAATATGAAATTATTGGTCTTGCTTCTATTGCCGTGCCTCCTACTGATACTTTAGAACAATATTTGCTAGACCATGAAAATGATATGTCCATGAATGAAAGAAGGGAAATAGATGAAGTATTCTTTAAATAGGGACCTATTTTGAAACACAACTTGCCTGTTGAAATCCTAGGGGGTCCTCCTCCACCCAAGGGTGATCCCGTGTTTGAGCTTAATCCTTTACCTGATACTCTTAAATATGCTTATCTTGATGAAAAGAAGATATATCCTGTTATTATTAATGCTAACCTTTCAGAGAAGGAGGAAGAAAAATTATTGAAAACTCTGAAGAAGCACCACGCTGCTATTGGATATACTCTTGATGATCTTAAGGGCATTAGTCCCACTCTATGTCAACACAAAATAAATTTGGAGAAAGACGCCAAACCAGTTATTGATCACCAACGACGGCTAAATCCTAAGATGAAAGAAGTGGTAAGAAAGGAAATATTAAAGCTCCTTGAGGTAGGTATAATTTATCCCGTTGCTGATAGTCAGTGGGTAAGTCATGTCCATTGTGTCCCTAAGAAGGGAGGTATTACTGCAGTTCCTAATGATAAAGATGAATTGATCCTGCAAAGAATTATTACATGATATAGAATGGTAATTGATCCTCTTTTGATGAATTCTTGAGCAACCTTGATCGAGTTTTGCAGAGATGTGAAGAAACTAATCTTGTCTTGAACTGGGAGAAGTGCCACTTTATGGTTAATGAAGGTATTGTCTTGGGGCATAAAATTTATGAAAGAGTTATTGAAGTTGATAAAGCTAAGGTCGGCGCTATTGAAAAGATGTCGTGTCCCAATGACATCAAAGGTATAATAAGTTTCCTTGGTCATGTAGGTTTTTATAGGAGGTTCATAAAGGACTTCTCAAAAATTTGTCGGCCTCTGACTAACCTATTACAAAAATATATTCCTTTTGTCTTTGATGATGACTGTGTAGAAGCATTTGAAATACTTAAGAAAGCTTTGGTTTCTGCACCTATTGTTTAGCCACCTGATTGGAATTTACCATTTAAACTTATGTGCGATGCTAGTGATTATGTTGTAAGGGCTGTTCTAGGACAAAGAGTTGATAAGAAATTAAATGTTATCCAATATGCTAGTAAAACCCTAGACAGTGCCCAAAGAAGTTATGCTACTTTTTAGTGGTCGTATTTGCTTGTGATAAGTTCAGACCTTGTATTGTTGATTCTAAAGTAACTATTCACACTGATCTTGCTGCTATTAAATCTCTTATGGAAAAGAAAGATGCTAAACCTAGACTTATTAGATGGGTTCTCCTACTACAAGAATTTGATTTGCATATTATTGATAGAAAGGGAGCTGAGAACCCCGTTGCAGACAACTTGTCTAGGTTAGAGAATGTTCTTGATGACCCACAACCTATTGATGATAGCTTTCCTGATGAACAATTAAATGTCATAAATGCTTCTCGTACTGCTCCATGGTATGCTGATTATGCTAATTATATTGTTGCTAAATTTATACCACCTAGTTTCACATACCAGCAAAAGAAAAAGTTCTTCTATGATTTGAGACATTACTTTTGGGATGACCCACATCTTTATAAAGAAAGAGTATATGGTGTTATTAGACGTTGTGTACCTGAGCATGAACAGGAACAGATCCTACGCAAGTGTCACTTAGAATCCTATGGAGGACACCATGCTAGAGATAGAACTGCACACAAGGTATTGCAATCCGGTTTTTATTGGCCTACTCTCTTCAAGGATGCCCGTAAGTTTGTCTTGTCTTGTGATGAATGTCAAAGAATTGGTAATATTAGTAGACGTCAAGAAATGCCTATGAATTATTCACTTGTTATTGAACCATTTGATGTTTGTGTCTTTGATTATATGGGACCTTTTCCTTCCTCTAATGGGTATACACATATTTTAGTTGCTGTTGATTACGTTACTAAGTGGGTAGAAGCTATTCCAACTAGTAGTGTTGATCATAACACCTCTATTAAGATGCTTAAAGAAGTTATTTTTCCAAGGTTTGGAGTCCCTAGATATTTAATGACTGATGGTGGTTCACACTTTATTCATGGTGCCTTTCATAAAATGCTTGCTAAGTATGATGTTAATCATAGAATTGCATCTCCTTATCATCCACAGTCTAGTGGTCAAGTAGAACTTAGCAATAGAGAGCTCAAATTAATTTTGCAAAAGACTGTTAATAGATCTAGGAAGAATTGGTCCAAGAAACTTGATGATGCATTATGGGCTTACAGAACTGCATATAAAAATCCTATGGGTATGTCTCCTTATAAGATGGTTTATGGTAAAGCTTGTCACCTACCGCTCGAACTAGAACATAAGGCATATTGGGCTATCAAAGAGCTCAACTATGATTTCAAACTTTCCAGTGAGAAGAGGTTATTTGACATTAGCTCACTTGATGAATGGAGAACCCAGGCTTATGAAAATGCCAAGCTGTTTAAAGAAAAAGTTAAAAGATGGCATGACAAAAGGATACAAAAGAGTGAGTTTAATGTAGGTGATTATGTATTGCTATACAACTCTCATTTAAGATTTTTTCAGGAAAACTTCTCTCTAAATGGGAAGGCCCTTACGTCATCGAGGAGGTCTATCGTTCCGGTGCCATAAAAATCAACAACTTCGAAGGCACAAATCCGAGGGTGGTGAACGGTCAAAGAATCAAACATTATATCTCAGGTAATCCCATAAATATTGAAACCAATATTATTGAAACCGTAACCCCGGAGGAATACATAAAGGACACTTTCCAGAATGTTTCAGACTCCGAAAAGGAATAGGTATGTGGTACGGTAAGTAAACCGACACCAAAATAGTTCTAATGGCAATTTTTCTCCGTTTTGGAATATTTAGAAAAATAGGAAAACAACAAGCATACCGGAAAGGACACGGGGCTTCCACGAGGGTGGAGGGCGTGCCCTACCCCCCTGGGTGTGCCCCCTGCCTCGTGGGCACCTCGTGCACTCTCTGGACTCTGTTTTCTTGCACGATACTTCTTTTGGTCGGTAAAAATTCATTATATAATCTCCTGAAGGTTTTGACCACCGTATCATGCAAATATCCTTTATCTTTGTTTCAATTTGTTCCTGCTGCAGATTAGAGCAATATGTCGTCCCAGGATTCGGAAGAAGAAAACTATGTGGCTAATTACCTTGCAGCTCCTAAGGTCTATGGGGACGTGGAGCATTGTGGTTGGACTACGAAAGAAGAAGAGGACTATGAGCCCAAGGGAAAAGGGGAAACGAGTTCAGATGAAGATGAAGTCCCATTACCTCAACCTGGGAACATGCATGTGGAGTTCAAAAAGTCAAGCCTCCCTGATAGAGCAAAGAAACCTAAGATCGAGTTTATCCCTTTTCGCCTCTTGCAGGAAAACAAACAGGAATTATACAAGAAGATATTAAGCCTTGAGCAGGAGATAGACGATCTAAGGGATCAAAATTCTGTCCTCAAGCGCAAATTAAGGAAGAAGCCTACGCCATCAACAAAACCAACACCTTCTTCACCGACAAACAAGAACTGAGCATCGGGTATGGGCACTCCCCTTTGCAACTGCCAAGCTTGGGGGAGTGCCCCGGTATCGTATCACCATCACCTCTATCTTTACCGTTTTTCTTAGTTTGATCCTTTTGATAATATCTTGATCTAGTAGAATAAAGTTTTAGTATGATCTAGTTGTGAGTTTTGCTTTATGATCTTCCTATGTAATCGAGTCCGTGAGCTATATATAATAAAGATTAGTGTTGAGTCAAGGGATTGATTATTTTGCTATGATCTTGAGGGAATAAAAAAAGAGAAAGAATAAAAAGAAATAAAGAGATCACATGGATCTTATGGAGAGTAATGACTTCACATATAAGAGTATGATGAATAAAAGTTGTTGAGAGTTGACAAACATAGTTTTGGTCATCGTTGCAATTAATAGGAAGTAATAAAGAAAGAGAGGTTCACATATAAATACACTATCTTGGACATCTTTTATGATTGTGAGCACTCATTAAAGTATGACATGCTAAAGAGTTGATGTTGGACAAGGAAGACAACATAATGGGTTATGTTTTCTTACATCTGAGATAAATTATATTATCATGGACCATCCAACATGTTGAGCTTGCCTTTCCCTCTCATGCTAGCCAATTTATTTGCACCAAGTAGAGATACTACTTGTGCTTCCAAATATCCATAAACCTGTTTTTGCCATGAGAGTCCACCATATCTACCTATGGATTGAGTAAGATCCTTCAAGTAAGTTTTCATCGATGCAAGCAATAAAAATTGCTCTCTAAATATGTATGACTTATTAATGTGGAGAAAATAAGTTTTATACGATCTTGTGATGTGGAAGAAATAAAAGCGACGGACTGCATAATAAAGGTCCATATCACAAGTGGCAATATAAAGTGACGTTCTTTTGCATTAAGATTTTGTGCATCCAACCACAAAAGCGCATGACAACCTCTGCTTCCCTCTGCGAAGGGCCTATCTTTTTACTTTTATCTTCTAGCTTATATAAGAGTCATGGTGATTGATACGTCTCCAATGTATCTACTTTTCCAAACCCTTTTGCCCTTGTTTTGGACTCTAACTTGCATGATTTGAATGGAACTAACCCGGACTGACGCTGTTTTCAGCAGAACTACCATGGTGTTATTTATGTGCAGGAGCAAACGTTCTTGGAATGACCTAAAACTTCATGGAGACACTTTTCAGAAAATAAGAAAAATATCTGCCAAAGATGAAGGCCAGGGGGCCCACCGTCTTGCCACGAGGGTGGGGGCGCGCCTGCCCCCCTAGGGCGCGCCCCCTACCTCATGGGCCCCCTGTTGCCTCTCCGACTCCAACTCCACCTCCATATATTGAGTTTCGATGAGAGAAAAATCAAAGAGAAGAAATCATCACGTTTTACGATACGCAGCCGCCGCCAATCCCTAAAACCTCTCGGGAGGGCTGATCTGGAGTCCGTCCGAGGCTCCGGAGAGGGGAATCCATCGCCATCGTCATCATCAACCATCCTCCATCACCAATTTCATGATGCTCACCGCCGTGTGTGGGTAATTCCATCGTAGGCTTGCTAGACGGTGATGGGTTGGATGGGATCTATCATGTAATGGAGTTAGTTTTGTTAGGGTTTGATCTCTAGTGTCCACTATGTTCTGAGATTGATGTTGCTATGACTTTGCTATGCTTAATGCTTGTCACTAGGGCCCAAGTGCTATGATTTCAGATCTGAACCTATTATGTTTTCATCAATATACGAGTGTTCTTGATCCTATCTTGCAAGTCTATAGTCATCTATTATGTGTTATGTTTCGTTAACCCCGAAGTGATAATAATCGGGATACTTACCGATGATGACCGTAGTTTGAGGAGTTCATGTATTCACCATGTGTTAATGCTTTGTTCCGGTTCTCTATTAAAAGGAGGCCTTAATATCTCTTAGTTTCCGTAAGGACCCCGCTGCCACGGGAGGGTAGGACAAAAGATGTCATGTAAGTTCTTTTCCATAAGCATGTATGACTATGTTTGGAATACATGCCTACATTATATCAATGAACTGGAGCTAGTTCTGTGTCACCCTAGGTTATGACTGTTACATGATGAACCGCATCCGGCATAATTCTCCATCACCGATCCATTGCCTACGAGCTTTCCATATATTGTGCTTCACTTATTTACTACTCCGTTGTTATTGCTATCATCACTACAAAATACCAAAAACATTACTTTTACTACCGCTACCTTTTGCTACTATTATCACTACTATCATATTACTTTGCTACTAAACACTTTGCTGTAGATATTAAGTTTCCAGGTGTGGTTCAATTGACAACTCAGCTGCTAATACTTGAGAATATTCTTTGGCTCCCCTTGTGTCGAATCAATAAATTTGGGTTGAATACTCTACCCTCAAAAACTGTTGCGGTCCCCTATACTTGTGGGTTATCAAGACCATTTTCTGGCGCCGTTGCCGGGGATCACAGCTCTATTCCTTGAGTCACTTGGGATATATATCTTCTTATCATTATGAAGAACTTAAGAGATCCAAAAACCAAGATCTATCCCTCAACTACGAGGGGAGGTAAGGAACTGCCATCTAGCTCTGCACTTGATTCACCTTCTGTTTTGAGTAAGCTTGCGACACCTACACCCGCTTCTACTATTCGTTCTAATATGTCGCATGTTATTGATGATGCCACTTCTGCTATGCATGATACTTATGATGAAACTACCTCTATGCCTGATACTACTATGCCACTTAGTGCTTTTCTTGATGAACAACTTGCTAGGGCTAGAGAAATTGAAAATATTGAATCTGATGATACTAATGAAAGTGATGATGAAGAACCACTTGCTATTCCTAAGGGTTATGTATTTGATCAAGATACTTCTTTAGCCATTTTAGCTTGCAAAAATAGAATTGAACTTAAAAAATTGTTAGCTAAATGGAGTAAGCAATCCCTAAATGATAGAAAGAAACCTGACCCTGCTTTTGCTACTTCACCTATCTTTGTTACTGATAAGGATTATGTATTCTCTGTTGATCCTGATATAATTACTTTGGTTGAATCTGATCCTTTTCATGGTTATGAATCTGAAACTGTTGTGGCACATCTTAATAAACTGAATGATATAGCTACCCTGTTCACTAAAGATGAGAGAACTCACTACTTTTACATCCTTAAAATATTTCCATTCTCATTAAAGGGTGATGCTAAGATATGGTTTAATTCTCTTGATCCTGGTTGTGTGCGTAGTCCCCAGGATATGATTTATTACTTCTCTGCTAAATATTTACCTGCTCATAAGAAACAAGCTGCTTTAAGGGATATATATAATTTTGTGCAAATTGAAGAAGAGAGTCTCCCACAAGATTGGGTGAGGCTTCTCCAATTACTTAATGCTTTGCCTGATCATCCTCTTAAGAAAAATGAAATACTTGATATCTTTTATAATGGACTAACCGATGCCTCCAGAGATTACCTGGATAGTTGTGCTGGTTCAGTTTTCAGGGAAAGAACACCGGATGAAGCTGAAATTCGATTGAATAATATGTTGACCAATGAAAATAATTGGACACCTCCGGAGCCAATTCTTGAGCCTATTCCTAAACCAACTCCGAAGAAGAGGGGTATTGTATTCCTCAGTCCTGAAGATATGCAAGAGGCAAAGAAATATATGAAAGAAAAAGGTATTAAAGCTGAAGATGTTAAGAATTTACCGCTTGTTTAAGAAACATATAATCTTAATCCTTTACCTATTGAAGAAGCTCATGGTCTTGATAACCCGACATAGGTAGTAAAGGTAAATTCTCTCTATAGATATGATAAAGCTGTAATCCCAATTACTAAAATTGCTAGCCCATGCTTAGATGAGTTTGATAAATTTATGGCTAAGCAAGAAGATTTTAATGCTTATTTTGGTAGACAATTGAAATACAATTCAAATATGCTTGGACACTTGGGTGATTATATGGCTAGTGTTAAAGGTGAACTTAAACTTATTAGTAAACATGATTCTATGGTTACCACTCAAGTAGAACAAGTACTTAAAGCTCAAAATGATTTTCTCAATGAATTGAATAGTAAAGATAATGATAATGTTGTTAGAGTTATGACTAGAGGTGGTAGAATGACTCAGGAACCTTTGTATCCTGAAGGCCACCCTAAGAGAATTGAGCAAGATTCTCAGAGAAATAATATAGATGCACCTAGCTCTTCTAAAAAGAATAAAAAGAAAAATGATAGGACCTTGCATGCTTCTAGTGATCCTATTGTTGAAACACCTGAGAATCCAAATGATATTTCTATTTCTGATGCTGAAACTCAATCTGGTAATGAACCTGAAACTAGTGATAATGTTCATGATGATGCTCAACCTAGTAATGATAATGATACAGAAATTGAACATGTTGTTGATCTTGATAACCCACAATCAAAGAATCAACGTTATGATAAGAAAGATTTTGTTTCTAGGAAACACGGTAAAGAAAGGGAGCCACGGGTTCAGAAACCCATGCCCTTTCCTCCTAAACCATCCAAGAAAAAGGATGATGAGGATTTTGAGCGCTTTGCTGAAATGATTAGACCTATCTTTTTACGTATGCGATTAACTGATATGCTTAAAGCCAATCCTTATGCTAAGTATATGAAAGATATTATTACAAATAAGAGAAAGATACCGAAAGCTGAAATTTCCACCATGCTTGCTAATTATACTCTTAAGATGGAATTCCAAAGAAACTTGGAGATCCAGGAGTACCCACTATACCATGCTCCATTAAAAGAAACTATGTTAAAACTGCTTTATGTGATATTGGAGCCGGTGTTAGTGTTATGCCTCTCTCTTTATATCGTAGACTTGATTTGAATAAGTTGACACCTACTAAAATATATTTGCAAATGGCTGATAAATCAACTGCTATACTTGTCGGTATTTGTGAGGATGTGACTGTTGTAGTTGCAAACGTTACTATTTTAACGGACTTTGTTATTCTTGATATTCCCGAGGACGATAGTATGTCTATTATTCTTGGAAGACCCTTTTTGAATACTGCAGGGGCTGTTATTGATTGCACTAAAGGCAATGTCACTTTTCATGTTAATGGTAATGAGCATATGCTACACTTTCCGAAGAAACAACCTCAAGTTCATAGTATCAACTCTATTGGAAAAATTCCATCGATTATATGTGGAGGTTTTCAATTTCCTCTTCCTACTGTCAAGAAGAAATATGATATTCTTATTATTGGGGATGTGCATATCCCCGTTGAGGTAACATAGTGTTATTCGAAATTTCTCCGATTCCATGTTATTCGGAATGAGTTCGTTAATAAGACTTGATTAACCTTGTTAGTGGATTCCTTTTGATGAGCATGAGATGGATGAAACTAGAAGGCACAACCTTCTGTACCCCACTTTTACTTTCTGTTATTTATATTAAATAAAATAAAAATAAATATTTTTCTGTCTGTTATCTGATTATCCGTGCAATATAAAAATACCTTGAAAATAGAAGTTCTCCAAATGCCCTGAAAATTAAATATGATTTTTTCTAGAATATTTGAGGATTTATGGAACTGAGAACACACCAAGGGGGTCAACCACCTTGCCACGAGGGTGGAGGGCGCGCCCACCCCTCTAGGGCACGCTCCCTGCCTTGTGGGCCCATGGTGGCCCTCCTCCACTTATTCTTGCACCCATACACTCCTTCTTCCTCCCCGAAACACGAATAACCAGCTCAAGCATGAGTTCTAGCTCATCTTGCTGCCATTTTCGATCTCCTTGCTCAAAGCACCTCTCACAAAACTGCTTGGGGAGATTGTTCCTTGGTATGTGACTCCTCCATTGGTCCAATTAGTTTTTGTTCTAGTGATTTATTCATTGCAAATTTTTGCTGCTTAGGTGACCCTATTCTTGAGCTTGCATGTCAAATTTATATGGTCAAAAGTAGTTTTGATGCATGATATAGGCCCTAGGCACTTGTAGGAGCAGTTGCTATCAATATTATTGAGTTTGGTTTACTTTTATTTTGAAGTTACTAAAAAAATTTAGAATTTTTAAGAGGAAGAAAAATGCTTAGGAAAATGTTCCAAGGTGGTTCTTCAAAGAAGCAAGGACCCAGGCTTGCAATGCGTGATGCTGACGAAGAGCCACCAAGAGACGCTCCAGTGCGTCCTTGTGAGTGGCCTTCTGAAAATTTTATGGATCAAACGGGAATAAAAGAAGAATTCAACGCATATTTGCGTAACGCTGATCTCGTGAGCTTCGAGGAAGAGAAGTGCAGTCAGTATCATGAGCTCAGTAGCTCCTTTGTGAGGAGATGTACGTGAAGATGATATTGAATTACCTCCTACCTATCTAGATTTTAATGCTATGGTTCACCACCAGTTTGTCGAGAGGAACGAAACACCTCTCTAGTATCAACTAATCTTTGACAGACGTCGTGCTGTCCGTATTACTCTCCCTGCTCCTGCTTTCTTTGATTATCAGGCAAGAGGAGGATATACAATTACCAGAGAGGAGGCAGATGAGTACGAGAGGAGAGAGGAGGCCGCCCGTCGCCACGCTGTAGCTCAGCGGGCGATAGCTGCAGCATCACAGTACGACCCCAGCTACTATTATGGATATCCGCCAGGCCAGCCGTGGACATAGACCAACTTAGGCCAAAAAGCCTAAGCTTGGGGGAGTACGTATTTCTCACCAACATTACATTTATGCTCACACACTCATTGCTAGATGTCGGTGCTCATACTTTTTCATTGTATCATCCATGCTAGTTTATTTTTCTTTTTATGCTTTCTTCTTATGTGTTTAATAAACCTTAAGAAAAACCAAAAAAATTAGTTGTAGCTTTCAATTAGTTTACTTTCCATGCTTGTAGTAGTAATTAAAAAAGAAAACCCAAAAAGATTTCCTATTCTTCTTTTGCTTGTTGGGAGCTTTCCCGTGTAAATAGTTTTATTTCTTTTCTTTTCTTTGGGGGTCGATAGGAGAATACCATAATTAAATTGTTGAAGTGGCTCTTATATGCATTATTGTTGATCTAAAAAAAACCCATATTGCCTTGTCTTCTCCTGTTTATTGAATGCCTGCAGATTCCATCTTAGTCCAATGCACGTGCACTATTATTATTATTCACATCTTTGGGTCGTGCAAGTGAAGGCAATTATGACGATATATGATGGACTGACTGAGATGAGAAAAATTGGTATGAACTTGACCTCTTTTGTTTTTGTAAATATGATTAGTTCATCGTTCTTGATTCAGCCTATTATGAATAAACATGTTTGCAATGACAATTAGAGATTATAGTTTCTTGTGCCATGCTTGATTAGCTATGAGTTATAATGGTTTACCTTGCGTTCCAACATGCTATTAAAATGGTTATGATGTGATATGATAGGGTGGTATCCTCCTCTGAATGATTTGAGTGACTTGACTTAGCACATGTTCATGCATGTAGTTGAAAAAAAATCAACATAGCCTTCACGATATTTATGTTCATGGTGGATTATATCCTACTCATGCTTGCATTCAGTGTTGATTAATTTTAATGCATGTTCATGACTGTTGTCGCTCTCTAGCTGGTCGCTTCCCAGTCTTTTGCTAGCCTTCACCTATACTAAGCGGGAATACTGCTTGTGCATCCAAATCCCTTAAACCCCAAAGTTATTCCACATGAGTCCACTATACCCACCTATATACGGTATCTACCTGCCGTTCCAAGTAAATTTGTATGTGCCAAACTCTAAACCTTCAAATAAATATCATGTTTTGTATGCTCGAATAGCTCGTGTATCAACTAGGTCTGTCTGTATCTTCCATGTTAGGCGGGTTATTCTCAAGAGGAGTGGACTCTGCTCCTCACTCACGAGATAAATAGTTGGTCACCAGGATGCCCAGTCCCATGCTTTATGCAAACTAAATCAAAATAATTGCAAACAAAACTCCCCTGGGACTCTTGTTAGTTGGAGGCACTTGTTGTTTCGAGCAAGCCATGGATTGATGCTTGTGGTGGAAGGGGGAGTATAAACTTTACCATTCTGTTTGGCAGCCGCCTATAATGTGTGTAGCATGGAAGATATCACTATCTCTTGGTTGTTATGTTGACAATGAAAGTATACCGCTCAAAATATTATTCACCTCTGTTTCAAAACCGAGCTCTGGCACCTCTACAAATCCCTGCTTCCCTCTGTGAAGGGCCTATCTATTTACTTTTATGCTGAGTCATCATCCTCTTATTAAAAAGCACCAGTTGGAGAGCACTGCTGTCATTTGCATTCATTATTGTTAGTTTACATTGAGTATGACTTGACTGGATCTCTTTTACCATGAATTACAATGTCTAGTCAGTCCTTGGTCTTTAAAGGTGCATTTATGTTTTGCGGTCTCAGAAAGGGCTAGCGAGATACCACCTTGTTATATCACATTATGATTGTTTTGAGAAAGTGTTATCATCTGAGTTTTATTATTATGGCTCGCTAGTTGATTATGCTATTAATATGAGTAACTTGAGACCTATGCATTATTGCGAATGTGGTTAGTTATAATCTTTGCTGAAAACTTGAATGCTGGCTTTACATATTTACAACAACAAGAGCAAACAGAGTTTGTAAAAGTTTTTCTTTATCACTTTCAGTTTGTCAACTGAATTGCTTGAGGACAAGCAAAGGTTTAAGCTTGGGGGAGTTGATACGTCTCCAACGTATCTACTTTTCCAAACACTTTTGCCCTTGTTTTGGACTCTAACTTGCATGATTTGAATGGAACTAACCCGGACTGGCGCTGTTTTCAGCAGGACTACCATGGTGTTATTTATGTGCGGGAGCAAACGTTCTCGGAATGACCTAAAACTTCACGGAGACACTTTTCAGAAAATAAGAAAAATACCTGCCAAAGATGAAGGCCAGGGGGCCCACCGTCTTGCCACGAGGGTGGGGGGCACCCCCCTACCTCGTGGGCCCCCTGTTGCCTCTTCGAATCCAAGTCCACCTCCATATATTGAGTTTCGACGAGAAAAAAAACAGAGAGAAGAAATCATCGCGTTTTACGATACGGAGCCGCCGCCAAGCCCTAAAACCTCTCGGGAGGGCTGATCTAGAGTCTGTTCGAGGCTCCGGAGAGGGGAATCCGTTGCCATCGTCATCATCAACCATCCTCATCACCAATTTCATGATGCTCACCGCCGTGCGTGAGTAATTCCATCGTAGGCTTGCTGGACGGTGATGGATTGGATGGGATCTATCATGTAATCGAGTTAGTTTTGTTAGGGTTTGATCCCTAGTGTCCACTATGTTCTGAGATTGATGTGACTTTGCTCTGCTTAATGCTTGTCACTAGGGCCCGAGTGCCATGATTTCAAATCTGAACCTATTATGTTTTCATCAATATATGAGTGTTCTTGATCCTATCTTGCAAGTCTATAGTCACCTATTATGTGTTATGATCCGTTAACCCCGAAGTGACAATAATCGGGATACTTACCGGTGATGACTGTAGTTTGAGGAGTTCATGTATTCACCATGTGTTAATGCTTTGTTCTGGTTCTCTATTAAAAGGAGGCCTTAATATCCCTTAGTTTCCGTAAGGACCCCGCTGCCACGGGAGGGTAGGACAAAAGATGCCATGCAAGTTCTTTTCCATAAGCACGTATGACTATGTTTGGAATACTTGCCTACATTATATCAATGAACTGGAGCTAGTTCTGTGTCACCCTAGGTTATGACTATTACATGATGAACCGCATCCGGCATAATTCTCCACGAAAGCGCAAGTGCTCCCTAGGTGGTTTTGATAATTGATGACAACATATCTCTTGTTGGACTAACACTTCTATCTAGCATGTTTCAGATAAGTTCAACAATGGAGTGGCATGGACTAAAGGTTGTGGGAACTCCTTCAAGATGCTAAGGACAAAGGATTGGCTAAAGCTTCAAGCTCAAGACTCTTCATTTTACATTTTAGTGATCCAAGATCACATTGAGTCCATAGGAAAAGCCAATACTATCAAGGAGGGATGAGGTGTTGCTTAATGAGCCTCTTGCTTCATGTGCTTAGTGATATGCTCCAAAACCCTCAACTACTTTCCCACTTCCACATATGACCTAAACCCAAAGCCAAACTCGGACCTACCGATTATTCCTATCCGGCGCCACCGAGTTTCACTTGTCATAAGCCACTGCCAAACCCTAGCAATTCGGTTCTACCGATAGGGATCTCGGTCTCATCGAGATGGGGTTGCAAACTCTCTCTTTCCCTTTCGTAACTTTTCGGTCTCACCGAAAAAGCGAATCGGTCCCACCGAGATTGCAATGTAAATTCAGTGTTTCCTTTTTGTAACTTTTCAGTCTCACCGAAAGAGCAAATCGGTCCCATCGAGTTTACCTGACCAACTCTCTGGTTAGCTTATTACCAAACTCGGTCTCACCGAGTTTGTGTAATCGGTCTCACCGAGATTACGTTATGCCCAAACCCTAACCATATCGGTCCTACCGAGTTGCATGTCAGTCCCACCGAAAATCTCTAACGGTCACTAGGTTTACCTTTTCGGTCTGACCGAGTTTGTTGATTCGGTCCCACCGAGATTGGAAAACTATGTGTAATGGTTGGATTTTGTGTGGAGGCTATATATACCCCTCCACCTCCTCTTCATTCGTAGAGAGAGCCATCAGACTAAGCCTACACTTCCAGTATCCTATTTCTGAGAGAGAACTACCTACTCATGTGTTGAGACCAAGATATTCCATTCCTACCATATGAATCTTGATCTCTAGCCTTCCCCAAGTTGCTTTCCACTCAAACCTTCTTTCCACCAGATCCAAATCCTATGAGAGAGAGTTGAGTGTTGGGGAGACTATCATTTGAAGCACAAGAGCAAGGAGTTCATTACCTACACACCATTTGTTACTTCTTGGAGAGTGGTGTCTCCTAGATTGGCTAGGTGTTACTTGGGAGCCTCCAACAAGATTGTGGAGTTGAACCAAGGAGTTTGTAAGGGCAAGGAGATCGCCTACTTCGTGAAGATCTACCGCTAGTGAGGCAAGTCCTTCGTGGGCGATGGCCATGGTGGGATAGACAAGGTTGCTTCTTCGTGGACCCTTCGTGGGTGGTTGCTTCTTCGTGGACCCTTCGTGGGTGGAGCCCTCCGTGGACTCGCGCAACCATTACCCTTCGTGGGTGGAGCCCTCCGTGGACTCGCGCAACCGTTACCCTTCATGGGTTGAAGTCTCCATCAACGTGGATGTAGGATAGCACCACCTATCCGAACCATGGGAAAAACATCCGTGTCTCCAATTGCGTTTGATTTCTCCAAACCCTTCCCCTTACATTCTTGCAAGTTGCATGCTTTACATTCCGCTGCTCATATACTCTTTGCATGCTTGCTTGATATGTATTGTGTATGTTGAAATTGTGCCTAAAACTCCACTCAAACCAAAAAGGCCTAAAAATTGCAACTTTAGCACTAAGTGTCTAATCACCCCCCCTCTAGACACATCTACTTCTAGATCCTACAAGTGGTATCAGAGCTTTGGTCTCCATTGCCTTGGTTTAATCACCATTGGAGGAAGATGGATGTGTCTACCTTAGGGAGTCTTAGACATAGAGTGCCTATTCTTGATGGAGAGTATTTTCATGAGTGGAAAAATGAGATGCTTGTAATTTTCAATCAATATCATTTGAACAAGTATATTGCTAGCCCTTGTGCACCTCATATTGATCCTTTGCATCCTACCCTAGATGAAGATATTGACATGATTCGCAATCTTAGAACCATTGAGCTCATCATTAGAGGATTGCCCAAAAATTTGATTGCTAGTTTGCCTACTCCTAATTGTGCCTATACTATATGGAAATTTCTTGAGGAACGATTTCCCGACCATTCCTTGAAAACTTTGGATGAAATTCTCCATAAATCTATTGCCTTGAGTAAGATGAACTCTAGTGATCCTAGTTTTGGTAATTGTCTATTTGAACTTACCAATCTTAAGCATGCTAAAGGAGATGTTGGAATCATTGGTGATATCATATTCGAAGCTATAAGAATTCATAAAGGTGACCACTTTGATGATCATTTATCTAATGAATTACCCTCTCTAGGAAATGATGAGTCACAAGATCATGGTGAACATGGATACTATGATGATGATGATGATAGTGACTTCGATCTTGATGATGCAATGAGACATTTTGGTCTTATGGAAAATCTTCGGGGATATAAATCAGGAGGAAAGGAATGGGTTCTTGATAGTGGATGTACTGATCATATGACCGGAGATGAAGAGATGTTTTGTGAGCTTGCTGAAAATGACGGCCCTCAAAAATATGTCACCTTTGGTGATAATTCAAAGGGTAAAGTGGTTGGCCTTGGTAAGGTGGCCATCTCACATGATAGTTCCATTAAAAATGTCATGCTCGTTGAATCTCTCGGCTACAACTTACTTTCAGTATCTAGACTTGCTGATATCGGTTTGAATGTCCTATTTACTGAGGTAGATTGCCAAGTATTTCGTCGAGACAATCATAAATTGGTCTTTACCGGTATGCGTAGAGGTGATCTTTACATTGTCGATTTCTCTAAAAAGGCACAACCTAAAACTTGCTTTATTGCTAAATCCTCAAAAGGTTGGTTGTGGCATAGACGACTAGGTCACGTTGGCATGAGAAACCTTGACAAGCTTATTAAAGGAAATCATATCCTTGGAGTTAATGATGTCATATTTGATAAGGATAGACTTTGCAGTGCTTGTCAAGCAGGTAAACAGGTTGGAGGAAGACATCTCGTGAAGAACATCATGACCACAAGGAGGCCACTCGAGCTACTTCATATGGATCTTTTTGGTCCCAACGCCTACAAGAGTCTCGGTGGAAATTCTTTTGGTCTAGTTATAGTTGATGATTTTTCAAGATTTACGTGGGTGTTCTTTCTTAATGACAAGTCGCAGGTACAGAAGATCTTCAGAAACTTCGCTAGGAAGGCCCAAAATCAGTTTGACGTGAAGATCAAGAAGGTTCAGAGTGACAACGGAACGGAGTTCAAGAACGCAAATGTGGACACCTTTCTTGACGAAGAAGGGATTTCACACGAGTTCTCGGCTACGTACACACCTCAACAAAATGGAGTTGTTGATAGGAAGAACCGGATGCTCATCGAAATGGCAAGAACGATGCTTGATGAATACAAGACGCCAAAGCACTTTTGGGCAGAAGCGGTTGAGACAGCTTGTCACGCAACAAATCTCTTATATCTTCACAAGCTACTCAGCAAGACGGCATACGAGCTTCTCACAGGTAACAAACCCCAAGTTGGATACTTTCGAGTATTCGGCTCAAAGTGCTACATTCTTGATAAGCATCATCGTTCAAAGTTTGCTCCTAAATCTCATGAAGGTTTTCTACTTGGTTATGGCTCAAACTCTCACACTTACCGTGTCTACAACAATTTCACCCGAAAGGTTGAAGAGACGGTAGATGTGAAGTTTGATGAATCTAATGGCTCGCAAGTAGAGCAACTGCCAATTGATGTAGGAGACAAAGACTCTTCAGAAGCAATCCAAGACTTGTCCATTGGCAAAATTCGTCCAACGGAGGTGAAGGAGAGTACTTCATCCGTCCAAGTGGAAGCTTCTACTTCACGACAAGGTGAACCAAGAATCGACAGGAAGCATCCACAAGTGGGACACACCAAGATGAAGAAGACAAGGAAATGCATCAAGACGAACATCAACAACCTCTTTCTCCACCACGACAAGAGAACGACGACGTCAACAATGAAGAAGGCCAAGAAGAAGAACAAGATGAAGAAGATGTTCAACGAAGACCCAAGCAAAAGCTCTCACGAGTTCGAGCAAGAATTGCCAAAGATCATCCCGTCGAGCAATTCCTCAATGATATACAAACCGGGAGAATCACTCGCTCAAAAACTCGTTTAGCTAACTTTTGTGAAAACTATTCATTCATCTCTAGCATTGAACCTATGAAGGTTGAGGAAGCATTGGAAGATCCGGATTGGATAAACGCTATGCATGAAGAGCTACACAATTTTGAGAGAAACCAAGTTTGGACATTAGTTGAGAAGCCCGACAACAACCACAACATCATTGGTACCAAATGGGTGTTTCACAACAAGCAAGATGAAGATGGACAAGTGGTTCGCAACAAAGCACGTCTCGTCGCCCAAGGATATACACAAGTCGAAGGTATGGACTATGGTGAGACATATGCTCCCGTTGCTAGACTTGAGTCCATTCGCATCTTACTTGCCTATGCTAATCACCATAACATCACCTTGTACCAAATGGACATTAAAATTGCTTTTATAAATGGTGAAATAGAGGAGGAAGTCTATGTCAAACAACCTCCCGGCTTTGTCAATCCTAAGAAACCTAATCATGTTTACAAACTTCACAAAGCTCTTTATGGTCTTAAACAAGCTCCTAGAGCATGGTATAAATGCTTGACCAAGTTCCTTACTACAAGTGGTTTTGAAATTGGTAAAATTGATTCTACTCTTTTTACTAAAAGGGTTAATGGGGAACTATTTGTATGCCAAATTTATGTTGATGATATCATATTTGGTTCAACTAACCCTCTCTCTAGTGAAAAGTTTGGAAAGCTAATGTCAGAGAAGTTTGAGATGTCTATGATGAGTGAACTCAAATTCTTTCTCGGTTTGCAAATCAAGCAAACTAAGGAAGGTACATTTGTCTCTCAAACAAAGTACACCAAGGACTTATTCAAGAAGTTCAATATGCAAGAATGCAAAGGTATGTCTACACCCATGCCTACTAGTGGACATAATGATTTGACCAAAGATGGTGAACCGGTTGATCAAAAGGTTTATCGCTCTATGATTGGTTCATTGTTATACCTATGTGCTTCACGTCCCGATATTATGCTAAGTGTGTGCATGTGTGCACGATATCAAGCTGCTCCTAAAGAATGTCATCTTAAGGCTGTGAAAAGGATAGTGAGATATTTAATCCATACACCAAATTTTGGCATTTGATATCCTAAGAGGTCTTCTTTTGATCTTGTTGGCTATTCCGACTCGGATTATGCCGGAGATAAGGTTGATAGAAAGTCCACTTCAGGTACTTGTCAATTTCTTGGTAGATCTCTTGTGTCTTGGTCTTCCAAGAAACAAAACTCGGTATCCTTATCCACCGCCGAAGCGGAATACATTGCCGCTGGTTCATGTTGTGCTCAATTACTTTGGATGACCCAAACTCTTAAAGATTATGGGATCTATGTGAAACATGTTCCACTACTTTGTGACAATGAAAGTGCTATCAAAATTGGTCATAATCCTGTACAACATTCTCGAACTAAGCATATTGAAGTTTGACATCATTTCATTCAGATCATGTTGCTAAGGGTGACATTGATCTTAAGCATGTTCACACCGATAAGCAATTAGCGGATATATTTACTAAACCTCTTGATGAGAAAGTGTTTTGCAGGTTGAGAGGAGAATTGAACATCATTGATGCTTCGAATTTGGAGTAGAAACTCCATTGGATACATGCAAGACATGAGCTTATGACTAATCCATGATATATCTCTTATGATAACTATCTTATGTCTTGGATATATTTGCACCTTGCATGTTGTCTAACCCATGTAGGTGCTTGGTTGAATCTAATTCCATGAGATTGCGACTCACTCACATCTTGAGCAATCTCTACATCACCAAGACTCTACACAATGGTGGTTGAAGACAAGGAAGCACAAAACCATTCAAACATATCCTTTGACAAATTCTATGTTGAGCTTCATGATTGTCATTTTTGGATACACAAGTGCTCTTCCTTGCAAGAACTAACCCATGTAGGTAGATGAACTCAAACTCCAAGTGGTGCTCCCAACTCTTGATGAGCTACATCAACCTTGAGCACCCACACAAGTTCAACTACATGAGCAAGAACCACACCACCACCCAAGGTATGTTATTCCACCTTAGAGAAGCTTTACTCCAAGACATGAGTCAAAGCAACTCAACAAGATGTGAATACATCAAGATGCTTAAACGAAAAATGGTAACCCCATTTTGAGCTTAAACGATGAGTATGACCTATGATCAAGTGTTCTCACTTGACTCCTAAGTCAATATACTCTAACATAGGTGACTATGTCACCGCCCAACTCTAGATGAAGTTCTCTTGTGTTCTTTTTGTGTGTATCTCATGCATGTTTAGTTTCTTTCTCTTTTTCAAAAAAAAACTCCATCTAGATTTTTCAGTCTCTTCTATCTTCTTTCTGTTTATGTTCTGCATTTTCTGCATTTAATTCCTTGCAAATCCTTCAGGTAATTCATTGCAAATCTTTGTGAGATCCTACATGTCTAGTGAGTTGACGTGACAAGTGTTTTTCTCTGTGTAAACTCGGTTTCATCGACTTGCAATTTTCGGTCCAACCGAATCTTTTCGGTACCACCGAAATATGCCACTCGGTGCCACCGACTTTGCAATCAGAAAAACAGTTTGCCACTTGTTCTACATTTCTTCTGATCCATCTCCACTCAATGAATCTTGTCCTCTACAAGCATCACAATTTTATCCTTTGCTTTGTGCTGAGTCTCAAGGACCAAACCTATACGACGGATTCCGGAAAGCCCTTCTTGGAAATTGATGTCAAAGGGGGAGAAAGAGATCACATCAAAGCTCAAGGGGGAGAGAAAGTCTCAAGGATCCCAGATGTTGTTAAGGGAAGCTCAAGGGGGAGAGAAAGTCTCAAGGATCCCAGATGTTGTTAAGGGGGAGAGAGAGATTTCCAGATGTTATTAAGGGGGAGAGAGAGACTTCCAGGGGGAGAGAATACTCAAGGATCCCAGATGCTTGATGTTCAAGAGGAGAGATGTCACATGCCTTTTTGGGGGAAAGACATGTATTTGCATTAAGTTCTATCCATTTGTATCTTTCAGCTCTGATTTTCTGTTCCCTATCCTCTCCCAATATCCCATGTAAGATTCAGGGGGAGCAAGACACCTAAGGGAAAGAAATCAGTCAAATTCATTGCATATCTTTATTCTTGGGGACATGTTGAATCCAATGTGGTACCTTGTACTCACTCTCTACATGTCATCCCAGTCTTGGTATTCCTGTGGTTTCTTTTGTTTGCTTTGGCTAGTGGATGTACCTATGTTATCTAACTTTGTTTGTGCAGGTTCACTCCATCCTAAGCCAACTCAAGACCACAAGGTAAGTATATGCATCAAAATCATGAGTATGAGGAGTTCTTGCTTATGTACATACTGTTTGCAAGAAGGACTCATGAGCATGAAGGTATTTTCCTTGATAATCTTTTGCTCTGATGCATATGGCCAAGATACATGTAACACATTGCCTACTCTGTCATGGTTATGCTCTCACATGTCTCTATATTTCATATTTACATGAGTGCATACATGTAGGGGGAGCCTACGCTTGTTACATGTCCTTCCAAAGCTTTACTTGTTGTTCCTTATATCTTTATCTAAAGCTTTGATGTATGTTGCCATCAATTACCAAAAAGAGGGAGATTGAAAGCACAAGTGCTCCCTAGGTGGTTTTGATAATTGATGACAATATATCTCTTGTTGGACTAACACTTCTATCTAGCATGTTTCAGATAAGTTCAACAATGTAGTGGCATGGACTAAAGGTTGTGGGAACTCCTTCAAGATGCTAAGGACAAAGGATTGGCTAAAGCATCAAGCTCAAGACTCTTCATTTTACATTTTAGTGATCCAAGATCACATTGAGTCCATAGGAAAAGCCAATACTATCAAGGAGGGATGAGGTGTTGCTTAATGAGCCTCTTGCTTCATGTGCTTAGTGATATGCTCCAAAACCCTCAACTAATTTCCCACTTCCACATATGACCTAAACCCAAAGCCAAACTCGGACCTACCGATTATTCCTATCCGGCGCCACCGAGTTTCACTTGTCATAAGCCACTGCCAAACCCTAGCAATTCGGTTCTACCGATAGGGATCTCGGTCTCACCGAGATGGGGTTGCAAACTCTCTGTTTCCCTTTCGTAACTTTTCGGTCTCACCAAAAAAGCGAATCGGTCCCACCGAGATTGCAATGTAAATTCAGTGTTTCCTTTTTGTAACTTTTCGGTCTCACCGAAAGAGCAAATCGGTCCCACTGAGTTTACCTGACCAACTCTCTGGTTAGCTTATTACCGAACTCGGTCTCACCGAGTTTGTGTAATCGGTCTCACCGAGATTACGTTATGCCCAAACCCTAACCATATCGGTCCTACCGAGTTGCATGTTAGTCCCACCGAAAATCTCTAACGGTCACTAGGTTTACCTTTTCGGTCTGACCGAGTTTGTTGATTCGGTCCCACCGAGATTGGAAAACTGTGTGTAACGGTTGGATTTTGTGTGGAGGCTATATATACCCCTCCACCTCCTCTTCATTCGTAGAGAGAGCCATCAGACTAATCCTACACTTCTAGTATCCTATTTCTGAGAGAGAACTACCTACTCATGTGTTGAGACCAAGATATTCCATTCCTACCATATGAATCTTGATCTCTAGCCTTCCCCAAGTTGCTTTCCACTCAAACCTTCTTTCCACCAGATCCAAATCCTATGAGAGAGAGTTGAGTATTGGGGAGACTATCATTTGAAGCACAAGAGCAAGGAGTTCATTACCTACACACCATTTGTTACTTCTTGGAGAGTGGTGTCTCCTAGATTGGCTAGGTGTTACTTGGGAGCCTCCGACAAGATTGTGGAGTTGAACCAAGGAGTTTGTAAGGGCAAGGAGATCGCCTACTTCGTGAAGATCTACTGCTAGTGAGGCAAGTCCTTCGTGGGCGATGGCCATGGTGGGATAGACAAGGTTGCTTCTTCGTGGACCCTTCGTGGGTGGTTGCTTCTTCGTGGACCCTTCGTGGGTGGAGCCCTCCGTGGACTCACGCAACCATTACCCTTCGTGGGTGGAGCCCTCCGTGGACTCGCGCAACTGTTACCCTTCGTGGGTTGAAGTCTCCATCAACGTGGATGTAGGATAGCACCACCTATCCGAACCACGGGAAAAACATCCGTGTCTCCAATTGCGTTTGATTTCTCCAAACCCTTCCCCTTACATTCTTGCAAGTTGCATGCTTTACATTCCGCTGCTCATATACTCTTTGCATGCTTGCTTGATATGTATTGTGTATGTTGAAATTGTGCCTAAAACTCCACTCAAACCAAAAAGGCCTAAAAATTGCAACTTTAGCACTAAGTGTCTAATCACCCCCCCCCCTCTAGACACATCTACTTCTAGATCCTACACTCCATCACTGATCCATTGCCTACGAGCTTTCCGTATATTGTGCTTCGCTTATTTACTTCTCCGTTGCTATTGCTATCATCACTACAAAATACCGAAAACATTACTTTTACTACCGCTACCTTTTGCTACTGTTATCACTACTATCATATTACTTTGCTACTAAACACTTTGCTGTAGATATTAAGTTTCCACGTGTGGTTGAATTGACAACTCAGCTGCTAATACTTGAGAATATTCTTTGGCTCCCCTTGTGTCGAATCAATAAATTTGGGTTGAATACTCTACCCTCGAAAACTGTTGTGATCCCCTATATTTGTGGGTTATCAGTGATCTTCACCTTTCCTTTTTACATTCTATCCTTTGGCAAGCACAATGTGTTGGAAAGATCCAGATACATATAGCTAATCGGATGTGAGTCCGCATGAGCTATTATTGTTGACATTACCCTTGAGGTAAAACGTTGGGATGCGAAACTATAAGCCCCTATCTTTCTCTATGTCTGATTAAAACTCCATACCCATGAATATTGCATGAGTGTTAGCAATTGTGAAAGACTAAATGATAGTTGAGTATGTGGACTTGCTGAAAAGCTCTTATATTGACTCTTTCCTATGTTATGATAAATCGCAATTGCCTCAATGACTGAGATTAGAGTTTGTTAGTTTTCAATGAAGTTTATGATTCATACTTGAAATTGTGATTGCATTGTTACTTTA
>NC_041384.1:652457664-652509658 GCF_002162155.2 Triticum dicoccoides | reverse complement strand
AATGATCATGATGCCCTCATGTTCGTATTTTATTTTTATCGAAACCTCTATCTCTAAACATCTGGACATATTTTTTGATTTCGGCTTTCGCTTGAGGACAACGAGGTCTAAGCTTGGGGGAGTTGATACGTCCATTTTGCATCATGCTTTTATATCGATATTTATCGCATTATGGGCTGTTATTACACATTATGTCACAATACTTATGCCTATTATCTCTTATTTTACAAGGTTTACATGAAGAGGGAGAATGCCGACAGCTGGGATTCTGGGCTGGAAAAGGAGCAAATATTAGAGACCTATTCTGCACAGCTCCAAAAGTCCCGAAACTTCACGGAAGTTATTTCCAGAATATATAAAAAATACTGAGCGAAGAAAGTTCCAGAGGGGGGCCACACCCTGGCCACGAGGGTGGGGGCGCCCCCTACCCCCCTGGGCGCGCCCCCTGCCTCGTGGGCCCCCTGGTGGCCCTCCGATGCCCATCTTCTGCTATATGAGGTCTTTCGTCCGAAAAAAATCAGAAGCCAGCTCACGGGATGAAACTTTGCCGCCACGAGGCGGAACCTTAGTGGAAGCAATCTAGGGCTCCCGCGGAGCTGTTCTGCCGGGGAAACTTCCCTCTGGGAGGGGGAAATCATCACCATCATCATCGCCAACGATCCTCTCATCGGGAGGGGGTCAATCTCCATCAACATCTTCACCAGCACCATCTCATCTCAAACCCTAGTTCATCTCTTGTATCCAATCTTTGTATCCAAACCTCAGATTGGTAGCTGTCGGTTGCTAGTAGTGTTGATTACTCCTTGTAGTTGATGCTAGTTGGTTTATTTGGTGGAAGATCACATGTTTAGATCCATTACGCATATTAATACCCCTCTGATTATGAACATAAATATGCGTGTAGTTGTGGATCATATGTTTAGATCCTTGTAGTTGTAGTTGTGGATGCTTGCAATGGGGGTTAATCATAAGTGGGATGCTTGTCCATGTAAGGACAGTACCCAAGCACCGGTCCACCCACATATCAAATTATCAAAGTACCGAATGCGAATCATATGAACATGATGAAAACTAGCTTGACGATAATTCCCATGTGTCCTCGGGAGCGCTTTCCTTCATATAAGAGTTTGTCGAGGCTTGTACTTTGATACCAAAAGGATTGGGCCATCTTGCTGCACCTTATTTACTTTTATTACTTGCAATTCGTTACAAATTATCTTATCACAAAACTATCTGTTACCGATAATTTCGGTGCTTGCAGAGAATACCTTACTGAAAACTGCTTATCATTTCCTTCTGCTCCTCGTTGGGTTCGACACTCTTACTTATCGAAAAGGCTACGATAGATCCCCTACACTTGTGGGTCATCATGCACCGGGTCCAATGAAAATCTTTTGTGACAATACTGGTGCAATTGCCTTGACAAAGGAATCTAGATTTCACAAGAGAACCAAGCATATCATGAGACGCTTCAATTCCATCCGCGATCAAGTCAAGGAGGGAGACATAGAGATTTGCAAGATACATACGGATCTGAATGTTGCAGACCCGTTGACTAAGCCTCTCTCACAAGCAAAACATGATTAGCACCAAGACTCCATGGGTGTTAGAATCATTACTATGTAATCTAGATTATTGACTCTAGTGCAAGTGGGATACTAGAGGAAATATGCCCTAGAGGCAATAATAAAGTTGTTATTTATATTTCCTTATATCATGATAAATATTTATTATTTATGCTAGAATTTTATTAACTGGAAACTTAGTACATGTGTGAATACAAAGACAAACCGAGTGTCCCTAGTATGCCTCTACTAGACTAGCTCGTTAATCAAAGATGGTTAAGTTTCCTAGCCATAGACATGTGTTGTCATTTGATGAATGGGATCACATCATTAGAGAATGATGTGATGGAAAAGACCCATCCGTTAGCTTAGTACTATGATCGTTTAGTTTATTGCAATTCCTTTCTTCATGACTTATACATGTTCCTATAACTATGAGATTATGCAACTCCCGAATACCGGAGGAACACTTAGTGTGTTATCATGCGTCACAACATAACTGGGTGATGACAAAGATGCTCTACAAGTGTCTCTGATGGTGTTTATTGAGTTGGCATAGATCGAGATTAGGATTTGTCACTCCGTGTTTCGGAGAGGTATCTCTGGGCCCTCTCGGTAATGCTCATCACTATAAGCCTTGCAAGCAAAGTGACTAATGAGTTAGTTGCAGGATGATGCATTACAGAATGAGTAAAGAGACTTGCCGGTAATGAGATTGAACTAGGTAAGATGATACCGACGATCGAATCTCGGGCAAGTAACATACCGATGACAAAGGGAACAATGTATGTTGTTATGCGGTTTGACCGATAAAGATCTTCGTAGAATATGTAGGAACCAATATGAGCATCGAGGTTCCGCTATTGTTATTGACCGGAGATGTGTCTCGGTCATGTCTACATAGTTCTCGAGCTCGTAGGGTCCGCACGCTTAATGTTCGATGACAATTTGTATTATGAGTTATGTGATTGATGTACCGAAGGTTGTTCGGAGTCCTGGATGTGATAACGAACATTGCGAGGAGTCTCGAAATGGTTGAGACATAAAGATTGATATATTGGAAGGTTATATTCGGACACCGAAAGTGTTCCGGGTGGTTTCGGATAAAACTGGAGTGCCGGAGGGGTTACCGGAACCCCCCAGGGAAGTAATGGGCCTTAGTGGGCCTTAGGGGAGAGAGAGGGCAGCAGCCAGGAGGTGGCGCCCCCCCAAGGGGAGTTCGAATAGGACTAGGGGAGGGGGGCGCGACCCCTCTTTCCCTCTCCCTCTCCCTCTCCTTCCTTCTTCTCCTACTTGGACTAGGAAAGGGGGGATCGATTCCTACTTGGAGTAGGATTCCCGCCCTTGGGCGCGCCCCATTAGGGCTGGCCGGCCTCCTCCTCCCCTCCTTTATATACAGGGGAGGGGGTGAGGGAGTCCTGGATTAAGGGGTCCTCGGGCGTCCGGGCTATATGACATGGGCCGGACTAATGGGCCGTAAAGATACAAGAGAGAAGATTAGGGTTTAGCCATTACGATCTCATGGTATCTCATGGCTCTGAGAAGACCCCGACAATTCCAGCTAAAGATTTTCATTGCCCCCGGCGAGCCTCCGGATCGGAGGTCACTGATAACATGTTGGTATCATTGCTTGACTCGGTCTGATTAGCCTAATCTGTCTCATTTGTTCACTACCTCTTTGGGTCCTGCACCTTTTGAGGGGTGCTCATCGTCCCTTTGTCAACAGGCACAACCGGGCCACCTTCAACCATTATCACTTTTTCTGCCACGCCACCAGTGAGAAATGATGGCGTCGAAGTTTCCTTCAGAAACATTCCACCTGGCCCAACTAGTCTCTTGCGAGACGGAGGCCCTACCTGATGACCAGATGCACCAGAAGCACACAGGTCCATATTTTGATTTTCCTATTCATTTGCATCTCCAGGATTGCCTCTCCCTCGGCCATTAGATCCACCACGACCTGGACCATTGCCACCTCTACCACCGCCTCTACCCCCTCCTTTGCCCCCCTGACCAAAGGAGTTTGGGGCATCAAAGTTTACTAGGAGTCATTCTCCCCACTCGCAGTCTTCTACCTTATGCAGGCCATCTCTGCATTCAGTGACCAGGTGATCAACAAGCCCACAAAATTAACAGAAGTCTGGTAATTTTTCATATTCCACTGGATACTTTATACTCTCCTTCAAGGTTATTGGAACAAACCTGACAAGCGGCGTGTCCAGATCCAGAAACACACGCGCTCGCAGGTACTTCCTTTGGACAATTCTCCCATCTTCCACTGATACACGTGCTGATGGTTTTCCAACCTTCCTTGCTATTTTCTCTGATATCTCCTTCTTTTTCATCAGACCATCAGGTACACCTATGATCCTTGCCCATAAAGGGATATGATCTAGCGTGTAATCCTTAACATTGGTGAAACCATCATATTCTTCCATAACAACAGCAAATCCTCGGAACTGCCACGGACCACCTCCCATGACTTTGTTCCAGTCTCCAACACACATGAACTGGGCGAGGAACAAGTTTTCCCCTACATCTTTGACGGTCACCCCCTGAGCTGACACCCAAGCAGCATTACACATAGATTTGTATAGAGCCACATAACTGAAAGGTTTGGTCGTATGGACCCTGAATATAGCCAGCCAACGAACCTCCTGTATCAATCCATGGATCTCACCTAAAAGATCGAGATCTTCCTCTTCCTCGCCATGCAGGTTCAGTCCCGCAAACTTGTTCTACGAGTTCGGCCTTGGATCACCACTTCCATCGGTATAGCTAGATCCGCTTGTCGCCGACGGCGGCATCGCTCCCTTCCCTGCCATGCAACCGATCCCAATGGTCGTAACCCTAGCAGGATGCAGCCCGAACCGCAGCCACAAATTGATCGACGTCAAAATTGATCGGGAACCCGGGGGTAGATGGGGAACTCTCGCGGTCGCCGCGGGAGGAAGTTGGAACCCTAGGTAATCCTAGAGGAAAAAAGTCATGTCAACGCTTCGGTTATTGCTGTTTCTCTTGTGTTGGCAGATCGGGTGCAGTCTTTGCGTTACATATCGCTGCTTCTAGAAGAAGACGAACATGTTACACGTGGGTACGTGACGATAGGAGGAGCCAGCCAGCATCTATTAAAAGGAAGTGCAAACTGATTTTAGGAAGGTTCCAGAACCGTCCCTGAACAGGTTTTTTCTGGTTTTATTATTTTTCTTTTTTTTCTTTCTTTATATTTTTTGTTCCTTTTTCTGGTTTCGTTTTGTTTCTTCTTTTTTCTATCTGCTTTAGTTTTTTCATTTTATTATTGTTTCTTCAATTTGCGAAATCTTTTATATTCGTGAATATTTTTTTGATTCTTTTTTTGTTTTATTTTTATTTTTGTTTTCAATTTGCAAACATCTTTTTTAAAATTCATAAACATTTTTTGAAACCATGATTTTTTGAAATCATGAACACTTCTCAAATCACGATTTCAAAATGTTTACGATTTCAAAATCATGAACAAGAAAATCCCCAAAGAAAATGTTCATTTCTTTTGAAATCATGAACAATTTTCGAATTCAAGAATTGTTTTTGAATTCCGTGGACCTTGTTAAATCCGTGAACATTTATTATTTCCTGAACATTTTTTTAAATCATATTTTTTGAATTCACAAATATTTCACAATTTGGATTTTTTGAAATCCCGAATCTATACCTAATATTAAAGAATAGAGACTTTCATAGTTCTCCATAGGTCATATTTTTATACCCATTGATTTTGTTTTAATCATAAATATTGACGGCTGAGATTAAAAATAGGGTAATAAGTAATAGTTATTAAAATTAAAATTTTGGTCCTTTCTTTTCTTCCGTGCATTGCTTGTTCAGCCGAACCTATCATACATGGACCATGTTCTGCCGGGCACTAGCATGGGGAAGGGGGAAAATGCGTCGGTTTGGACCCAATCTGCGTCCATATTTGTGCTAGAGACCGCATCGCTCTCAGTTCAAATATAAAGAAAAGGCAACTCTTGCAGTAGGTTTGATACTATGCTATATATACGATAGGAGACCTCCTGTGTATAATCAAACCAACGGGCTACATGAATGCGCATGTGTCCAGCTAGGTACTCCGGGCGAATCAATTAGTTGTATCTATATGTGCGCTCTGGCTACGTGTGTTCCTGGCCGGGAGGAGTCAATATGCAAGAGCTAGATTTTGTACGTTTGTATTCCGCTATGTCCGTTCTGGCGGAATCAATCGGAAATTGTATCTACGTCAACATGACCAACGAGCAGAGCCACACATCTCGCCGAGAGGCAAGAGGAACGACATGAATTATCCCATCTAGCCGGATGGCAAGCGGAGTTACAGCCACGACACGATGAAGGGGGTGAAGGTAGTTGCAGATGCTAAAGCCGACATAGACGATGGTGACGCCAATGATGAAGGAGCACCGGCCAGAACTTGGTCCAGTGTGACATAGACGACGTCTCCAATGCACCGGCCGGAACTTGGTCCAGGGTGACATGGGCGATGTCTCCAATGCCAGCGTGAGTGAAAAGCCCTCCAAATATCACGTAGAAGACCCTCTAAGAAGAACATTGCCATGTACATCCTCCTCGACGACGTCGGCCATGGCCAGCACGGTGCATCCATCGGCTTGATCATTGAGACGGATCCAAGGATAGGGAGTGCGGCCTCGGCCTGTAGCAGGCGGGAAGCATGGAGCTCATGTTTTGGCTGATGACTCCTACCTTCTACACCTAAACCTTAAATTAATTGCTTTCTTTAGCATGTAACTCATCTCTTCCGTGTTGACCCGTTAGTTGTTCGGCAGCATAGCGTAGATAGATTCCAATCCTACATGCAGGATCAATGGTTCAAATCCTACATATACTTGATCGCTCAATTGTGGATTTTCCGAAAAGTAAAGTACGATTATGATGGCAGACGCAGAAGTAAATTACGATTATATCAGGTGCTCGCACATATACTTCACATTTGCATCATCAGGGCAGCACTGTCGTTGATCTAATTACCATCATTGGTAGTGGCTCGTTAGGCTATCCAGTGCGCAAGGAGCTGCACTATGCATGTTAGGTTTCAGAATAAATTGATCCAATACAATTTCAAGTAGGCTGACATATTGTAGTTTTATCTACAATTATAGGAATTTTTTTATCTCTGTGTTTTTATCAAGATTAAGATGTGGGTATTATATGCATTGTCGTCTTAGCTGAAGATTTTTTTAACAAAGTTTATATGGAATTTGTACAGGCATTGTGATTGAGTTTGTCCGTAGAATAATGCCTATAATTTTATCAACCCGTTGCAATGTATGGGCATATGTGCTAGTTATTTTAAAAAAGTTAAACAAAGAAAAGCAAAAAAAAAAAACGGAACAGGAGCTCCCTTGGTTCCTAGCGCATACAACGCGGAATAGGAGCTCCCATTTTTTTTTCTCAGCAGCCTCAAACGCTCGTACGTGCCACATGCAGCCCAGCTTATATGCGATGCACGATGCTTATGCCAGGATTATAGGCCCACTCGCCTGTAGGGTTTCAACGTGGACCAGCATTTCGTGTGGCCGATTAATATGCATAATCCATTCTTATACAGATTCTAAGAAAACTCAAAAATAAAATTTCTTAGAAGTATATATATATATCTTCACGAATTTCGCAAAAAGCAGTAATAAGAAACTATTTTAAGTGTTGCAGATGAAAAGTTCACACATATCAAATTGAGTGTCCGTTTATTTCAAAACAAAAATCCATGTGTTTAACGAAATAGTTTAGATAGGAGTTGCCTGGTTTTCAAATTTAGATCAATCGATTCATGGTAGAAGGAAGTAGTCGACGAGGTGCGACACCAAGGCCGCGGACAATGACATGAGGGTGAGGCCCAGGGATGCCGGCAAGCCCTCAGCCAAAAACGAACTGTAGCTTTTGGAGCTGAGTTCGAGGGTTGATGCTTCTGGTGGGAGGAGGGGGTGCAGGATGAAAATGGAGTGAAAACTTTTCGCTTTTCCGAGGAAAAATGAAAACAGAGAGAAAATGTGAAAATGAAAACGGAAATTTGCAAAACGAAAATAAAAATGGAATTTTTTTATGTGGAAACGGAAACAAAAATGGAACAGTGATTTTCGATGGAACACACGTGGAAATGAAACTTTCTGTTTCCATGAATATGAAATTTTCATTTTTACTATTGACCTATGGCTGCTTTGTAGTCCAACTACCAACCAACACACAGTGTCACATTGAGCGGAATGAGCAGAGTGGATCATTTAAGCCCCATCTTCTGCTACCCCAGACATACTCAACTAGTCCCTATACGCAATTATCTAGTACTACTACAATACTACGTTAAGTTGCTGACATAATTATATTGTTTGTAGCCATGATAATAGTTCTTTAAATTTGTTTGTTTTTATGTGTATTTTTCTATGATTAAGGGGGTTTTAAGTTCCGTCAAACCACCACTTCTGTTTTCCAGATGCAGCAAGCTTCTAGCACACGAGAGGACATTGGCGTAATTCGCTTATCTTCTTTACAGAGACTAACAAAGTGGTAGGAGTAATGGGCTAGTAGCTGCCGGGTCCGCGTCTGGACTTTTCTGGTGGCATTTGCACAGCAGCTAAATTAGCTTGTTGCAATCTAGTGCTACGTAGTTCGGTCGATCTCGTCGTCTTCCTCAACGTGGCGAAGGCCATGAGCACACCGCACCCCCGAACAAACGTGCCGGCTGGCTTTCACCTGCAAGATAAATCACTTACGAGGTGAGCTGTGAGCAAGCATAACAATCTATGTCTGATCCGATGGACGACGCCAAGCCGCGGAACCTTGGCGGCTCGCTGCCCGTGCCCAACGTGCAGGCCCTCGCCGCCCGGACCGACGAGCTCGCGCTCACGCCCACCCTCCTCCGCCGCTACGTGCGGCCTCAGCCCAACACGGTCGACCTGCGCCCCGACGCCCCCGCCGGCGCGGAGCAGGAGCATGTCCCCGTCATCGACCTGGGCCGGCTCCTCGCAGGCGGACGGGATGAGGAGGCCGCCAGGCTGCGCTCGGCGTGCGAGGACTGGGGCTTCTTCCAGGTGGTGAACCACGGGATACCTGAGGAGATCCTGGAGGAGATGAAGAGGAACGTCATGGAATTCTTCGCGCTCCCGCTGGCGGAGAAGGCGGCCCTCGCGCAGGAGCCCGGGGGAGTCGAGGGGTACGGCCAGGCGTTCGTCGTCTCGGAGGAGCAGACGCTCGACTGGGCGGACATGTTATTCCTCCTCACGCAGCCGCCCAGCTACCGCGATCTCCACCTCTGGCCGTCCCGCCCTTCCACCTTCAAGTAAGTAAATCCATGAACAAGAAGAAAATTGTATACCATGGAGGTTGCATGCGTTGCCACCATACTGCTGTGTGATGAGCTCCGGTTGATTTGTTTGTCGTTGCGGCAGGAATTGTTTGGAGAGCTACTCTGTTGAGGTGCAAAGAGTGGCAGGCGAGCTGCTGGGAGCCATGGCGGAGAACTTGGGTGTGAGAGACCATTCGGACTTGACAAGGCTCGCGGCGTCACAGTCAGTGAGGATGAACTACTACCCGCCTTGCCCGGAGGCACACGTGGACAGGATGCTGGGCCTGTCGCCGCACTCGGACGCCGTCGGGCTGACCCTGCTGCTGCAGGTCAGTCCGGTCCCCGGGCTGCAGATCAGGAGGAACGGTGGCTGGCTCCCGGTCACGCCTCTCCCCGGCGCCCTCATCGTCAACGTCGGCGACGTGATTGAGGTGTTGACCAACGGGAAGTACAAGAGCGTCGAGCACAGGGCGGTGGTTAACACACGCGAGGAGCGGATGTCCATGGCGACGTTCCACAACGGGAATTTCGGCACCACGTATGGGCCACTGAAGGAGGTCGTCGGAGAAGAGGAGCCGCGGTACAGGAGTGTCAGCGTCGAAGAGTACACCAAGCTCGTGTTCTCCAGCAAGCTCGACGGCAAGAACATCATGGATGCCATGAAGATCAACTGATAGCAATACATGGTCATCATTGTGGTGTCAAGTCTCTGTTAATGATGGTTGAGTTGAGGCCCGATTGACAGTAAAGCCTTGCGAAAAATGCAGTGACAAGGCTCAATTCTGTCGGTGTCTTCATCAATAAGCACTATGCAGGCACTATTTATTATATGGGACTTAGGGCATCCTCCGGGTGGACCCGCAAACCTCCCGCATAGTCTGGAACACGAAAATCATCCAACGCCGACGTGTATCGGTCCGCGACATGGTTCGAACGTTATTTCTCCCACAAACCGGAGACAAATACAGAGGCTTTGCGTGAGTCCGGACCGCTCCCAGACCCGCTTCTGACCGTCCTGGCCCACCAAAAAAACCACACCCGCCCCTCCCGCGCTATTCTTCAGATGCACGCCTCGCTTAACGCACTGCATTCATGCCGGTCCAGAGCACGCAACAGTAGGCGTTGATGAACCGATGTGACCGGAGGGACGGAGGGCGGCGTTGACCGAGGCGACCTCTCGGGAGCCGCCGCTTTAATGTGGACGCAACTTCCCGAAGAACTGACTCTGGCCGTTGTGCCACATTGAAGCGGGCTGACCGCGCCTGGTAGTTTTTTTTATAAGCCGTGCTCCGTCGAAGCACAGAGCCGCAACCCCCTCCTCCAGCACCGCCGCACTCCTTCCCTTTCCATCACCCACCTCGTCTTCCTCCTCTTCGATCCGGCCCAGAAGCGATGCCGAGTCATGGTGTTTTGCGCCGGCAGGCAGCGTTGGCGGAAGCTCTTCCTCCGATGGTTCATGGTGCTACAGGTGTCGCTCACCGGGACCTTCAGCATCCATGGCAGGTGGTTCCTCTGCCCGGGAGGAGATCTTCTTATCGTCTGGCGAGGAGGAGGACCAAGCCCCGCAGCAGCAGCAGGAGCAGCCGCCGCAACAACGGCCCCGCCTCCACTCGGAGGCCATTGTGACGGACGAAGAATTCATCTGTCAGATCGAGCAGCTGATGGAGCGTCCGCTCTGTCAGATGGGGCCGTCGCCACCATCGCCAGCGCACGTCAAGGTGGAGCCGCCGTCCCCGCCTTGCAACCAGCCGCTCCGTCCAGTGAAGGATGGTTCAGTCTTACCCCCGCGCAACCGCGGCGTCCAGATCAAACGTCGCGTCAAGGCCGAGCCGGCGTCACCCCTGGACTCGTGCAACCGTGACGCCAGATCGGATTCCACGTCAAGGACGAGTTGACGTTCTGCCACGGTACGCCACACCACCACACCTCCAACGTTGCGACGTCAAGGAGGAGCTGCCGCCGGCGATCTCGAAGGCGCAGGGCTACATCCTCCACTACTCGGAGGAGGCGCTTACGCCGGTGCCTCCGGCTTTCGTGCCGTGGTGTCTGAGGCAGAGTGCGCGACGCGGTGGCATGTGAGGTACGACCGGCGCAATGCCGGTCGCCGCTCCGCGTTCGGCAAGAGCGATGTGTTGTCAGAATGGGTCCGAAACGACCTGGACCTCGCCGTCGCATGGGAGCTCGACCGCTCTGTGACCACCACGCAGACGGCCGCCAGGCGCCGTCGCCACCTTGACGGCGAGCTCGTCAAGATCGACGAGGAGTGGTTGCTTAGCGACTGCTCCGCGAGCGCCGGTCGCGGCAAGGCCGCCCCCAGGGCTCCGAAGGTCACGTCGGCAGTGGCCGCGACGGCCCTCCGCACGGCGCAACAGGAGGCAGAGAGACTCCTCCGTGAGCGGCAGGCAGCTGCTGGACAAGGATGTCGCGGCCCTCCGGCGACGTAGCGACGCTGGAGGAACGACGACGACGACGGCACGGACAACAACAATAGTGTCGCATGGCAGGGTGGCCATGCGTACGAGGTGGTCGTCTCGTATAGGGTTTAGTTTTTTTTAGTTTTTCAGTTAAACGATTGAAATATCAACCATTTTATGTAAATTATCTTCAAATTTTAATGAAATTGATTGTGCTCGCATGAAATTCATCCGATTGATTCAGATGTGGTTTGAAATATATGCAGATATGGTTGGATGGCGACCTTCCGCATCCGTTTTTTATAGGTTGTCATTGAAAATGCCCTTATGAAAGTGTCTAGAACTCATCTAGACGAAATGTAAAAACTTGTCTCATTCGATTGACATCAGGTGAAAACATCTTTGTTGTTCTAGCCCTTTTTCGTTGTGCAGGCCACGTCCATAGTTGGTTCTTATTCTTCTGGGAAAATGGGCTGATTGGTGGTTGTTGTTTTTCCAGATTATTGATGCAATTTCTGTCTAAAATTTGGCTTGGGCCAGTTAAGTGGTTGTTGCCTCACGTCACAGCTGTTTTTTTTTTATAAAAGGCGCTTTTATTATCCGGAAATGTAGTATTAAAGTGATACAAAACATTAAGAGTATCACCCGGCCTCAGCATAACTAGGATGCACACAGCCAAACACCAGTAGTCTGATTAACAGAAAGATAAAAGATCAACAATTCGGCAACAGTAGAGTCCATAGACCGACACTATGCCTATGTCGAAAGAGATGGTGGACCGAGCCGGAGATTATGCTGTCATCCATGTTGGGTAAAAACTCCGTAGCCACCTGCTCCAACAGCGTACACACCGCCTTGAATAGCGGTTGGTACTCCGCTCGTTGTAGCGTACACCACGTACGAAGCGAGTGCATACAACGGAAAATAACTTGCAAAGGAGAAACAGTTTTGTCATTAAAAACAACATCATTTCTACATAGCCAAAGCGACCATAGTAAGGCATACGCTTCCACCCTTATTAGTGTTTTGTATGCATTTGAAATACCGTCCAGTCAATGACCAAAAATATTGGCAACACTTGTTGGCGGATACAAATTTGACGCTATTTGGATGGCTGACCACGTAGAACACGCAAACTTACAGTAAAAAAAGAGGTGTTTAATTGTCTCGTCATGAGTATAAAAACAACACTTCTTACTTCCCGACCAGTTGCGTCGTGCGAGATTGTCTTTTGTTAGCACAACTTCCCTACGGAGATACCACATGAATATTTTGACTTTAAGTGGTACCTTCGTTTTCCATTTTTTTTTTGTTATTACTCACCGGTACCTCAGAATGCGTGAGTGCACGATACATAGAGTCTACTGTGAAAGTCCCCGATGTAGTAAGGTTTCAGCGAAACAGATTACGACCTTGTGTCAGGATAATCGAATCCAGACGGGACAATAGATTACTCCATGACATAAGTCGGGTGCCAATCAAATCCTACCTGAACGAAACATTTGACGGGGATGAGCTGAGCACTTGCGCAATAGTATTATTCTTATCGTCACGGGCTGTTATACGTCTTTTTTTAGAGGAAACGGTTGTTATACGTCTATCTCGACTATTAAGATGTAGTCTCAGGATCGAACATTATAATGGGTTAAATAGGGCAGGCTATCGGTGTATTAAATCCATTATAGTAGCTCCTATTTTTCTGTGCATACGCTCATTATTAATACACCAAAAACAGGAATAGGATTTTACACTTCTCAGCGCCTTGAACCAGGGTAAAAAATGAGATATTTTAGGGTACATCATACTACTCAATATAACGTGTAGTATTAAGTTAATTTAATGGTTAACATGAGTCAATCAGATTTTGGCTCAAGGACATGTTGGTAATTTTATGTTTCCGCTAATTAATAACAGCCGATGCACCTGCATGCCACCGTCCCCAATCTCCGCCATCTCGACGATAGCAAACTAGCAGAAGCTGCACGTCCCCGGCCCAGGATCTCGGCTGTCCCGACGTTGCCTGCAGGCCGCTGCCCTCAGGCTCAGGAGCTCCGCCACCCCGACGCCGCTTGCACTCCTCCCAGCGGACCGCCATCTCGATGCTGCCAAAAATCGCAGCTGCCGCAGCCTCGCTGGCGGCGGCGGCAGGAACTGGCACTGTAGCATATAGCAACTTAATTGGATAGCTGCTTGGGAAGAGAATGCACATGGCAGAATGTAAGACGAGAGTTCAATGGAGTGCTTGCCATGATATGGCGTCCCGTTCAAGTGTCTACGAGTCATGCGGACGGGCTGAACAAGGTCGGCGTCATGGGCATGGTCAGCTCAGCTTTCAACTGATGTCATGATCTCGACGCTCTTTCTGCAGTGCTAGTAAAGCTTTTTCACTAGGGTGGAGCGGGCACGTATTTTTGACGAACTCGTCAGGTCGACGGCGACGGTATGCGGCCTGAGCGACAGCTCGCCTTCGTTCTCTCCGTTGGTTACCAACTCCAGATCGCGCACACTAGAGGGGAGCAAGAAATGCGGGGCATCTCGGCGCCGGCGCCGGCCGGTTAGGCCTGGGCACCGGGGCTCCTGCGCAGGGCGGCCTGGATGTGAGACCACGGGAAATTACTACGTGAAATTTCAGCTCTATCGTCGATTTGTTCTGCAGGTGAATATGTCGTCTGCGTGATGAATAATCATGAACTACCCAAAACGCCCTTGATTACTAAATATACTACCGGAAATCAGTAGTAGTATAGGCTCATCTGGACCGTTGAATCCCAGAAATAAACGGTCGAAATTGAGTTGATGTACTGTAAAATGTCTCTAAAAAATGATGCGCCCCTCATTGTTCTTGCTCTTTGCACCTGGTGCACTCCCCTCGCCGAACCAGCAAAGAGGCTGCATTGCCCGATAGATTTGTTAGACTGTATTTATACGTAGCCTCTATATAGGTCTTGTATATTGTATTATACACCTTTGTATATCCTTTATATATATGAGATAGCCACACCCTGGAAGCCTGCTTCAGCCCATAGAGCGCCTTGACCAGGCGACAAAGATGACGAGGGCGAGCAGGATCAACGAACCCTGGAGGCTGACGCATGTATATTGTACCGTACATTTCTGTGTACCCCTTATATATATATGAGATAGCCACACCCTGAAAGGGTGTCGGGCAGTTTCCCAAAACCCTATGTCTTACAAGATTGACTCCGACGCCGACATTTTTAGCGCGCCAGATAGGGGAGCTCACCGGTGTGAGTGAGGCTGACGAGCGGCACGTCGGCTTCACCAAGTTCAACATCTTCTTCATCTCTCATGGCGCCCAAGAAAAAAGGCTCCACGACGATTAAGCCATCAACATCCAAACTCCCATCGCACGCGCCTGCAAACGGCGTGGGGTCGGGTTGTCTCGAGTCCAACGCGGCGGGCATGCCCAGGCGCGTCCATATTCGCTCCATATTGGGCTGGATGGGACGAGTGTCGGTCAGCCCGGTCATTTGAGGCTCGTTTGGTCTTAGAGCATCTACAACCGCGATGGCCAAATCCGTCCCCTCAAACGCCCGTGGACGCGCCCGGGCGCGTCCACGGGCATTGAGCGTGCACGCCTCATATTTGCAACTCTGCATTCGCGTATCTTATATCCGACACCTTATATCCATACTGCATATGCAATGTTGTCTATCCTACGTGATCAAACGACAGACAACAAAAATCGGCTGCAAAGAAACACAAAATTGACTGCAACCGAACATTAACAAACATCGCCACATCCAAAAGATCATAATTCGTCACCGGACAAGTTCTTAAACTTCTACAACTAAAAATGATATAAACATTGAGAGGGGGGTCACCACTTCCTCGCCGGACCTTTGCCCTTCCGGTCCCTGGCGCAGCTGTAGGCGTCCGCAGCTGGTGGAGGGTCTTGGTCGTCTGACAAGGAGGTGCAGTTGTCGCTGTCGTCGGAGTCGGAGAGGACGATGAGCCCCTTCATCTGACGGACCGCCCTGTCCTGCTCCCGCCTCAACCTAGAAACATGAGCCTTCTCCGCCACTGTCTCCTTTGCCTCGCGCTGCGACTGCTCAATAGTAAGCCGGAGCGCATTGGCGTTCTTCCATCGGAGTCGGCAAGCGTCTGTCTCCGCCATCGTGAGGGAGCGGCGGTAGACCCATGCGAGAAGACGCGCGTCCTCGTAGGGGTCCGCCTCCGTCCTGCGGTGGCGGTGCGCGGACTACTCCGTTGCATCCCTCTCCCATGCACGCAGCCTCTCGCGGTGCGCGACGCGTGCATCCGACTTTGGAGTGCGCATGCGGGCCGGCGGTGCGGGCACAAGCACCCAACACTGGCCGCGTGGAGGAGCAGATGGCGGGGGAAGGTGAGGGCTCGGGGCCGACACGGACTATGCTGTCTTGGAGTCGCTGCGCGCGGGCACGAAGGCATTGGCGGAGCTTCTGCAAGGCCGAGTGGGCCGTGGCCCGCCCAGGTCTGAAGCTAATTATTTATATATATATATATATATATATATATGTGTGTGTGTGTGTGTGTGTGTGTGTGTGTGTGTGCGTGTGTGTGTGTGTGTGGGGGCGCGCGCGCGTGTGCGCGCGCTTCATACCCAGCTGGCCAGCCCAGCCCATCATAGTACACAGGTGCAGCCCACAATCGATACAACCCACACATGACACATCGTCAACGGTCAACCTCTGCCTCGCCCAACCACATTCGTTCCTCCCAAAAAAAGCACACAATGAAGCTGCCGCTCACCGCCGTCACATAGCGCGGCCGTCGGCTGCCGTGACTGGCGCACGTCACTGCCGGCCGCCGCCCACGGGCGTGACGCACATCAGTCCCTCCCTTCTCTAGTTTCCTCATCCAACATTCAGACGCCCCATCGGCCACAACCACTGCTTAGCCGACCCACGCGCGGACGCACACATGCAGACGCGAGCGGCGAGCCGGTAAGCCGGCGACGGCAGCGAGGGCACGAGGCTGTGAATTGGCAGCTGGGCAAATCCTTCTCTGAATCCTTACAAGTTGAGCAGGTAAATCGATTCAAATCATTTCCAATTTTATTCCCCTGAATTGAACCTAGGTCATTGATTATTTATATTGAGTCATCCTCAAAATCCTCAATTGGTTGAATATTTCACTGAAGATCATTGTAGTTTACTGTCTAGTGTCCAAGACCACAGACCACAGTAGATGGTTTCTAATTTAGTAGGCAAGTTTTGTTTACACAATTGGCCTTGCTGTAGCATAAATAATTCTCTCCATTATGTTTACAGGTTACAAGTTGAGGTGTAGGCAGCCATGGAATGCGTGAAGGAACGGAATGCTGATTTGTAGTATGTACCTGCACACAACCTTGCCTAATGGTCAAATGGTATGGCTTATTTTGGTTTTGAGTAGTATATATGGTCAAATGTTGTGGCTTATTTTGGTCTTGGTAGTATATATGTATATATATGCATATGCTCATCTTGTATTCAGTGTGAACAGAAGGTGTACTGACTATATATATTGAAATACTCTCTCCGTTCCTAAATATTTGTTTTTTTAGAGATTTAAATGAACTACCACATATGGATATATATATAGACATAATTTAGAATGTAGATTCACTCATTTTGCTCCGTATGTAGTCATTTGTTAAAATCTCTAGAAAGATAAATATTTAGATATATGCTTTAGAATTTGAAAACTATTGTGCTCTCTGGCCCGCCCAACTTTTCTTTTCAAGCTCCGCCACTGCCCGGAGGGGCCTGATGAGGACATAGACCTGGGGTAGGGTAATAGACCTGACCTATATGTCCTATCCAAGGTCACTGTCTTAGAAGCAAAGAAGCTCAAGAGACGACAGGGAGGGCCCAACAAAGGTGTCGAGTGCAATCCACTCGACCTACCAGTCACTCGGAGACTCCTTCTTCTTTGGGTCACTCGACCACACGATCATTCGACCATACAAGAATCCATTCGACCTATTTGAAGATCAAGAGTCATCGAGAATAGCAACGGGCAAGCGTCCACTCTGTAACCTTTAAGGCCGTTAAGGCATTTAAGGCTACCGTTACCAGTAACACCATCTCTTTTTGTACCTTAAAATCCTTGTAACGTGGGCTGGCTGGGATCCTGGCGCACTCTATATAAGCCACCCTCTCCACTGACACAAGGGTTCGCACCCCTGTAAACACACACATGCATAATCCAGTCGACCGCCTCCGGGCACCGAGACGTAGGGCTGTTACTTCCTCCGTGAAGGGCCTAAACTCGTAAAACTCGTGTGTACAACTTCACCATAGCTAAGATCTTGCCTCCTCATACCTACCCCCATTCTACTGTCAGTCTTAGATCCACGACAGTTGGCGCCCACCGTGGGGCTGGTGTCTTAGCGACTTTCCGGTGGAGTTGCAATTTTTCCGATTCTCATCGTCATGGTTTCCGCCGGCGGACTGGTTGAGGGCCGCGAGACCCGTCTCGGCACGCTCATGTTCATCGCCGACGACTCTGCCTGGCTCCAGGAAGCTCCGCTCGACGTCGATGCGCTCCCTGTCCATGGCGCGACGCACTTTCGCGCGTGCTTCCACGGCGTCCTTCTCCGACAACCGTCGACCCAGTATTGGTCGGTTCCTATGGTGTCCTCATCCCCCGCCACTCGCCGGCACAAGCGTTCCCGTCGGTCGCAGCTCCAGCGGTGGGTGAGGCATGCGGTGGCCTACCAGTCGGCCACCTCACATGTCGCGACAATCGAGCCCGACGAAACTCTCTACGGCCTGTTCGACTGGCTCCGTCGAGACCGCATCCAAATGCGACAGCAGCGATCCCACGGCAGAAGTCTTGATGGTCGACGGACCACCCAGTCCTCCTGGCTTCCCCCGCAATGACGGTGGCGATGGCGGCGATGATCCATCGCACATTCACAAGGAGTACCGCCCCGAGCCCCTTTCTTCGCAGCAGAGGGAAGAGCTTCGCCGCCGCAACATGGATGCACTTCACACTCCTATCGTTGGAGAAACCCCCGATGCCCGGGCCTTGGAGGAAGCGCGCCTGGCCAACTTGGCTGAGCGCACTCGACTGGTAAACCTGCAGCATGCACTCGACGAGCGTGCTCGGCAGCGGATCCATGAATCCAGTCGACGACAGCTTTTTCCACCTCAAACTCAGGTATACCGCACTCCGATCCAAAATCTCACAGCCGCAGCCCGAATAGCAGAGTCAATCCAGACTTCCCAGTCGAAGGCAGGCAGGGGTTTGATGTAGATCCGAGCCTTGCTTCGAGCAGCTGGAGAACAAAATACAGCAGTATCTCAGTTGCGGAATAGGATTCATAGCAGGTCTGTGGTGGCGGACACAGTCCAGTTGGCTCCCAGCCCAAGATCGCCTCTGCGGCATGAGGGACGTGGGCACCGGCAGGATCAGTACAGAAACCGCGAGTGATACGTCCATTTTGCATCATGCTTTTATATCAATATTTATTGCATTACGGGCTGTTATTACACATTATGTCACAATACTTATGCCTATTCTCTCTTATTTTACAAGATTTACATAAAGAGGGAGAATGCCGACAGCTGGGATTCTGGCGGGAAAAGGAGCAAATATTAGAGACCTATTCTGCACAGCTCCAAAAGTCCTGAAACTTCACAAATGATGTTTTCCAAATATATAAAAAAACATTGAGCGCAAGAACTTCACCAGGGGGGCCACACCCTGCCCACGAGGGTGGGGGTGCGCCCTACCCCCCTGGGCGCGCCCCCTACCTCGTAGGCCCCCTGGTGGCCCTCCGGTGACCATCTTCTGCTATATGGACTCTTTCGATGGAAAAATAATGATAAGCCATCTTCTCGGACGAAACTCCGCCGCCACGAGGTGGAACCTTGGCAGAACCAATCTAGGGTTCTGGCGGGGCTGTTCTGCCGGGGAAACTTCTCTCCCGGAGGGGGAAATCATCGCCATCATCATCACCAACGCTCCTCTCATCGGGAGAGGGCAATCTCCATCAACATCTTCATCAACACCATCTAATCTCAAAACCCTAGTTTATCTCTTGTATCCAATTCTTGTCTCCAAGTCCGGGATTGCTGCTAGTAGGTTGCTAGTAGTGTTAATTACTCCTTGTAGTTGATGCTAGTTGGTTTAATTGGTGGAAGATCATATGTTCAGATCCTATATGCATATTAATACCCCTCTGATTATGAACATGTTTATGCTTTGTGAGTAGTTACTTTTGTTCCTGAGGACATAGGAGAAGTCTTACTATTAGTAGTCATGTGAATTTGGTATTCGTTCGATATTTTGATGAGATGTATGTTGTCTCTCCTCTAGTGGTGTTATGTGAACGTCGACTACATGACACTTCCCCATTGTTTGGGCCTGGAGGAAGGCATTGGGAAGTAATAAGTAGATGATGGGTTGCTAGAGTGACAGAAGCATAAACCCTAGTTTATGCGTTGCTTCGTAAGGGGCTGATTTGGATCCATATGTTTCATGCTATGGTTAGGTTTACCTTAATACTTTTGTTGTATTTGCGGATGCTTGCAATAGAGGTTAATCATAAGTGGGATGCTTGTCCAAGTAAGGGAAGTACCCAAGCACCAGGCCACCCACATACCAAATTATCAAAGTACCGAACGTGAATCATATGAACGTGATGAAAACTAGCTTGACGATATTCCCATCTGTCCTCGGGACCACTTTACATCATATAAGAGTTTGTCCAGGCATGTCCTTTGCTACAAAAAGGATTGGGCCACCTTGCTGCACCTTATTTACTTTTGTTACTTGTTGCTCGTTATAAATTGTCTTATCACAAAACTATATGTTACCACTTATTTTAGTACTTGCAGAGAATACCTTGCTGGAAACCGCTTATCATTTCCTTCTGCTCCTCGTTGGGTTCGACAGTCTTACTTATTGAAAGGACTACGATAGATCCCCTATACTTGTGGGTCATCAAGACTCTTTTCTGGCACCATTGCTAGGGAGTGAAGCGCCTTTGGTAGGTGGAATTTGGTAAGAAAAATTGTATATAGTGTGCTGAAATTTACTATCACTTGTTACTATGGAAAGTAATCCTCTGAGGGGCTTGTTCGGGGTATCTTCACCCCGACCAGTAGAGCAAAGAGTTTCTCCTCAACCTACTGAACCTACTGAAAATGAAAATGCTTGCTTTGAAATTCCTTTGGGTATGGTAGAAAAACTGCTAGCTAATCCTTTTTTAGGAGATGGAACAAAACATCCTCATGAGCATCTAATATATGTGGATGAAGTTTGTGGATTATTTAAGCTTGCAGGTGTACCCGGAGATGTTGTTAAGAAGAAGGTCTTCCCTTTATCTTTGAGGGGAGATGCATAGACATGGTATAGGCTATGTGATGATATTGAGTCTTGGAACTACAAGCGATTGAAATTGGAATTTCATCAAAAGTTTTATCCTATGCATCTTGTTCATCGTGATCGCAATTATATATATATAATTTTTGGCCTCGCGAAGGAGAAAGCATCGCTCAAGCTTGGGGGAGGCTTAAATCAATGTTATATTCATGCCCCAATCATGAGCTCTCAAGAGAAATTATTATTCAAAATTTTATGCTCGGCTTTCTGGTAACAATCGCACCATGCTTGATACTTCTTGTGCTGGCTCTTTTATGATGAAGACTATTGAATTCAAATGGGATTTATTGGAAAGAATTAAACGCAACTCCGAAGATTGGGACCTCGACAATGGTAAGGAGTCAGGTATGACACCTAGTTTTGATTGTGTTAAATCTTTTATGGATACCAATATTTTTCGTAAATTTAGCACTAAATATGGACTTGACTCTGAGATAGTAGCTTCTTTCTGTGAATCTTTTGCTGCTTATGTTGATCTCCCCAAGGAGAAGTGGTTTAAATATCATCCTCCCATAGAAGTAAAAGTAGCTGCACCTATTAAAGTTGAAGAAAAGACTATTACTTATAATGATCCTATTGTTCCTACTTCTTATGTTGAGAAACCGCCTTTCCCTATTAGGATAAACGATCATGCTAAAGCTTCAACTGTGGTTCATAAAAGCAATGTTAAAACATATACACCTCTTGAGCAAGTTAAAGTTGAACCTAATATTGCTATTATTAAAGATCTCTTGTCTGATAATATAGATGGGCATGTTATTTATTTCTGCAATGGAACTGCTAGAATTGCTAAACCCCGTGATACAGATAAACCTAGACATATGGTAGGCATGCTTGTTATTTCTGTTAAAATAGGAGATCATTGTTAACATGGCTTGTGTGATATGGGTGCTAGTGCTAGTGCAATACCTAATGACTTATACAAAGAAATTATGCACGACATTACACCCGCTGAATTAGAAGATATTGATGTCACAATTAAACTTGCTAATAGAGATACTATTTCACCAATGGGAATTGTTAGAGATGTTGAAGTCTTGTGTGGGAAAACTAAATATCCTGCTGATTTTCTTGTTCTTGGTTCCCCACAAGATAGTTTTTGTCCCATTATATTTGGTAGACCATTCTTAAATACTGTTAATGCTACCATAGATTGCAAAAGGGATGTTGTTACTGTCGGTTTAGATGATATGACTCATGAATTTAATTTTTCTAAATTTAGTAGACAACATCATGAAGAAGAATTACCTAGTAAGGATGAAATTATTGGTCTTGCTTCTATTGCCGTACCTCCTAGTGATCCTTTAGAATAATATTTGCTAGACCATGAAAATGATATGTTTATGAATGAAAGAAGGGAATTAGATGAAGTATTCTTTAAACAGGAACCTATTGAAAAACAATTTACCTGTTGAAATCCTAGGGGATCCTCCTCCACCCAAGGGTGATCCCGTGTTTGAGCTTAAACCGTTACCTGATACTCTTAAATATGCTTATCTTGATGAGAAAAAGATATACCCTGTTATTATTAGTGCTAACCTTGCAGAACATGAAGAAGAGAGATTATTAAAAGCTCTGAAGAAGCACCGTGCTGCTATTGGGTATACTCTTGATGATCTTAAGGGCATTAGTCCCACTCTATGTCAACATAAAATTAATTTGGAAGAAGATGCTAAACCAGTTCATGATCATCAACGTCGTCTGAATCCTAAAATGAAAGAAGTGGTAAGAAAGGAGATACTAAAGCTCCTTGAGGCAGGTATAATTTATCCCGTTGCGGACAGTAAGTGGGTAAGTCCTATCCATTGTGTCCCTAAGAAGGGAGGTATTACTGATGTTCCTAATGATAAAGATGAATTGATTCCTCAAAGAATTATTACTGGTTATAGGATGGTAATTGATTTCCGCAAATTAAATAAGGCTACTAAAAAGATCATTACCCCTTACCTTTTATCGATCAAATGCTAGAAAGATTGTCTAAACATACACATTTTTGCTTTCTAGATGGTTATTCTGGTTTCTCTCAAATACATGTGTCAGCCAAAGATCAATCAAAGACTACTTTTACATGCCCTTTTGGTACTTTTGCTTATAGACGTATGCCTTTTGGTTTATGTAATGCACCTGCTACCTTTCAAAGATGCATGATGGCTATATTCTCTGACTTTTGTGAAAAGATTTGTGAGGTTTCCATGGACGACTTTTCCGTCTATGGATCTTGTTTTGATGATTGCTTGAGCAACCTTGATCAAGTTTTGCAGAGGTGTGAAGAAACTAATCTTGTCTTGAATTGGGAAAAGTGCCACTTTATGGTTAATGAAGGTATTGTCTTGGGGCATAAAGTTTCTGAAAGAGGTATTGAAGTTGATAAAGCCAAGGTTGATGCTATTGAAAAGATGCCATGTCCCAAGGACATCAAAGGTATAAGAAGTTTCCTTGGTCATGCCGGTTTTTATAGGAGGTGCATTAAGGACTTCTCAAAAATCTCTCAGACTCTGACCAATTTATTACAAAAGGATGTACCATTTGTCTTTGATGATGATTGTGTAGAAGCATTTGAAATACTTAAGAAAGCATTGATCACTGCACCTATTGTTCAACCACCTGATTGGAATTTACCCTTTGAAATTATGTGTGATGCTAGTGATTATGCTGTAGGTGCTGTTCTAGGATAAAGAGTTGATAAGAAACTAAATGTTATTCAATATGCTAGTAAAACTATAGACAATGCTCAAAGAAATTATGCTACTACTGAAAAAGAATTCTTAGCAGTTGTATTTGCCTGTGATAAGTTTAGACCTTATATTGTTGATTATAAAGTAACTATTCACACTGATCATGCTGCTATCAAATATCTTATGGAAAAGAAAGATGCTAAACCTAGACTTATTAGATGGGTTCTCTTGCTTCAAGAATTTGATTTACATATTGTTGATAGAAAAGGAGCCGAGAACCCCGTTGCAGACAACTTGTCTAGGTTGGAAAAGGTGCTTGATGACCCACTACCTATTGATGATAGCTTTCCTGATGAGCAATTAAATGTCATAAATACTTCTCATACTGCTCCATGGTATGCTGATTATGCTAATTACATTGTTGCTAAGTATATACCACCTAGTTTCACATACCATCAAAAGAAAAAGTTCTTCAATGATTTGAGGCATTACTTTTGGGATGACCCGCATCTTTATAAAGAAGGAGTAGGTGGTGTTATTAGACGCTGTGTGCCTGAGCATGAACAGGAACAGATCCTATGCAAGTGTCACTCCGAAGCTTATGGAGGACACCATGCTGGAGATAGAACTACACATAAGGTACTGCAATCTGGTTTTTATTGGCCTACTCTCTTCAAGGATGCCCGTAAGTTTGTCTTATCTTGTGATGAATGTCAAAGAATTGGTAATATTAGTAGACGTCAAGAAATGCCTATGAATTATTCACTTGTTATTGAACCATTTAATGTTTGGGGCTTTGACTATATGGGACATTTTCCTTCCTCTAATGGTTATACACATATTTTAGTTGCTGTTGATTACGTTACTAAGTGGGTAGAAGCTATTCCAACTAGTAGTGCTGATCATAACACTTCTATTAAAATGCTTAAAGAAGTTATCTTTCCAAGGTTTGGAGTCCCTGGATATTTAATGACTGATGGTGGCTCACATTTTATTCATGGTGCTTTCCGTAAAATGCTTGCTAAATATGATGTTAATCATAGAATTGCATCTCCTTATCACCCTCAGTCTAGTGGTCAAGTAGAATTGAGCAATAGAGAACTCAAATTAATTTTTCAAAAGACTGTTAATAGGTCCAGAAAGAATTGGTCCAAGAAACTTGATGATTCATTATGGGCCTATAGAACTGCATATAAAAATCCTATGGGTATGTCTCCGTACAATATGGTCTATGGAAAAGCATGTCACTTACCTCTCGAACTAGAACACAAGGCTTATTGGGCTATTAAAGAACTTAATTATGATTTTAAACTTGCCGGTGAGAAGAGGTTATTTGATATTAGCTCGCTTGATGAATGGAGAACCCAAGCCTACGAAAATGCCAAGTTGTTTAAAGAAAAAGTTAAAAGATGGCATGATAAAAGGATACAAAAGCGTGAGTTTAACGTAGGTGATTATGTATTGCTATACAACTCTAGTTTAAGATTTTTTGTAGGAAAACTTCTCTCTAAATGGGAGGGTCCTTACGTTATCGAGGAGGTCTACCGTTCCGGTGCCATAAAAGTCAACAACTTCGAAGGCACAAATCCGAAGGTGGTGAACGGTCAAAGAATCAAACACTACATCTCAGGTAATCCTATAAATGTTGAAACCAATGTTATTGAAACCGTAACCCCGGAGGAATACATAAAGGACACTTTCCGAAATGTTTCAGACTCCAAAAAGGAATAGGTATGCGGTACGGTAAGTAAACCGACTCCAAAACAGTTTTTAAGGCAATATTTCTCCGTTTTGGAATATTTAGAAAAATAGAAAAATAAGCAGCAGTCCGGAAAGGACACGAGGGCTCCACGAGGGTGGAGGGCGCGCCCTACCCTACTGGGCGCGCACCCCTACCACGTGGGCACCTCGTGTGCTCTCCGGACTCCGTTTTCTTATAGGACACGTATTTTGGTCGGTAAAAATTCATTATATAACCTCCCGGAGGTTTTGACTCCTGTATCACGCAAAAATCTCCTGTCTTTGTTTCGAGATTTTTTTCTGACACATCTAGATTATCATGACGTCTCCAAGTGCTCCCAAGGACAAGTTCTTCGAGAAGGTCATCAACCCTTACCTCGCGGAGGTGCAGCGACACCCTCAAACCATTGAGATGCATGATGGGTTGTTGCACATCTGTGATGCTGAGGGACCGAAGGGGAACGGAAGCGTGGAGGCGAGGCTCGAAGCAATGGAGCAACAAGTTTTCAAGTGTCAGGGGATGGTGGAGCATGGACTCAACTCCAACTACATGATGATCGCAGAGTTCACCAACAAACACAAGCTGGATGCCGACAACATCGGGGAGACCATCTTCAAGCTTCATGAGAAAATCGAGCACCTTCAAGCTCAGATCTATGACCTGCAAAACCAAAACTGTGAGTATGAATATAGATTCAAAAGGATAAGTTTGGCTGCAGATTTGAGAATCCCGAAGACTCGGTCATCCTTCTATGATGGTGAGCCTATGCCTTGGAAGAAGGACGACAAGCCTACGCCATCAACAAAATCAGCACCGTCTCCTCCAACAAAGAAGAATTTAGTATCTGGTATGGGCACTCCACTTGGCAACTGCCAAGCTTGGGGGACTGCCCCGGTATCGTATCACCATCGCTTTTATCTTTACCATTTTTCTTAGTTCGATCCTTTTGGTAATATCTTGATCTAGTAGAATAAAAGTTCTTAGTATGATCTAGTTGTGAGTTTTGCTTTATTATCCTTCTATGTAATCGAGTCCGTGAGCTATATAATAAAGATTAGTTATGAGTCAAGGGCTTGATTATTTTTGCCGTGATCCCAAGTGAATAAAAGAAAAGAGAAAGAAATAAAAAGGAAACAAAGAGATCATGTGACTCTTATGGAGAGTAATGAGCTTACATAGAAAGAGTATGATGAATAAAAGTTATTGAGGGTTGACAAACATAGTTTTGGTCATCGTTGCAATTAATAGGAAGTAATAAGAAAGAGAGGTCTTCACATATAAATATACTATCTTGGACATCTTTTATGATTGTGGGCACTCATTAAAATATGACATGCTAAAGAGTTGACATTGGACAAGGAAGACAGCGTGATGGGTTATGTTTTCTTACATCTGAGATAAATTATATTGTATTAGATCCTCCAACATGTTGAGCTTGCCTTTCTCCCTTATTCTAGCCAAATTCATTGCACCAAGTAGAGATACTACTTGTGCTTCCAAATACCCTTAAACCTGTTTTGCCATGAGAGTCCATCATACCTACCTATGGATTGAGTAAGATCCATCAAGTAAGTTGTCATCGGTGCAAGCAATAAAAATTGCTCTCTAAATATGTATGATTGATTGGTGTGGAAGGAATAAGCTTTATACGATCGTGTGATATGGAAGTAATAAAAGTGACAGACTGCATAATAAAGGTCCATATCACAAGTGGCAATATAAAGTGGTGTTCTTTCGCATTAGGATTTTGTGCATCCAACCATAAAAGCGCATGAAAACCTCTGCTTCCCTCTGCGAAGGGCCTATCTTTTACTTTTATCTCCTACATTTCATAAGAGTCATGGTGATCTTCACCCTTCCTTTTTACATTTTATCCTTTGTCAACCACAATATGTTGGAAAGATCCTGGTATATGTGGCTAATTGGATGTGAGTTTTCATGAACTATTACTGTTGACATTACCCTTGAGGTAAAACGTTGGGCGGCAAAACTATAAGCCCCTATCTTTCTCTGTGTCCGATTAAAACTCCATACCCATAAGTATTGCGTGAGTGTCAGCAATTGTCAAAGACTATATGATAGTTGAGTATGTGGACTTGCTAAAAAGCTCTTATACATTGACTCTTTCCTATGTTATGATAAATTGCAATTGCTTCAATGACTGAGATTATAGTTTGTTAGTTTTCAATGAAGTTTACGATTCATACTTGATATTGTGATTGAATTATTACTCTAGCATAAGATATCATATGACAAGAATTATATAAGTTGCTGCTCTAAGAATGATCATGATGCCCTCATGTCCGTATTTTATTTTTATCGACACCTTCATCTCTAAACATGTGGACATATTTTTCAATTTCGGCTTTTCGCTTGAGGACAAGCGAGGTCTAAGCTTGGGGGAGTTGATACGTCCATTTTGCATCATGCTTTTATATCAATATTTATTGCATTATGGGCTGTTATTACACATTATGTCACAATACTTGTCGGCGTTCTCGGAACGGGGTTCCCCAGACTTGCCTGCCTACGGCCTGCGGCGTGGCTCAAGTGGGGCCCAGCGCGGCCCATCTTCATCAGCTCAAGCTCAAAGACCCTCGCGAGGGGCCAAGCCTCGTGGGGCGGACGACAGGAAGCTTCCTCAGAGGCAGCCTCATCAGGCAGGCTCGCGAGGAGGCGGAGAGATCAAGGCAGGGGTACCTCGCGAGGAACCTGTAACGCAAGCCATGACGATTGAGACCAGGCGGGCGCCAGGCGGGTGCCGGCCTGCGCAGTGTCCTTGTTTCCCCTTTGGTGCAAAGGGGGCAAGCACAGGCCAAGGCATCAAGCAAAGGTTACGATTCCGGTGCAACGAGACAAAGACCAGCCGGACGGCAGGACGGAGGTCACCGTGGAGCCCAAGACGGCGTCATGGCCAGTGCTTTTGGCAGCCGAAGACCACCTTTGGTCAGGATAACTTGTACTAGATGTTCCCCTTTGAAATGGCCAATTCTTGGCGCCCTTCCCGCTCATTATTTGGGGAGAGGCCCAGGGCCTCTATAAATAGAGCTAGCCACCATAGAGTAGAGACATCTGGAGACACCCGAAGAGATCTGGTAGAACCCCAGCAGAGAGAGAGAGGCGATTGAACTCACCCTAGCAGTTCATCGCACCAGCTCAAGAACACCTCTCGTGAGGCTGTTCTTCCCTTGTACTGTCCATCATCAGCCCCAGAGGCAATTCACCACACCACACACTGGAGTAGGGTATTACACCACAACGGTGGCCCGAACCAGTATAAACATCGTGTCTCTTGTGTTGTTAATCATTTTCATCTTAGTTCGCACGAGAGGATCGGACGTAGATTGGTAGGGGAGAGATCTCTGCGCGCACCCCAGTGTTCGAACTTCAAGGGTCTGCCGGAACCCGAAACCCGACATTTGGCACGCCAGGTAGGGGTGCGCCGGAGTCCTCCTTCCTGACGACCCGCTCTCCCCCGACATCGCATCCCGCCCTCATGGCGGACAACGCGCCGCCCGCTCTAGCAACGGATGCCGACACTGGGGCCAGGGGGCTCCGGGCCTTGGCCCCCGCCTTGCGGCAAGTGCAATGGCCGCGCAAGTTCAGGCCCGAGATGCCGCTGTGACGGACCCGATGATTTTCCTACTGGCGTACAAGGAGGCCGTCCTCGAAGCCGGGGGCGACGATCGGGTGATGGCCAACTGGTTACCCATGGCCCTCACCAGCGTCCCGCGCGCGTGGCTCCTCGACCTGCCGAGGGCCTCTGTCACCTCCTGGGAGGACCTGCGCGACCTCTTCCTCGCCCGTTTCGCCGCACCAGCGCCGCCCGTCGTCGCAGCTCTCCTGGGTGGCTCCCAGGCACCACCCTCGAGTCATCACGTCAAGCCATTCGCCCACCGGATCAGCACCGCCTCCGGGCGCCAAGAAGCCCCCCGGGCTGGGTGGCGCCCGAGGCCGATCTAACCTTTGACTCGGAGGACCGCCCCTTCAACCCCATTGGTTCGGGCGCGCTCTCGATGCTGTGCACCCCCACCATCTGCCAGGTAGCCGTCACCAGGACCCTTATCGACGGTGGTGCCAGCCTCAACATGCTCTCTATGGAGGCCTTCAGCCTACTCCATGTGCCGCCGGAGCGGCTCCAACCCAGCAGGCCTTTCTCGGGCGTCGGAGCCGGTTCCACAGCCTCCTTGGGACAGATCCGCCTCCCAGTGACCTTCGGCACCTGCAACAATTTCCGCACGGAGCTTATCGACTTCGACATCGCCCCTATCGGCCTCCCCTACAATGCCATCCTGGGCTATCCGGCCTTGGCTCGGTTCATGGCAGCAACTCACCCGGCGTACAACCTCATGAAGATGCCTGGGAGCAGCGGCGTCCTCACCGTGTCAGGAGACACAAGGGATGCGCTACAGGTGCTCCGGCTTGTTTTCAGGGCGGCCGCGGTGGCGCAGCCCACTAGCACCGATGCCCTTGAGCCCAAGGGGGCTGCGCCAGCTAAAAAGAAGCAGTTGTTCACCCAAGACAAGGTGGAAACCAAGCAGGTACCAGTCGACGAGGACGGGTCCACTGGCGCCACCTTCACCATAGGGGCCAACCTCGAGCCCGAGCAGGAGAAGGCCCTAATCAGGTTCCTGCGTGCGAACAAGAAGGTGTTTGCATGGGAACCAGATCAGTTAGCGGGGGTCCCAAGGGAAGTGATTGAGCATCACCTCAACGTGTGCCCCAATGTACGCCCCGTGAAGTAGAAGGGAAGGCGGCAGTCTACTGAGAAACATGCTTTCATCGTTCAAGAGACCCGGAAGCTAGAGGCGGCGGGGGTTATCCGCGAGGTCCGCTACCCCGATTGGCTGGCTAATCCTGTTGTCGTGCCAAAGAAGGGGGGGAGAGCGCATGTGCGTCGACTTCACCAACCTCAACAAGGCCTGCCCGCAGGATCCATTTTCGCTCCCCCGCATCGACCAGATAGTTGACTCCACCGCAGAGTGTGACCTATTGTGCTTCCTGGATGCCTTCTCGGGCTATCACCAGATCAAGATGGCGGTAGAAGACGTGGAGAAGACGGCTTTCCTGACCGCGTGTGGGGTGTACTGCTATACGTGCATGCCATTTGGGCTGCGCAATGCATGCGTGACCTTTCAGCGGCTGATGCACATCGCCTTAGGCCGGCAGCTCGGGAGGAATGATGAAGCTTACATCGATGACATTGTGGTGAAGTCTCGTGAGGCAAGAACCCTGATACAGGACCTGGAAGAAACCTTTGCCAGCCTCAACGAAGTGGACCTATGGCTCAACCTGGAGAAGTGTGTATTTGGAGTCCCCTCGGGCAAGCTCCTGGGTTTCCTCGTATCCCACAGGGGCATCGAGGCCAGCCCGGAGAAGGTCAAGGCAGTCGAAGATATGAGCCCGCCGAGGATCCTCAGAGAAATGCAGAAGCTCACCGGGCGTGTGACTGCGTTGGGCACTTCATCTCCAAGCTGGGGGAACAAGCCCTGCCCTTCTTCAAGCTGATGAAGAAAAAGAGCCCCTTCGAATGGACTGAAGAGGCCGACAAGGCATTCCAAGACCTCAAGAGGTACCTTACCAGTCCACCAGTGATGGTAGCTCCGCCTCCTCGGGAGCCCCTAGTGCTCTACCTTGCGGCCACCCCCTACTCCACCAGCGCAGCCCTGGTGGCAGTCAGGGAGGAACGTTGTGCCAAGGCTGCATCGACCGTCCGAACTGAAGCAAAGCAGAGCCAGGAGGGCCTCACGAAGGCTGCAACCACAGCCGGAAAGGAACAGCCGCAGCAGGAGAACGCACCCGAAGCAGGAGAGGCCTCTTCTGGTGACCAAGCCCCGGGGGCTCCGTCGTCTCCAGAGACGCCTCGACCTCTGGAGGACACAAGCAGCGCCAACACCCTCAACCTCGTCGAACATCACGTGTACTTCGTCAGCACGGTGCTACAGGACGCAAGGGCACGGTATCTCATGCCTCAAAAACTCCTCCTCGTGCTACTAGTGGCCTCGCACAAGTTGCGCCACTACTTCCAAGGACATCCCATCAAGGTCGTCTCAGCATACCCCTTGGAAAGAGTGCTCAGGAGCCCCAACTCAGCTAGAAGGGTCGCCGAATGGAACATTGAGCTACAGGCATTTCAGTTAGAATTCAGCACGACCAGAGTTATCAAGGGAGCCGCACTTGCAGATTTCGTGGCAGAATGGGCAGAAGCATCGGGTCTCGAGGCACGCGAAGACCGATCACTTTCCCTGGGAAGTGAAGCACCGGACGGCTGGGTCGTGTACTTCAATGGGGCATTCTCCCGACATGGTGCAGGAGCTGGCGCAGTGCTTGTGTCCCCTACCCAGGACAAACTCTATTACGCTGTGCAACTCTGCTTCCAGCACGGAGAGAAGGTCTCCAACAACATAGCAGAATACGAAGGCCTGATAGCAGGCTTGAAAGCTGCAATCGCCTTAGGGGTAAAGCGCCTCACCATCAAGGGCGATTCACAGCTCCTCGTCAACTTCTCCAACAAGATATACGAGCCGAAGGACGAGCACATGGAAGCTTACCTCGCTGAAGTCCGCAGGATGGAGAAACAGTTCTGGGGGCTGGAGCTGCAGCATGTGCCTCGCGGCACCAATCAGGAGGCTGACGACATTGCCAAGAGGGCGTCTAGGCAGCTGCCGCGGGAACCTGACGTCTTCGAGGAGCGGCTCTTCAAGCCCTCGGCGGCGCCATCGCTATCAGGCGCGGTGCAGCCAAGGGAGGAGCCTCCTCAGCCGCCTGCCTCAGGAGCTCTGGTCTGCGTCCCGGCATCAGGGGCACGCCTGCTCCTGGCGTTGGAGCCTCAGGAGGGATGTTGGATCCCAGAGCTCAAGGACTACCTGATGCAAGGGATTCTGCCGGAGAACGAGGAGGAGGCGGAGCGTGTGGCACGGCAGGCCACGGCTTATTGCATCCAGGATGGTGAGCTCTACAGGAAGCGGCCAAATGACGTGTCCCTACATTGCATTTCCAGGGAGCAAGGAAAGGAACTGCTAGCGGACATACACAGCGGAGACTGTGGGCACCACTCGTCGTCACGAACCCTCGTCGGCAAGGTGTTCCACAATGGGTTCTACTGGCCCACAGCACTCAACGACACCATTGAGCTGGTGAAGGCTTGCGAGGCCTGCCAGTTTCACGCTAAACAGATCCATCAGCCTGCGGGGGGTCTGCAGACCATACCCCTCTCCTGACCGTTCACAGTTTGGGGGTTGGACATTCTGGGCCTGTTCCCTCGGGCGTCAGGGGGCTATCGCTACCTCTACGTCGCCATGGACAAGTTCACCAAGTGGGCCGAGGTGGAAGATGTCCGCACAATCCCGACAGGCAAGGCAGTCAAGTTCATCAAGGGCCTCGTGAGCCGGTTTGGGGTGCCTAACCGCATCATCACTAACAACGGTTTGCAATTCACCAGTAACTCTTTAAAATGTACTGTGCTAACCTTGGAACGCAGATATGCTACGCTTCGGTAGCACACCCCCGGAGCAATGGCCAGGCTGAACAAGCCAACGCGGAGGTCCTGAGGGGCCTCAAGGCCAGGACCTTCAAGAAGAAGCTGGAGGCCTGTGGCAGGGGCTGGCACGACGAGCTCCAGTCCGTGCTATGGTCAATCCGCACGACAACGACCAAGCCGACTGGCGAGACCCCGTTCTTCCTCGTCTACGGAGCAGAGGTTTTTCTCCCTCACGAGGTCAGACGTCGCTCTGCACGGGTCCTGGCATTCGACGAGGCTCAACAGGACGCCATGCGGGGGACGGATCTCGTGCTGGGGGAGAAACACCATCGGGAAGCCGCACTGCGAGCGGCAAGGTATCAATAGGCGCTATGACGATACCACAGCCGCAACATCTGCCCCAGGACCCTTGAGGTAGGGGATCTCGTGCTTAGAAGGGTTCTCTCCAGGGAGGGGCTGGACAAGCTCTCTCCCATGTGGGAGGGCCCGTTCAAGGTTGTTCATGTTTCCAGGCCTAGCTCCGCGCGCTTGGAGACTCCGGAGGGAGTACCCATCCAGAACCCATGGAACATTCAGCATCTCCGGAGGTTCTACCCCTGAGTGAAGCCGCTGCGTTTTGGAAAAGGCCTGGTGCCTGTGAAGAAGGCGAATGCCTGTGAAGCCGCTGCGTTTTGGAAAAGGCCCGGTGCCTGTGAAGAAGGCGAATGCCTGTGAAGGCGTTGCGTTTTGGAAAAGGCCCGGTGCCTGTGAAGAAGGTGAATGCCTGTGAAGCCGCTGCGTTTTGGAAAAGGCCCGGTGCCTGTGAAGCCGCTGCGTTTTGGAAAAGGCCCGGTGCCTGTGAAGAAGGCAAATGCATGTGAAGTCGTTGCGTTTTGGAAAAGGCCCGGTGCCTGTGAAGAAGGCCAATGCCTGTGAAGCTCGCCGCCCGTGACACTCTCACGTAATAATGAGTGGGGTTGTACACGCCCCGGAGTCTCCGGAGTGCCGCCCTCGGGCCTTGGGGGCTCCCGCCCATGCCCATTGGCAGCACTTAGCTCCGCGCCGGTGAGAAGACGTCGAAGACTAGAATAGGTGCCGGACGCGGCTTTCCCATTTGCTTTCCACAGTTGGCTTGTTTATTCCCATTTGAATTTTTTATTGGAGTTGCTGACGTTCCTGGCTTGTGGCTCTTTGTCTTTCTCGCTTGCTCGCCTCATTTTCTCTCGAGAAGTCTCGCGAGGGAGGATCGCGGGCTCCCTCGCGAGTGTTTTCTGCCCCGATCGTTTGGAGCTTTCCTATCCGAGTCCTCTGCAGGAGCACCCCTCCCAGTCCGTGCCCCACGGGCATCGCGACACGAGCGCAGGACCTGGGCCGATCGCCCCACAGCTAAGACCATAAGTTACCCCTCCTACTGATCCTTGCAGGGCACGAAGCGCACAAGGAGTGAAGGAAATATGCCCTAGAGGCAATAATAAAGTTATTATTTATTTCCTTATATCATGATAAATGTTTATTATTCATGCTAGAATTGTATTAACCGGAAACATAATACATGTGTGAATACATAGACAAACTTAGTGTCACTAGTATGCCTCTACTTGACTAGCTCGTTAATCAAAGATGGTTATGTTTCCTGACCATGAACAAAGTGTTGTTATTTGATTAACGAGGTCACATCATTAGTTGAATGATCTGATTGACATGACCCATTCCATTAGCTTAGCACCCGATCGTTTAGTATGTTGCTATTGCTTTCTTCATGACTTATACATGTTCCTATAACTATGAGATTATGCAACTCCCGTTTACCGGAGGAACACTTTGGGTACTACCAAACGTCACAACGTAACTGGGTGATTATAAAGGAGTACTACAGGTGTCTCCAAAGGTACATGTTGGGTTGGCGTATTTCGAGATTAGGATTTGTCACTCCGATTGTCGGAGAGGTATCTCTGGGCCCTCTCGGTAATGCACATCACATAAGCCTTGCAAGCATTACAACTAATATGTTAGTTGTGAGATGATGTATTACGGAACGAGTAAAGAGACTTGCCGGTAATGAGATTGAACTAGGTATTGGATACCGACGATCGAATCTCGGGCAAGTAACATACCAATGACAAAGGGAACAACGTATGTTGTTATGCGGTCTGACCGATAAAGATCTTCGTAGAATATGTAGGAGCCAATATGGGCATCCAGGTCCCGCTATTGGTTATTGACCGGAGACGTGCCTCGGTCATGTCTACATTGTTCTCGAACCCGTAGGGTCCGCACGCTTAAGGTTACGATGACAATTATATTATGAGTTTATGCATTTTGATGTACCGAAGGTTGTTCGGAGTCCCGGATGTGATCACGGACATGATGAGGAGTCTCGAAATGGTCGAGACGTAAAGATTGATATATTGGAAGCCTATGTTTGGATATCGGAAGTGTTCCGGGTGAAATCAGGATTTTACCGGAGTACCGGGAGGTTACCGGACCCCCCGGGAGCCATATGGGCCTTAATGGGCTTTAGTGGAAAGGAGAAAGGGGCAGCCCAAGGTGGCTGCGCACCTCCCCCCTCCCCTAGTCCTATTAGGACTAGGAGAGGTGGCCGGCCCCCCTCTCTCTCTTTCCCCCTCGGGGAATCCTAGTCCAACTAGGATTGGGGGGGAGTCCTACTCCCGGAAGGAGTAGGACTCCTCCTGCGCCCTCCTCCTGGCCGGCGCCCCCCTCCCCCTTGGCTCCTTTATATACTGAGGCAGAGGCACACCAGAAACACACAAGTTGATCCACGTGATCTATTCCTTAGCCGTGTGCGGCGGCCCCAGCCACCATAGTCCTCGATAACACTGTAGCGGAGTTTAGGCGAAGCCCTGCTGCTGTAGTACATCAAGATCGTCACCACGCCGTCGTGTTGACGGAACTCTTCCCCGACACTTTGCTGGATCGGAGTTCGGGGATCGTCATCGAGCTGAACGTGTGCTCGAACTCGGAGGTGCCGTAGTTTCGGTGCTTGATCGGTTGGATCGTGAAGACGTACGACTACTTCCTCTATGTTGTGTCAACGCTTCCGTAGTCGGTCTGCGTGGGTACGTAGACAACACTCTCCCCTCTTGTTGCTATGCATCACCATGATCTTGCGTGTGCGTAGGAAATTTTTTTGAAATTACTATGAAACCCAACAGTGGCATCCGAGCCTAGGTTATTTATGTTGATGTTATATGCACGAGTAGAACACAAGTGAGTTGTGGGCGATATAAGTCATACTGCCTACCAGCATGTCATACTTTGGTTTGGCGGCATTGTTGGACGAGACGACCCGGACCAACATTACACGTACGCTTACGCGAGACCGGTTCCCCCGACGTGCTTTGCACATAGGTGGCTTGCGGGCGACTGTCTCTCCAACTTTAGTTGAACCAAGTGTGGCTACGCCCGGTCCTTGCGAAGGTTAAAACGGAGTCTATTTGACAAACTATCGTTGTGGTTTTGATGCGTAGGTGAGATTGGTTCTTGCTTAAGCCCGTAGCAGCCACATAAAACTTGCAACAACAAAGTAGAGGACATCTAACTTGTTTTTGCAGGGCATGTTGTGATGTGATATGGTCAAGGCATGATGCTGAATTTTATTGTATGAGATGATCATGTTTTGTAACCAAGTTATCGGCAACTGGCAGGAGCCATATGGTTCTCGCTTTATTGTATGCAATGAAATCACGATGTAATGCTTTACTTTATTACTAAACGGTAGTGATAGTCGTGGAAGCATAAGATTGGCGAGACGACAACGATGCTACGATGGAGATCAAGGTGTCGCGCCGGTGACGATGGTGATCATGACGGTGCTTCGGAGATGGAGATCACAAGCACATGATGATGATGGCCATAGCATATCACTTATATTGATTGCATGTGATGTTTATCTTTTTATGCATCTTATCTTGCTTTGATTGACGGTAGCATTATAAGATGATCTCTCACTAAATTATTAAGAAGTATTCTCCCTGAGTATTCACCGTTGCCAAAGTTCGTCGTGCCCAGACACCACGTCATGATCGGGTGTGATAAGCTCTACGTCCATCTACAACGGGTGCAAGCCAGTTTTGCACACGCAGAATACTCAGGTTAAACTTGACGAGCCTAGCATATGCAGATATGGCCTCGGAACACGGAGACCGAAAGGTCGAGCGTGAATCATATAGTAGATATGATCAACATAACGATGTTCACCATTGAAAACTACTCCATCTCACGTGATGATCGGTTATGGTTTAGTTGATTTGGATCACGTGATCACTTAGAGGATTAGAGGGATGTCTATCTAAGTGGGAGTTCTTAAGTAATTTGATTAATTGAACTTAAACTTATCATGAACTTAGTACCTGATAGTATCTTGCTTGTTTATGTTGATTGTAGATAGATGGCTCGTGCTGTTGTTCCATTGAATTTTAATGCGTTCCTTGAGAAAGCAAAGTTGAAAGATGATGGTAGCAATTATACGGACTGGGTCCGTAACTTGAGGATTATCCTCATTGCTGCACAGAAGAATTACGTCCTGGAAGCACCGCTGGGTGCCAGGCCTACTGCAGGAGCAACACCGGATGTTATGAATGTCTGGCAGAGCAAAGCTGATGACTACTCGATAGTTCAGTGTGCCATGCTTTACGGCTTAGAATCGGGACTTCAACGACGTTTTGAACGTCATGGAGCATATGAGATGTTCCAGGAGTTGAAGTTAATATTTCAAGCAAATGCCCGGATTGAGAGATATGAAGTCTCCAATAAGTTCTATAGCTGCAAGATGGAGGAGAACAGTTCTGTTAGTGAGCATATACTCAAAATGTCTGGGTATAATAATCACTTGATTCAATTGGGAGTTAATCTTCTGGATGATTGCGTCATTGACAGAATTCTCCAATCACTGCCACCAAGCTACAAGAGCTTCGTGATGAACTATAATATGCAAGGGATGAACAAGACTATTCCCGAGATCTTCGCGATGCTGAAAGCTGCGGAGGTAGAAATAAAGAAGGAGCACCAAGTGTTGATGGTCAACAAGACCACTAGTTTCAAGAAAAAGGGCAAAGGGAAGAAGAAGGGGAACTTCAAAAAGAACGGCAAGCAAGTTGCTACTCAAGAGAAGAAACCCAAGTCTGGACCTAAGCCTGAAACTGAGTGCTTCTACTGCAAGCAGACTGGTCACTGGAAGCGGAACTGCCCCAAGTATTTGGCAGATAAGAAGGATGGCAAGGTGAACAAAGGTATATGTGATATACATGTTATTGATGTGTACCTTACTAGAGCTCGCAGTAGCACCTGGGTATTTGATACTGGTTCTGTTGCTAATATTTGCAACTCGAAACAGGGACTACGGAATAAGCGGGCACTGGCAAAGGACGAGGTGACGATGCGCGTGGGAAACGGTTCCAAAGTCGATGTGATCACGGTCGGCACGCTACCTCTACATCTACCTTCGGGATTAGTATTAGACCTAAATAATTGTTATTTGGTGCCAGCGTTGAGCATGAACATTATATCTGGATCTTGTTTAATGCGAGACGGTTATTCATTTAAATCAGAGAATAATGGTTGTTCTATTTATATGAGTAATATCTTTTATGGTCATGCACCCTTGAAGAGTGGTCTACTCTTATTGAATCTCGATAGTAGTAATACACATATTCATAATGTTGAAGCCAAAAGATGCATAGTTGACAATGAAAGTGCAACTTATTTGTGGCACTGTCGTTTAGGTCATATCGGTGTAAAGCGCATGAAGAAACTCCATACTGATGGAATTTTGGAACCACTTGATTATGAATCACTTGGTACTTGCGAACCGTGCCTCATGGGCAAGATGACTAAAACACCGTTCTCTGGTACTATGGAGAGAGCAACAGATTTGTTGGAAATCATACATACCGATGTACGTGGTCCGATGAATATTGAGGCTCGTGGCGGATATCGTTATTTTCTCACCTTCACAGATGATTTAAGCAGATATGGGTATATCTACTTAATGAAACATAAGTCTGAAACATTTGAAAAGTTCAAAGAATTTTAGAGTGAAGTTGAAAATCATCGTAACAAGAAAATAAAGTTTCTACGATCTGATCATGGAGGAGAATATTTGAGTTACGAGTTTGGTGTACATTTGAAAAATTGTGGAATAGTTTCGCAACTCATGCCACCCGGAACACCACAGTGTAATGGTGTGTCCAAACGTCGTAATCGTACTTTACTAGATATGGTGCGATCTATGATGTTTCTTACAGATTTACCGCTATCATTTTGGGGTTATGCTTTAGAGACGGCCGCATTCACGTTAAATAGGGCACCATCAAAATCCGTTGAGACGACACCTTATGAACTATGGTTTGGCAAGAAACCAAAGTTGTCGTTTCTTAAAGTTTGGGGCTGCGATGCTTATGTGAAAAAGCTTCAACCTGATAAGCTCGAACCCAAATCGGAGAAATGTGTCTTCATAGGATACCCAAAGGAGACTGTTGGGTACACCTTCTATCACAGATCCGAAGGCAACACATTCGTTGCTAAGAATGGATCCTTTCTAGAGAAGGAGATTCTCTCGAAAGAAGTGAGTGGGAGGAAAGTAGAACTTGACGAGGTAACTGTACCTGCTCCCTTACTGGAAAGTAGTACATCACAGAAAACTGTTTCAGTGACACCTACACCAGTTAGTGAGGAAGCTAATGATAATGATCATGAAACTTCAGATCAAGATACTACTGAACCTCGTAGATCAACCAGAGTAAGATCCGCACCAGAGTGGTACGGTAATCCTGTTCTGGAAGTCATGCTACTAGATCATGATGAACCTACAAACTATGAAGAAGCGATGATGAGCCCAGATTCCACAAAGTGGCTTGAAGCCATGAAATCTGAGATGGGATCCATGTATGAGAACAAAGTATGGACTTTGGTTGACTTGCCCGATGATCGGCAAGTAATTGATAATAAATGGATCTTCAAGAAGAAGACTGACGTTGATGGTAATGTTACTGTCTACAAAGCTCGACTTGTTGCGAAAGGTTTTCGACAAGTTCAAGGGGTTGACTACGATGAGACTTTCTCACCTGTAGCGATGCTTAAGTCTGTCCGATTCATGTTAGCGATTGCCGCATTTTATGATTATGAAATTTGGCAGATGGATGTCAAAACTGCATTCCTGAATGGATTCCTGGAAGAAGAGTTGTATATGATGCAACCGGAAGGTTTTGTCGATCCAAAGGGAGCTAACAAAGTGTGCAAGCTCCAGCGATCCATTTATGGACTAGTGCAAGCCTCTCGGAGTTGGAATAAACGCTTTGATAGTGTGATCAAAGCATTTGGTTTTATACAGACTTTCGGAGAAGCCTGTATTTACAAGAAAGTGAGTGGGAGCTCTGTAGAATTTCTGATATTATATGTGGATGACATATTACTAATTGGAAATGATATATAATTTCTGGATAGCATAAAGGGATACTTGAATAAGAGTTTTTCAATGAAAGACCTCGGAGAAGCTGCTTACATATTAGGCATTAAGATCTATAGAGATAGATCAAGACGCTTAATTGGACTTTCACAAAGCACATACCTTGACAAAGTTTTGAAGAAGTTCAAAATGGATCAAGCAAAGAAAGGGTTCTTGCCTGTATTACAAGGTGTGAAGTTGAGTAAGACTCAATGCCCGACCACTGCAGAAGATAGAGAGAAAATGAAAGATGTTCCCTATGCTTCAGCCATAGGCTCTATCATGTATGCAATGCTGTGTACCAGACCTGATGTGTGCCTTGCTATAAGTTTAGCAGGGAGATACCAAAGTAATCCAGGAGTGGATCACTGGACAGCGGTTAAGAACATCCTGAAATACCTGAAAAGGACTAAGGATATGTTTCTCGTATATGGAGGTGACAAAGAGCTCACTGTAAAAGGTTACGTTGATGCAAGCTTTGACACTGATCCGGACGATTCTAAATCGCAAACCGGATACGTGTTTACATTAAACGGTGGAGCTGTCAGTTGGTGCAGTTCTAAACAAAGCGTCGTAGCGGGATCTACATGTGAAGCGGAGTACATAGCTACTTCGGAAGCAGCGAACGAAGGAGTCTGGATGAAGGAGTTCATATCCGATCTAGGTGTCATACCTAGTGCATCGGGTCCAATGAAAATCTTTTGTGACAATACTAGTGCAATTGCCTTGGCAAAGGAATCCAGATTTCACAAAAGGACCAAGCACATCAAGAGATGCTTCAACTCCATCCGGGATCTAGTCCAGGTGGGAGACATAGAGATTTGCAAGATACATACGGATCTGAATGTTGCAGACCCGTCGACTAAGCCTCTTCCACGAGCAAAACATGATCAGCACCAAGGCTCCATGGGTGTTAGAATCATTACAGTGTAATCTAGATTATTGACTCTAGTGCAAGTGGGAGACTGAAGGAAATATGCCCTAGAGGCAATAATAAAGTTATTATTTATTTCCTTATATCATGATAAATGTTTATTATTCATGCTAGAATTGTATTAACCGGAAACATAATACATGTGTGAATACATAGACAAACTTAGTGTCACTAGTATGCCTCTACTTGACTAGCTCGTTAATCAAAGATGGTTATGTTTCCTGACCATGAACAAAGTGTTGTTATTTGATTAACGAGGTCACATCATTAGTTGAATGATCTGATTGACATGACCCATTCCATTATCTTAGCACCCGATCGTTTAGTATGTTGCTATTGCTTTCTTCATGACTTATACATGTTCCTATAACTATGAGATTATGCAACTCCCGTTTACCGGAGGAATACTTTGGGTACTACCAAACGTCACAACGTAACTGGGTGATTATAAAGGAGTACTACAGGTGTCTCCAAAGGTACATGTTGGGTTGGCGTATTTCGAGATTAGGATTTGTCACTCCGATTGTCGGAGAGGTATCTCTGGGCCCTCTCGGTAATGCACATCACATAAGCCTTGCAAGCATTACAACTAATATGTTAGTTGTGAGATGATGTATTACGGAACGAGTAAAGAGACTTTCCGGTAACGAGATTGAACTAGGTATTGGATACCGACGATCGAATCTCGGGCAAGTAACATACCGATGACAAAGGGAACAACGTATGTTGTTATGCAGTCTGACCGATAAAGATCTTCGTAGAATATGTAGGAGCCAATATGGGCATCCAGGTCCCGCTATTGGTTATTGACCGGAGACGTGTCTCGGTCATGTCTACATTGTCCTCGAACCCGTAGGGTCCGCACGCTTAAGGTTACGATGACAGTTATATTATGAGTTTATGCATTTTGATGTACCGAAGGTTGTTCGGAGTCCCGGATGTGATCACGGACATGACGAGGAGTCTCGAAATGGTCGAGACGTAAAGATTGATATATTGGAAGCCTATGTTTGGATATCGGAAGTGTTCCGGGTGAAATCGGGATTTTACCGGAGTACCGGGAGGTTACCGGAACCCCCCGGGAGCCATATGGGCCTTAATGGGCTTTAGTGGAAAGGAGAAAGGGGCAGCCCAAGGTGGCTGCGCACCTCCCCCCTCCCCTAGTCCTATTAGTACTAGGAGAGGTGGCCGGCCCCCCTCTCTCTCTTTCCCCCTCGGGGAATCCTAGTCCAACTAGGATTGGGGGGGGGAGTCCTACTCCCGGAAGGAGTAGGACTCCTCCTGCGCCCTCCTCCTGGCCGGCGCCCCCCTCCCCCTTGGCTCCTTTATATACTAAGGCAGAGGCACCACAGAAACACACAAGTTGATCCACGTGATCTATTCCTTAGCCGTGTGCGGCGGCCCCAGCCACCATAGTCCTCGATAACACTGTAGCGGAGTTTAGGCGAAGCCCTGCTACTGTAGTACATCAAGATCGTCACCACGCCGTCGTGCTGACGGAACTCTTCCCCGACACTTTGCTGGATCGGAGTCCGGGGATCGTCATCGAGCTGAACGTGTGCTCGAACTCGAAGGTGCCGTAGTTTCGGTGCTTGATCGGTTGGATCGTGAAGACGTACGACTACTTCCTCTATGTTGTGTCAACGCTTCCGTAGTCAGTCTGCGTGGGTACGTAGACAACACTCTCCCCTCTCGTTGCTATGCATCACCATGATCTTGCGTGTGCGTAGGAATTTTTTTGAAATTACTACGAAACCCAACAAGGAGGCCACGGCCTCGGGAGGCGAGGACCGCGCCAAGCCCCACCGAGCTAAAATAGTTCCCGCACATGGGAGCGCGGCGCGAAAACACGGCGCAGAAATAGCGGAAACAGCGCGATGGTTAAACAACAACAGTTCTAATCCCCCCCTGTGGGGCCCTACATTACTTACTATTTTTGCGCAGGATAAGAAAGAAAACAAAACGGGCACGATCCATCCCGCGCCAATCCACAGCGAAGGCTCGAGCTGCTCCTGGTGCTCAGGCGGATCCCTCCTCTCGCTTCACCGAGGCGCGACGGTGGGCTGACCCGTTACCTTTGCCCAAGCGGGCGCGACGGCGAGGAGGCTGGTCGCGGCCACCGCTGGAGGAGCTGCTGCCTGAGAGGGGGTCGCCGGAGCTCGGCGAGCCCCGAGCACCACCGCATGTACACCGGTCGCCATCTTCATCCTGGTCAGGGCCAGGGCTGGGCAGGCGGCCACGGTCGTCGTCTTCAGGGCAACACCCGGCACGACGACCGTCTTCCCCGAACACCCTCACGTAGAGGATGGCGTCGCCATCAAACTTGAAGTACAGGGTGCACCACCGGCTTAGGCCACGCGCGCGGGCAAACGTCTGCCAGCCGCGTGTCAGAGCCCCGTTCCCAAAAACGGAAACCTCCAGCGACGCCCAGGAGTCCCTGCTGCAGCATCCGTCTGCCTGGAGCCAGAAGCCGCACTGGGCGCTGGCCAGCAGTTCATCTACGAAGAAACGGGGGAGCTGGAGCCTGGTGCTGGATGGGTCTGCCGACCACACGACAAACTCCAGCAGCACCTCCGCAGAGTGAAAGTGTGGCCTAGGGGGGCACACACCCACGGCGTGCCCCCCGTCGGCAACCGGGCGCTCACCACCGCGTCGGGAACCGCCTCCATGGAGGCCACCACAGGGATCGTGGTATACTTGCGAGGGCGGCCTTGGCCACGCTTGGCCGGAGGGGAGTCAGGCCCAGCCTGGGGGGCCTTTCCTTTCTCCGCGGCTGAGAATCTCTTTGGAGCCATGGGAGTGACGAGTAATCAAGAAGAAAGAAAGGAGCAGCAAGGAGGGACGGGCCGAAGGGGGTCGCCCAGCCTTGTACTTATAACCGGAGGAGGCCAACCATCGTGCACCACGACTGCAGGTAATCATGACCGGTTTCTCTGCATGTAGGGACTTATCAAGTCATGCGGTCGTCGAGGCGTCGTGGGAAGTGCAGACGCCCACGCCCAATCAACCGCCACGCGGCGCCCAAGGCCGCAGGCTGTTAGGGCCCGCGGCGCTTCGCGCTTGCCCCTTCGCATCTTTGCTAAGCCAAGCCCGCGCGCGCCTTGGGCCCTGGGGCTACTGTCGGCGTTCTGGGAACGGGGGTCCCCAGACTTGCCTGCCTGTGGCGTGGCTCAAGCGGGGCCCAACGCGGCCCATCTTCATCAGCTCAAGCTCAAAGACCCTCGCGAGGGGCCAAGCCTCGCGGGGCGGATGACAGGAAGCTTCCTCAGAGGCAGCCTCATCAGGTAGGCTCGCGAGGAGGCAGAGAGATCAAGGCAGGGGTACCTCGCGAGGAACCTGTGATGCAAGCCATGACGATCGAGACTAGGCGGGCGCCAGGCGGGCGCCGCCTGCGCAGTGTCCTTGTTTCCCCTTTGGTGCAAAGGGGGCAAGCACAGGCCAAGGCATCAGGCAAAGGTTACCATTCCGGTGCAACGAGACCAAGACCAGCCGGACGGCAGGACGGAGGTCACCGTGGAGCCCAAGACGGCGTCATGGCCAGTGCTTTTGGCAGCCGAAGACCACCTTTGGTCAGGATAACTTGTACTAGATGTTCCCCTTCGAAATGGCCAATTGTTGGCGCCCTTCCCGCTCATTATTTGGGGAGAGGCCCAGGGCCTCTATAAATAGAGCTAGCCACCACAGAGTAGAGACATCTGGAGACACCCGGAGAGATCTGGTAGAACCCCAGCAGAGAGAGAGAGGCGACTGAACTCACCCTAGCAGTTCATCGCACCAGCTCAAGAACACCTCTCGTGAGGTTGTTCTTCCCTTGTACTGTCCATCATCAGCCCCAGAGGCAATTCACCACACCACACACTGGAGTAGGGTATTACACCACAACGGTGGCCCGAACCAGTATAAACATTGTGTCTCTTGTGTTGTTCATCATTTTCATCTTAGTTCGCACAAGAGGATCGGACGTAGATCGGTAGGGGAGAGATCTCCGCGCGCACCCTAGTGTTCGAACCTCAAGGGTCTGCCGGAACCCGAAACCCGACAATACTTATGCCTATTCTCTCTTATTTTACAATGTTTACATAAAGAGGGAGAATGCCGGCAGCTGGGATTCTAGCTGGAAAATGAGCAAATATTAGAGACCTATTCTACACAGCTTCAAAAGTCCTGAAACTTCACAGATGATGTTTTCCAAGTATATAAAAACATTGAGTGCAAGAACTTCACCAGGGGGGCCACACCCTGCCCACGAGGGTGGGGGTGCGCCCTACCCCTGGGCGCGCCCCCTACCTCGTGGGCCCCCTGGTGGCCCTCCGGTGACCATCTTTTGCTATATGGACTCTTTTGATGGAAAAATAATGATAAGCCATCTTCTCGGACGAAACTCTGCCGCCACGAGGCGGAACCTTGGCGGAACCAATCTAGGGTTCTGGCGGGGCTATTCTGCCGGGGAAACTTCCCTCCCGGAGGGGGAAATCATCGCCATCGTCATTACCAACGCTCCTCTCATCAGGAGAGGGAAATCTCCATCAACATCTTCATCAGCACCATCTCATCTCAAAACCCTAGTTTTTCTCTTGTATCCAATTCTTGTCTCCAAGTCCGGGATTGGTGCTAGTAGGTTGCTAGTAGTGTTAATTACTCCTTGTAGTTGATGCTAGTTGGTTTAATTGGTGGAAGATCATATGTTCAGATCCTATATGCATATTAATACCCCTCGTGAGTAGTTACTTTTGTTCCTGAGGACATGGGAGAAGTCTTACTATTAGTAGTCATGTGAATTTGGTATTCGTTCGATATTTTGATGAGATGTATGTTGTCTCTCCTCTAGTGGTGTTATGTGAACGTCGACTACATGACACTTCACCATTGTTTGGGCCTAGAGGAAGGCATTGGGAAGTAATAAGTAGATGATGGGTTGCTAGAGTGACAGAAGCTTAAACCCTAGTTTATGCGTTGCTTCGTAAGGGGCTGATTTGGATCCATATGTTTCATGCTATGGTTAGGTTTATCTTAATACTTTTGTTGTATTTGCGGATAATTGCAATAGAGGTTAATCATAAGTGGGATGCTTGTCCAAGTAAGGGCAGCACCCAAGCACCGGTCCACCCACATACCAAATTATCAAAGTACCGAACGCGAATCATATGAACGTGATGAAAACTAGCTTGACGATATTCCCATGTGTCCTCGGGAGCGCTTTACATCATATAAGAGTTTGTCCAGGCATGTCCTTTGCTACAAAAAGGATTGGGCCACCTTGCTGCACCTTATTTACTTTTGTTACTTGTTGCTCGTTACAAATTGTCTTATCACAAAACTATCTGTTACCACTTATTTCAGTACTTGCAGAGAATACCTTGCTGGAAACCGCTTATCATTTCCTTCTGCTCCTCGTTGGGTTCAACACTCTTACTTTTTGAAAGGACTATGATAGATCCCCTATACTTGTGGGTCATCAGCAAGCAGTATGATCACCGACTCGACCACGATGACCGTCGTCGAGTGCCCACGCCTCCTCCGAGGAGTGGGCCATACGTGCCTCAGTGGCAGGATGACAGGCGCCCCCACAGCGGAGAGCGAAGAGTACCAGTCGACCAAAGGGAGCCAAGCTTTGATGCCAGATCTATTCTCGTTCAAGGTCTGGTTGACAGGAACAGAGCGCATAGAGAAGGTCATGACAGAGATTATCCGACTGGCAGCAGAGTGCACGTTTCCGGTCCTGAGTGTTTCAGCAGAGCCATCAGGGCCGCAGTGATTCCTCCCAACTTCAGGTTGGCGACTGGAGTCAGCAAGTTCACCGGTGAGTCTAAGCCTGACACTTGGCTTGAAGATTACCGAGTGGCTATGCAAATTGGTGGTGGCAATGATGAAGTGGCAATGAAGCACCTCCCTCTCATGTTGGAAGGCTCGGCCAGGGTGTGGCTAAACCAATTAGCACCTGGTAGCATATACAGTTGGGAAGAACTCGCTAGAGTGTTTGTTAGAACTTTTGAGGGTACTTGCAAGCGACCGGCAGGGTTGACAAAATTGCAGTGTTGTGTACAAAAACCGAACGAAACCTTGAGAGACTATATCCAGAGATGGATCACGTTACACCATACAGTGGAGAATGTGTCAGCTCACCAAGCAATCTGTGCCTTCAAGGAAGGCGTTAAGTATCGGGAGTTGAATCTGAAATTCGGTCAGATAGGAGATATGACTATGACTCGGATGATGGAGATTTCCACCAAATACGCTAACGGCGAAGAGGAAGACCGACTCCGGAGTGGCAAGCACAAAACAGTCGCCCAGGACACTGGTGGAGGTACTTCCAATCGGAAATAGAAGCGTAAGGCCGAGCCAGTTGCTCCTGGTGAGGCCTTAGTTGTGGCTCAAGGAAAGTTCAAGGGGAAGCCCAAAGGGCCCTGGAATCCCAAGAAAGTGAAATATCAAGACAGAAATGATGTGTTGGATTTGCCATGTCACATTCACACCAAGAAAGATGAAGAGAGTAATTTGATTTATCCCAAGCACACCACTCGACAGTGTCGACTCCTGATCCAGCAATTCCGAGAGAAGAAATCCAAGGAGAAGGAAAAGGAGTCGGACAAGGATGAGGACAAGGAAGAGGATGATGATGGTTTTCCCAACGTCAACTCCACTTTGATGATTTTTGCTGATATTGAGAGCAAAAGTCGATTGAAAGTTATGAATAGAGAAGTGAACATGGTTGCTCCGGCAACACCAAGTTATTTGAAGTGGTCCCAGACTGCCATCACATTCGACCAGTCTGACCATCCAGCACGTATAGCCACCCGTGGGAGGCAAGCATTGATGGTCGACCCAGTTATTGAAGGCACTCGACTGACTAAAGTGCTGATGGCTGGTGGTAGCGGCCTGGATATCCTTTATGCTGAAACCTTGAAGGGAATGGGAATTCCGATGTCCAAGCTCAGCGAAAGTAATATGAGTTTCCATGGCGTTATACCCGGCAAGAAGGCTGAATCACTCGGCCAGATCCCCCTTGATGTGGTTTTCGGTGATTCCAAGAATTACCGCAAAGAAAAGTTGACATTTGAAGTAGTGGATTTCAAGAGTGCTTATCATGCCATTCTGGGTAGGCCTGCCTATGCACGTTTCATGGCTCGACCATGTTACGTATACCTCAAATTGAAAATGTCTGGTCCTAGAGGAGTGATCACTATCACTGGCAATCGGCAGAAAGCAGAAGAATCCTTCCAGAAGGGCTCAAAAATTGCCGATGCACAAATGGCGGCAGTCGTAATGCAAGAATACCAGAAAAATTCAGATCCGAGTGATTTGATGCGCTCCAAGAAGCCTGCCACTGATTCTGCATTTCAGTGTACGGTGAAACCAAGCCGATTCATATTCACCCGACCGATCCTAATGCTGCTCCTACTCATATTTCAACTTCACTCGACAGCAAATAGGAAGAAGCGCTCATCTAGTTCCTCCGTGAGAACTGGGACATCTTTGCATGGAAACCTTCTGAAATGCCGGGTGCACCCAGGGGACTAGCTGAGCATCGTTTGCGACTCGACCCGAAAGTAAAACCAGTCAAAGAACATCTTCAAAGGTCCACCGTACAGAAGAGAAAAGCAATTGGTGAGTAAGTGGCTCGGCTCCTGGCAGCTGAGTTCATCCATGAGATTTACCACTCTGAGTGGCTCGCCAATGTTGTTATGGTCCCCAAGAAGGACGACTCACTTCTCATGTGCATTGACTTCAAGCATATCAATCGGGCCTGACCGAAAGATCATTTTCCTCTCCCTCGTATAGACCAAATTATCGATTCGACTGCGGGGTGTGAGCGTTTGTCTTTCCTAGACGCCTATTCCGGGTACCATCAGATCCGACTGTATGGACCCGATGAGATAAAAACAGCTTTCATCACTCCATTCGGATGCTTTTGTTATGTCACCATGCCATTCAGTCTCAAGAACGTTGGGGACACATTCATGAGGATGATTCAAAAGTGTCTGCTCACTCAAATCAGTCCGAATGTGGAAGCATACATGGATGACATTGTGGTCAAGTCGCGCAAAGGTTCCGACCTGCTGACTGACCTTGCTGAAACCTTTGCCAACCTGAGAAGATATAATATCAAGCTTAACCCATCAAAGTGTACTTTCGGAGTTCCTGGCGGAAAGTTACTCGGCTTCCTCGTTTCCGAACGAGGGATCGACGTGAACCCAAAGAAAGTTGGTGCTATACTCCGGATGAAGCGCCCTGTGCGCGTGCATGATGTCCAGAAGCTTACTGGTTGTTTGGCCGCCTTGAGTCGATTCATTTCTCGCCTCGGTGAAAAGGCATTTCCTCTTTACCGACTGATGAAGAAATCTGACAAGTTCGAGTGGACTCCTGAAGCTGATGCGGCGTTTGCAGATCTTAAAGCCCTGCTTTCCACCCAGTCGGTGCTCGCTGCCCCAATCAGCAAACAGCCTTTACTGCTTTACATTGCAGCCACTGGACAAGTTGTCAGTACAGTACTCATGGTCGAGCGGGAAGAAGAAGGAAAAGGCTACAAAGTTCAGCGCCCAGTATACTATGTTTCTGAAGTTTTAACTCCATCCAAGCAAAGATATCCACATTATCAAAATCTTGTTTATGGGATTTACATGACCACGAAGAAGGTTGCACATTATTTCTCTGATCACTCTGTTACAGTCGTCAGCGATGCACCATTGTCAGAAATTCTGAACAACAGAGATGCAACTGGTCGAGTGGCAAAATGGGCGATTGAACTCCTTCCCTTGGATATCAAGTTTGAGGCAAAGAAAGCTATCAAGTCCCAGGCTATAGCGGATTTCCTCGCCGAGTGGATCGAACAGCAACTACTGACTCAGATTCACTTGGACCACTGGACCATGTTCTTTGATGGATCCAAGATGCTGAATGGTTCTGGTGCTGTGGTGGTATTGGTATCCCCCGAGGTGACAAGCTCCGCTATGTTCTCCAAATTCATTTCAATTCCTCCAACAACGAAGCTGAATATGAGGCACTTTTGTACGGGTTGCGTATGGCCATTTCACTCGGCGTCCGTCGCCTCATGGTCTACGGCGACTCAGATTTGGTGGTGAATCAAGTAATGAAGGAGTGGGATGCCAGAAGCCCAGCTATGACTGGCTACTGCAATGCGGTGAGAAAGTTAGAAAACAAGTTTGAGGGTTTAGAACTCCACCATATACCCTGACTGAAAAATCAAGCAGCGGATGATTTGGCGAAGATAGGTTCCAAGAGAGAAGCCATTCCTAGTAATGTGTTTTTGGAGCATATTCATACACCTTCAGTCCAGGAAGATCCTTTCACTGAAGAGCCCCCGCAGCCAAAGAGCACCGCTGATCCGACTGAAGTCGAAGTCCTGGCCGTGGTCGACTTGATCATGGAGGTTTTGGTCATCACTCCCGACTGGATAGTGTCGTACATTGCGTACATCCTTAGGAAGGAACTCCCAGAGGACGAAGAAGAGGCCCGACAGATCGTTCGCCGATCCAAAGCTTTTACTTTGATAAGAGGGTAGCTATTCATAGAAAGTGTAACTGGAGTCAGCCAAAAATGCATAACACCAGAGGAAGGTCGAGTGATCCTCAATGACATCCACTCGGGGACCTGTGGTCACCATGCGTCTTCTCGGACCATTGTGCCCAAAGCATACCGAGCAGGATTTTATTGGCCATGGGCAAATGAGATGGCACTAGAAATAGTCGACAAATGTGAAGGTTGCCAGTTTTACTCCAACATGTCTCACAAGCCTGCGTCAGCCCTGAAAACCATTCCACTCATCTGGCCCTTTGCTATTTGGGGTTTGGACATGGTTGGACCTCTGAGAACGGGTAGGAGAGGCTTCACTCATGTACTCGTGGCAGCCGACAAATTCACCAAATAGATTGAAGCCAAACCTATCAAAAGTCTTGAAGCCAGTACTGTGGTCAGTTTCATCAGAGACTTAACATTCAGATATGGTGTTCCGCACAACATCATCACTGACAATGGCTCGAACTTCGATTCAGATGAGTTCAGAGCCTTCTGTGCTTCCCAGGGCACTCGAGTCGACTATGCTTCAGTCGCCCATCCCCCGTCGGATGAACAAGCTGAAAGAGCAACCGGGTTGATCCTCAAAGGACTGAAACCCCGACAGATGGGTGATCTCAAGCATGCGGAGGCGCCTGGGTCGATGAAATTCCGTCAGTACTTTGGGGTTTGAGGATGACTCTGAATCGGTCGACTGGTCGAACTCCATTCTTCTTGGTCTATGGAGCTGAAGCTGTGTTGCCGAGTGACTTCCTTCACAATGCACCCAGAGTCGAGCTTTTCTTAGAAGATGAAGCAGAACAGGCTCAGCAAGACATAGTTGATCTCCTGGAAGAGGAAAGAGAGATGGCTCTGATCTGATCGACCATTTATCAGCAAGACCTGCGTCGATTCCACGCCAGAAACATGAGGGGTCGAGCATTTTAGGAAGGAGACTTGGTTCTTCGAGTGGATCAGTAGAAACCACACAAGCTCGCCCCTACTTGGGAAGGTCCTTTCATCATCACCAGAGTGCTCCACAATAGAGCGTACCACCTCTACAACGTCGAGCATAAGAAAGACGAGCCACGCGCTTGGAATGCGGAGTTGCTCCGCCCCTTTTACACTTAAGCATTCAGACTGCTGAGATGTAATAAGAAATATCCCTTAGTTTCATTATCAAAGACACGGTTTTATAGTCTCATAAATGATTGTTGTTCCTTTTTTCCCCTAGTGGGTGCCTTAGATGTGAATCCGTTTCACCTAAGTTTAACAAATCCTGCCGAGTGATGAGCAAGCATCTCACTCGGGGGCTTAGCTGCGAATCCGTTTCGCCTAAGTTTGAAAAAACCTACCGAGTGGTGAGAAAGCCTCTCACTCGAAGACTTAGCTGCAGTCCAGTACTCGCCTAAGTTTGAAAAATCCTACCGAGTGGTGAGCAAACCTCACACTCGGGGGCTTAGCAGCAGTCCAGTACTCGCCTAAGTTTGAAAAATCCTGCCGAGTGGTGAGCAAGCCTCTCACTC